>NC_082692.2:82616862-82942799 GCF_949987515.2 Delphinus delphis | reverse complement strand
ACAGCAAAGTGATTCAGTTATACCTAGATGTAATTTTTTCAGATTCTGTTCCCTTATAGGTTATTACAAAATATTGAGTGTAGGGCTTCCCTGGTGGCACAGTGGTTGAGAGTCCGCCTGCCGATGGAGGGGACACAGGTTCGTGCCCCGGTCCGGGAGGATCCCACACGCCGTGGAGCGGCTGGGCCTGTGAGCCATGCCCGTTGAGCCTGCGCGTCCGGAGCCTGTGCTCCGCAACGGGAGAGGCCACAACAGTGAGAGGCCCATATACCGCAAAAAAATATATATATATATTGAGTATAGTTCCCTGTGCTATACAGTAGGTTCTTGTTGGTTATCTATTTTATTTTTAATTCTATTTTATTATTATTTTTTTGAATGTTATTTATCTTTTTATACAGCAGGCTCTTTTTATTTTGCTTTATATTGGAGAAATTTGATTTACAATGTTGTATTAGTTTCAGGTGTACAGCAAAATGATTCAGTTATACATATACATATATCTCTTGTTTTTCAGATGCTTTTCCCCTATAGGTTATTACAGAATATTGGGTAGAGCTCCCTGTGCTCAACAGTAGGTCCTTGTTGATGATCTATTTTATATATAGTCATGTGTATTGTTAATTCCAAGCTTCTAATTTATCCCTCCCCGCTCCAGTAAGTTTCTAATCAGCTTATAACAAGTTTGCCAGAAATGTTAGGCGGCTCCTCATTTCCTGAATTCTTTTTTTTTTTTTACTGTCACAGAGAAATGCTGTCGACGCACAGCAGTCCTTACAGAACTCTGGAGAGGCGGCCCCAGGGAGGGCGAAGCGTGCCCACCACACCTGTTCTCACCCGGAACGCTTACAGCAGCAGCCACTTGCAGTAAGAGGGCTTCATTCCAGTCGCTTTCTCTCTGTTGACTTTTGCTTTAAGGTTTTGTTTTACTTCACTGTGGTTTGTTTGTTTTTTAATTTGGCTGCGTTGGGTCTTCATTACTGTGCGCGGTTTTTCTCTAGTTACAGCGAGCAGGGGCTACCCTTCGTTGCGGTGCGCGGGCTTCTCATTGCGGTGGCTTCTCTTGTTGCAGAGCATGGGCTCTAGGCGCGCGGGCTCAGTAGTTGTGGCTCACGGGCTCTAGAGCGCAGGCTCAGTAGTTGTGGCGCAGGGGCTTAGTTGCTCCACGGCATGTGGGATCTTCCCGGACCAGGGCTCGAACCCGTGTGCCCTGCGTTGGCAGGCGGATTCTTAACCACTGTGCCACCAGGGAAGTCCCTTCACTGTGTTTTTAATCACTTTCTGCAGTGGGACTTTATTTTATGGCTCTACACTTTCTATGCACTTAACAGATCAAATATGTGAGCCAAGAAAATGTGCTTGAAAATGTACATGGTTTGGGTAGATACTGGATTTTTTGCGCCTTAATTTTTCCAACTGGACATTACCATTTGTTATTCAATGGTGAGGATGAAGATAATGACAGTAGCAACATTTTGAAGTGTTTACTGAAGGCCGTGCTATTTTATATGCACTATATTATTTAGTCCCCGCAACAAGTCTGACTGGAGTTACTAGATACTGTTTTTTCCCTCATTTTACAGAGGAGGGAGGGAGATTAGTTAAATATCTTGTCCACATTCATACGGCTGGGAAATGATGGAGCCGTAACTCAACCCAGATGCCTCCAATGTCAAAGCCAGACTCTGTTCCCCAAGAAATGCTGTGTTCACCCTAGTCTATGTATCCTGCTATCCTGTTGGAAGAAAGAACCCTCCAAAGACATGTGGGATTTTTCTTAGGCTTTGATGTAGGTTATACAGCATCAGTTTATCTTCCCTATTGTCAAGGAAGGATGTGGATTGCCCAATTGACAGAATTGATTTCTTTTCTCATTTTGACCATGTGAACCCAGTGGTTTCTGTTGTGTGTTCAGCTTTGGAAACCTTAAAAATCCTAGTGCAGTTCAGGAGCTATTAAATCGTTCAACGTGGTGTCCTTTTCCCTTCCCTCGGTCCTCCTTTCCCTGTTTGTCTTTTACAAGTTTGCTTCCTCCTCTTTCAGACCCGAATCTTCATCTCAGCACTGCCGCCAGCGGAGTGGAAGCCTTGAGTCCCAGTCTCATCTGCTCTCTGAGATGGACCACGATAAGCCATTTCTCTCCCTCTCCAAATCCCAAAGAAGCAGCAGCACAGAAATCCTGGATGACGGGTCTTCCTATACCAGCCAGTCGAGCACAGAGTATTACTGCGTGACACCCGTGGCCGGACCCTGTTACACCACCCAAACTCTGGACACTCGCTCCAGGGGTCGGAGAAGGTCCAAGAAACAGAACGTTTCCACTTCAAATTCAGGAAGCATGCCCAACCTAGCACAAAAGGATAGTCTGAAGAATGGCGTCTACTCAAAGAGTCAGGAGCAGCCTTCTTCCAGTTACTACACTGCCGGGTACACGCCATATGCAGAGTGTGATTTGTATTACAGTGGTGGCTACGTCTACGAGAACGACACTGAAGGACAGTACAGTGTCAATCCTTCCTACCGGTCCTCCGCCCACTATGGATATGACCACCCAAGGGACTACAGCAGGTCGTTTCATGAAGACGAGGCCGACCAGGTGCCCCATAACCCGTATGCAACTCTCCGGCTGCCGAGGAAGGCTGCTGCCAAGTCAGAGCACATCACCAAAAACATCCACAAGGCCTTAGTGGCAGAGCACCTGCGTGGCTGGTACCAGCGGGCCTCTGGGCAAAAGGAGCAGGGCCACAGCACACAGACTAGCTTTGATTCGGACAGGGGATCGCAGAGAAGCCTGGGCTTTGCTGGGCTGCAGGTACCCTGTTCTCCAAGCAGCCGAGCGTCTTCCTACTCTTCAGGTAAGAATACTGCAGAGGCACTTGATATCCAGATTTCATTTACCTCATGTTCCCCACCTACTCCAAACCAACTCCCCTCAAGGGTCGCGAGACCAGGACCCAAGGTCAGGAGAGTGGTAGCCATTGGGTAGAGCCACAGATTCAAGTCCAACAAACATTTATTGAGCACCTACTCTCTGTGCTGCCCTGGGTTAGGGGCTTTCATACATTTTTATCTTTTCTAGGTCTTCCGTTGACAATCACATCTCTTTAAAGTGTTCCGGGCTTTGGGACGAACAGATACACACTACTATATATAAAAGAGATATCCAACAAGGACCTACTGTATAGCACAGGGAACTATACTCAATATTTTGTAATAAACCTATAAGGGAAAAGAATCTGAAAATGGGGCTTCGCTGGTGGCGCCGTGGTTGAGAGTCCGCCTGCCGATGCAGGGGACACGGGTTCGTGCCCCGGTCTGGGAGGATCCCACATGCCGCGGAGCGGCTGGGCCCGTGAGCCATGGCCGCTGAGCCTGTGCGTCCGGGGCCTGTGCTCTGCAACGGGAGAGGCCACAGCAGTGAGAGGCCTGCGTACCGCAAAAAAAAAAAAAAAAAAAAGAATCTGAAAATGAACATTTTATATATATATATATATATATATATATATATACACACATATATATACACACACACACAGACATACCTATATATATATATATGTATACGTAAACTGAATCACTGTGCTGTACACCTGAAACTAACAGAACATTGTAAATCAACTATACTTCAAAATTATACATCTTTCCCTGTTCACAACTAGGAATTGGATTATCTAAAGGCTGTTCATTCCAAATGCTCAGGTCTCTGTGTAAGGCTTCTAATGAGTCTGATAGGAAGTGGCATTTACTAACCACTGTTCCTGGCAGTGTTCTAAGTACTTTGCAGGTCTTAATTCAGTAATCATATGTATTCCACTTTATGGTTGATTTAAGGGACTTTCAAAGATAATTTGGATTAGAGGTGTTCTCTTCATGTGTTGACTTTGGTCCCTAACTCCACTACTGTTCCTGGAGGGTTTACTGCGTACCTCCAGCTGTGCTAGGCATACTTTAAGGAGAGAAATGGGGGCCTCAATGGAGAGTCTGCCCGGGGTTTCATTTATTCAGCAAACAAGCAGGCGTAGATACTGAGCATCCAGTTTCAAGCCAGTTCCTGGCCTGGATGAATTCACAGTCTACTTAGCAGCCAGAGGAATATATGAAAATTAAGCAACATTAAAGCTCTAAGAAATGGTTGAATTCTCAAACCACGTGAAAAACCGAGGTCATGAGTCTTGCCCCCTCTTTCAAGCACGACACCTTAGTGAGACATAGCTCAGGGATCCCTGAATCATTGTGTGATCTTCGGTGAAAAGTATTCCTTTAAAAGTTTCCTAATGTTGTTGACAAGAGGCATCTCCATGGAGATTTCTATTTGGGTTCTAGTGTTCTCGTATTTGTCCAGGACTTTGGACTTCTGCTTTGGACTTCCCATTTATTACCACATCTAACATATGAAAAGCCTCCTGTAGTTATTTCTTATCTGTGGCTCTGATTAGAGAATGCCTTTCTTCCCCCTCAAGTTCTGGGTGTTGCATGAGAAACGTGCAGAAACCAAAGGAAGAGGGCTGGGGTGCATGTGGATGGTCATCAGGGCACAGCACTGGGGTGATGCCTCTTTAAACAGCGAGGCCAGGGAGAAGCAGGTGTAACTCAGAAACTTCAACATTCCTGGCCGGTGGCTCAGGACTGGGGCAAAGGTGAGAAGGGAGATAACACTTCCAGGACCCAGTGTGAGAGTGTGAACCTTGCTGATACCAGCAGGATTTGGCCCCATAGGCCAAAAGGCATCACATTTTAAGAAATAAGACGGATGGAATCAGTGCTCCCAGAATTCCCTTTTGGAATTTTCCTCATTCCTGTCTACAGTTTATAGCTACAGAAATGTTTTATAACAGGCACGCATCATTCTCATAGAGAGATAAGTTTCCGATTATTTGCCGGTTAGTCAGGGGTTTTGTAATCTCTTCCAGCCACCTAAAGGCTCTCTGGGTGACTCAGTTTTACTAGTAAGGACAGTCACCATTTATTGGCAACTTAACCCTGTGCCACCCGACCTGCTCAGCGCTTTATGTGTACTCTCCCACTTAATGTATGCAGCAGTTCTACATAACGAGTGCTGTTGTTATGTGTATTATTATTATTCTACTCTTGCAGCTGAGGCAGTTCTGACTCAGAGCGTTTAAATGACCCTGCCCGAGCTCCCAAGCTAGTTAAGTGGCAGAGTAGGAATTCGGTCACAGCTCAGACATCCTAACCACCACGCCTCTGAGTTATGAAACCTTCCTGGAAGCTTAAAGTGGGAATGTTACATCTTTGAGTCAAAGCCTTGTGGCATGCAGGACCACAGATGAGTTTTGAAATGTGTTTGTCTCACACTGTCACATGTGCTTTGTGGGTGTGAGAGAGAAGAGGAAGAGGTTGGCCTCCAGGAGCAGGAAATGGAAAGAGCTGGAAGAGGCTCCAGGAACAGTGTGGGGTTTTTGAGTCGTGGATGACTGGCCTGGCGTTATGCAGCCCAGGCATGGGGCAGGACTGGTTTCAGAGACAGGACAGCAAACGCCCAGCGATGAGGCATTCACTGGGTTTTGCTCCCAAATGATGCCCATGTCTATTTTTTTTTTAACCATTAAAAAAAAATTTTTTTTAGTTGAAGTATAATTGATTTACAATGTTGTGTTAGTTTCAGGTATAAAGCAAAGTGATTCAGTTATACATGCCTATATATATTTACTTTTACATGTATATGTGTGTATCTATATATTCAGATGCTTTTCCCATAGATGTTATTACAAAATATTGAGTAGAGTTCCCTGTGCTGTACAGTAGGTCCTTGTTGTTTATCTATTTTATATACAGTAGTGTGTATCTGTTAACTCCGAAATCCCTAATTTATCCTCCGCACACCTTTCCCCTTGGTAACCAGGTTTGTTTTCGAAGTCTGTGAGTCTGTTTCTGTTTTGTAAATAAGTTCATTTGTATCACTTTTTAGATTCCACATAGAAGTGATATCATATGATATTTGTCTTTCTCTGTCTGACTGACTTCACTTAGTATGGTAATCTCTAGGTCCATCCATGTTGCTGCAAATGGCATTATTTCATTCCTTTTTGTGTATACCCTTGTCTTGTTACAGATTAGTCCCGCAGAAGAACTAAATCTCTTCTTCCTGAAATCTTTCCTATACTAGTTTCCCTCCCTACCCCACCCCCAAAACTTCTTTTTAAAAGGCAAAAATGTGCCTTGACGCTGCTAGTGACCCAATATTGCCTTTGGCTGGGGAACGGGCAAGTCTCAACAAGGCAACGTATGGAATGCTTTTCCTCTAAAGGTCTCCAAAAACTCAAACTTGTCATCTTACCTTTACAATTGAGCCTATGAAGCTGTCCAGCCACCATAGCCTGACTGGGACACTGGGAAGATTCTTTCAATATATGAGATTTTTTTTTCTGGCTTGTCTTTTGGGTTATTTTTTTATAGTATGTCTTTCAATTAACTTTATTCACATTTATAACAATAATGTTATCATTTATTGCTAGGCACAGTGCTAAATATTTGCACAAATTAGGTTATTTAATCCTGGTATCATCCCTATACAGAATATATTTATATTATTATCTCCACTTTACAGACAAAGAAACTAAGGCTTACAGAGCATAAGCTATTTGCCCAATGTCACACGGCCAGTAAGTAACCAAATTGGAATAGGAACTCTGTTGGTTCCCAACATTGGCTTGTAAGCTCTACTCTGCACACAGCTGATTAATGTACATCTAAATGGCCTAAACAATTCTCACTTTGAACAGTCCCACTAAATTTGTCTTTTTTCATTTTTCTTTCTAGTGTCTTCTACAAATGCTTCCGGGAACTGGAGGACCCAGCTAACTATAGGGCTATCTGAATACGAGACCCCGGCACATTCTTCCTACACCAGCTGCTATGGCAACGTCTATAATCCTTTGCCCTCTCCAGGCAGGTGAGAAAGGCATGCGTAAAACTTTCAGTACCCTGTTCCTGGTCTAAAGAATTCAGGAAACCAGTTTTATTTTATGAACGCTAAGTAATCTAGCTCAAGGGTTGGCAAATTATAGTCTAAAACCGGCTGCCACCTATGTTTATAAATAAATTTTTATTGGAAAACAGCCATGCTCATTCATTTACATGTTACCTATGGCTGTTTTTGTACTATGAGGGCAGAGTGGAGTAGTTGCAACAGAGATCTTATGGCCGACGAAGCCAAAAATATCTGGCCCTTTAAGAAAAAGCTCACTGGTGCTCAATCTAGCTCATTCAAATCTGACCGTCTTCTTAGAGTCCTGTACATTAAATTTTGTGTCTGAAGGGTTCTTTTTAATTGCTATACTTGAAACTGTACTATTGATATACCCAGTTAAGACTTTTCTGGAACCTTGCAGGAAAAATATCTCTATCCCAGAAAAAGCTGTTCATACCAAGATTCCTCATAGACAGTTGGTGGGCTTGATTTCAAACATTTGCTGCCTTTTTGTGTCTAACCCTATGTTCATTAAGAAGCAACAGACGCAGCCAGCTGTCCTGTGTGTCTGTCATAGTAGTTCTTTGTAAACATTTAGAGGAAATAGACAAGGTCACTTTGTTAAAATGTGACTATTAAAAAGATTGCAAACTCTGGTTTTTCAATTCTTTGCATACATGGGAGGAGTTAAACTTGAAGCGGTCATTTTTCTCCATCACCTTCTCACAGAATGTAATCTGTACCCCTGGTGCCAAGAAGTAAAGCATTTTCTGTTTCTTTTTGTTTTTGTTTAAGAAAATTTAATTTTGCTTTCTTTAAGTCAGATTGCGTCAGGCATAGGAGGCTTATTACATAGACAGTAACTTTTAAAGGTGAATACTGGTGAATTTGAGGTTAGTTTCTTACTAAAGCACTGAATGTTTTAAGCAAATTGGAGATAATTCAACCCCAAAAGCTTGTTTTTCTTTTCCATATTTAGCAAAAGTTTTTCTTGGCTTGAAATATTAGGCCAATTGTCTCAACTCAACAAAGGGCATGCTCAAAATAGAATTTTAATGAAAATATACTTCAGAGGACGTCAGATAGCTTGGACTTCTGTAAATAATGCTTGCAAATGAGTTAAGAGCAGGAAGACTTTGGCCCAAAATTTGAGCTGAACTTTTTCAATTCAGTTCTAATCATTTTGTATAATACATTTGCAAATAATTTTCCTGTTTGTATACTTTCACTTTTGTTTTTGTTGACTGAGTTAAAAATGATATAAAACAGACCATTCAGGGCATAAGACCGTTCTCATATCCTTAACACCACTTTCATAGGACTCAGGAAGTGTTCAACATTTTTAGAGACAATCTGTTTTTACAAAGTCTGTCCCTCTATTACAGCCAGGCCAACATGGCTTGATAGCAGAGTCAGAAGGGGCATGATATACAGGAAATTAGAAACTATTTAAAGACCCCTATTGTGTATGTGTACGTGTGCACATAATATGAGCGCACTGTAGAAAATGTGTTCCCATTTTTTTTTACAAAACTCTTTAAACCTTATTTTATGCAACCAATATGATATTCCACTCAATAAATATGCTCAATAAATATGCAGTTCCCCATAGTTTGATTTTAAATGGCTTTTGAATTTTCTTTCTTTTTTTATTGTAAATAAAATACAATACTTTGTGCAAAATATTTGTCTGAATTCTAGATTATTTCCTTAGGACACATTCCAATAAGTTGGTTTAATGGATTAAATTGAAAAGCATATTTTTTAAGCTCCTGCTTACTAGAAAGATTTGCCAACGTACCCTCCTATCCCAGAGAATTATGGGAATGCTTATTTCTACCCATTTGTCCGTTTCGGATTTTATTTTTATCATGTACAGTCTGATCAATTTAACTTGACCTATTAATAAGGCAAGTATAACAATACTCCATAAAGCTTTAGAAATTTGTTCTAAAACTGCGTGTTATTTTTTATGAAAATGTAATTATTAAACTAAGAGAAAAATTGGGTTTCAAGATAAAGATAAAAAACTTTAGATCTGCCCTTAAATTGAAGATTTGAAATGCTTAGCCGTAGATCAGTATGTTTTTAAAAATGAAGTGCATGTTATTTAGAGATTCTTACCTCGGAGTGTCCAGGTCTTAATACTACAGAAAGCTACAAATTTATACCAGTAAAATTTTTTTCCTTGTATGATGTAGTATAACTGTTAGCAGCATAAACTTTCTAAAATTAGAAATGTTGAAGTCTCTTCTGCTACCTCGTATGTAATATAGTCAAATTCCTGGCTCTGCTGCTGCAAACTGTGTTTTCAAATAACTTTTTTTCTTTTACTTCCTGTTTTCCATTTCCTATCCTCTTCCTTATTGAACACTCCTTGTTACTAGGCAGAACCAAGGGCTTCTGTCTCGGAGAATGGTTGTGTCTCCAGAAATGAGATCAGTTTTCAATTCTCTTTTAAGTGTAGCCAGCTGTAGTAAGTACAGTCCCTCGGATCGGTGTGTTGCTTCTTGCCTAGCAGCAGCTTTGCTTGTTCTGACTGATGTGTGAAGTTACAGAAATCTGCTTTTGTTTTTATATTAGAAAAAAACACTAAATATCTGGTTTTGCATAGTGTTTACTTCCGAAGCTCTTTTCCGGAGGACTTTTTATTCACCTGTACTAAAAGACATTGGAGTTTAAAATAAAAAGAAAGCTACTAACTATCTAACCTATTCTAACCTACTATTACAGGAATGAGGTTTTGCTTATTGGAGTGGTCTGTATAACACGATGCCTTCTTTTGGATGTACTTTCCAAATGGGCCTGTGATTGTTTTATGTGATGCTGTTTCCAATTTACACTTGACCCATACACCCTAAGGATGTAAAATATGTTCCAAGGTACCCTCGCCTCCCTTTAAGTATATTCCTTTGTTTCAAAGAAAAACATCTAGTATATTTCCCTTAAGTTGAAGACTGCTTAACGTCTAGCTGTCAAAAACACTTCAAAAGTCAAAAATACAACTCTCACACAAACCTAAAATGAGCATATGTCGAAGATTTAGTTAACTCATTCATGAGAGAACTAACAGAATGCTAAAGCTGGTTCCCAGATGATTCAAGAGACTGAATCCCACACACTGAAAGGGAGAGTACTGAGATGAGACTACTCAATTCAATACAAAACCAGTTAATATCCTACAGGGCAATAAAACTATGACCGTAATCTTTCTACTAGACAGAAGTTGTTTGTATTTCTTCCAAACAAAAACCCCCAAGTTAACATGTAACTTAACACAGTCTGGGTCCTCATCCATGGTAAATGTAACTTAGACAAAAGTCTATCTCTCAGGAGAAGTAAATACTCCTTGCATGGGCCTGTTAGACCATGTTCCAGTATGACCTTGAAAAAACACACAGCCATCCCTTGCCTTTATTTCCAAGTTTTGGATACTTTTCTTAACGGTGTTTTCTACTAACTTCTTTGAGTGTAGTAATCTTTGTACCCTGGGAACAAAAATGACAACAAGTTGTAACTTTTCTGGTTTCCTTTCATAGACCATACACAGAGACTGGTCAACTGGACAATACAGAGGGAAACCTGCTGGAAGACAGCCTGGAGAATAGTGAGCAGAGGCTCTTTTGGCACGAAGACTCAAAGCCTGGAACATTAGTCTGAACTGCAGTTGAGCCTCTTGACCGAGCACTGCATTCTCACACTAGTGTGCCTTGCAAAATGTGTTCGTCTTCCCAGAAGGCTGTTGGCTATAGAAACCTAAAGGCATCCAAGGTGGAAGAGAGGACTCCCGTGACCCCGGAAGTGAATCACACACCAAGCCACACAAAACCCCTGAACAACAACCCACCTTTCCAAGTCTAGGTGCTAACCTAACAGCAAGGTCAAGACCACATGTGAACCATTGCCAAGGAGGACTCAGCCTTTACCAAGAGCAAGCACTTTTTAAGAGAACAAAAGTTGTTGAAGGCAGACCTCAAAACTGTGAAAAGTGCGTTCAGGGTCTCCAACAGGAAAGAAGGACAGGGGAGATTTCAGAGCACAATTCAGAATGATGAGAGAAGGGAAGCCAGAAGCTCGTCACTGCTCACCATCGGAAAGTTTGAATTCGTGAGCTGGTGAAGAATTACATACTATGTCTACCCGGACATGAACAATTTAGACAGTATTAGAAAATTACTTGAAGAGAAGCTGGATTTTTCATGAATTCCTGAATGAGTGTAAATGTTTTTAGGCTATTATCAAGAGTGATGGTTTTCATAAGCACCATAAAATGGGTTCTGGAAAGACTTATGGCTGTAGCATCCTGTAATATAACTTCATGGTAGCAGATTGGGGAAAAATGAAGCAGCCCACCACGTAACTGACAAACTCTGCTTGGAGAATTTTCTAAGGTACACTATCATTGAGTTCCTTTTTTCTTTCTACTCCAATGGCATGATGAGCTATTGTTCAGGCTGGTAACTCTCCAACGCAGCTGTCATTGCAATGGCAGACTTGATATGGAAAGTTTTTATAACCAAGAGTTTGAAAAAGTATTTTAAGGTGATACAGCAAGAACCCAACACAATATAAAGAAAAAAACCACGAACACCACATCATTTTAGATGAATTGCGTGCCTTAAAATTGTGAACATTTGAAGAGTAAGCATATTGTCTGGATTCCCCAGGTAGTTCTAAGTCACCAAGTGACAAAAGCAAAATTAGTCATTAAAAACAAAAACGAAAACCTTCCAAGCTGCCGTAAATTTAATTATGAGGCTAAAACTACCTCATACTTTCCTTGGAAGAAATAATTCGCTATGGTATATCGTTGGATGTTTTGGGTTGGTTTGTTGTTTTTTTTTTAACAAATATTTCCATATTCTAAATGGATCTTCTTTTTTCATCTTTACTCTGCTTCAGAATTCCATAAAAGGTGCTCCTTCCCCCTCTTTTATACAGTTTTCTTGTTCATATTGTGAATAGAGAAGTTTCTGAACAACTTTTGGGGAACATTTTCTATCTATATTCCAAAGCATGTAATATATACATAAAGTTGATTTGTTAAACTGGTCCTTAGTCATTTGTATCATTGAAAATGAAGTTTGGGGGAAAATAATTTGGAAAACAAAAAGACATGCAAAAAAATAACTTATTCCTTTTTGCATATTTGTATAGCCTTCTAGAAACAGATATATCCTTTTGCATATTCTTTTACTGTTCTGACTTTTTTAGACCTATTATTTTTTTTACATAGGTCAATAAATGAAAGGTGTGCTACTGAAAATGTTTATGTATCCTTCCTTCCATTTATGTCCAGGGTTCATACAAACCAGCTGAAGGTACTCTACTTCAAGTAATCAGGTTGGACAAGATTGTAGATTTTTAGTTAGGTATTGCCATATTTTGTGGATTCCAAGATGCCCACTTTTTCATACTTACATCCCTGAAATCGGGATGCATCTTTTGATTGCTGACGTGTTATAGTTGAATTGGCAGTGTTTTCGGGTTTTTTTTCTTAGTGAGACATAACGTAACGCTGTGTCTTAGAATAAAATTGTCTTAGAATTGGTGAAATACGGTAGTTTATTACCTCATGGAGGATAACCAATGTAGGCTTCCTAATCTTACTAATGTTGTTTATTTGTAACAAGTCATTCATTCTAGTTTTTCAGACTGGCAAACAGGTCTTTTAAATTCAAGGATATATTTCATCTGACATCTTTTCATCCCAGACAGCGGGGAGAGGTGAGTGGGAAGTGAAATATAGGGAGATTAGTATTTCTGTGCAAGTACCTTACGTGGAAATAACCTTTTCCTGTTCAAGAAATGGTATGCTCAGAATTGCAGGTGTACCTTGAAAAAACAGACAAAACTTGGCTCCCAAATGGAAAAAGAAGGTATAGAAATGGAAGCACAGTGGGGCTGCTAAATGATTTTCCCCTCACCTTTTTTGGAAAACATTTCTCAACCACATTATTGATATGCTTATTAATGACTATAAAGTGACAGAGATAAATTTTTTAACATGTCAAATTGATGTTTTTATTACAAAATATCATATACTCATTTTAATTTTGTATTACAAAATATCATATACTCATTTTAATTTCAAACATGAAGAAAATATACAACATAAAAACATAGTTGTGCCCTATAAGCCTAACATTACCAGATAAATTGTTAATTTATTGTATAACTGTTCAGATTTTTTCCTATGCCTATAGTAATTTTTTAAAAAACAGCATCATATTACAAGTACAGTTTTACAACTTATTTTCTCACCAAAACCTCTTGGGCCTCACCCTTTGTCAGTGTATATTGATCTACCTCATAAAGATGTATGTTTTACAAGGTGGATTGAAAAAATTGCCTCACCTTCCTGGATGTTTAATTTTTTTTCTATATTTGAGAAAATTATTCAAGATTCTTCCTTGTATTCATAAAAGCTTAATGTTAAGCACTAAAGATTCCAGAATTGTTTTGAACTATTAAAGACTGTTCTTAGGAACAAAGCTTCAAACACCAGTCTTTAAGAGCTTTCAGAATTAGAATAACGACCTTCTTTGGTAGTGTAGAAAAGTTTTGATGTTTTTTCTAAACTGTCAGTGGAGAAAATCCTGTTTTTAAAAAGTTCAGTCATTGTGGGCCTATATTCTGTAAAGTGAAATAAAGTGAATTACTAAGGGAAAAAAATTTAGAGAATATCTATTACTAGAGAGATGAAATAAGAGATACAAAAGTATACATTCGTATTTATTATTAGATTCATCAGACATAAAACTACTCTGTCACGTTTCAATCCAAGTGTTTAAACACTGACTTAAAATTTCTGTTCTTAGCTTGTCCCAAGTTCTAGTAACAGAGTTTCTAGATTACCCCTTGAGTAACACTGATCTGGAGTTCTATCAAAGGAAGTCCTACCTCCACACTTACTAATAAGGCAAGTCAGGCTTCCCTGGTGGTGCAGTGGTTAAGAATCCGCCTACCAATGTGGGGGACACCGGTTCGAGCCCTGGTCCGGGAAGATCCTACATGCCGAGGAGCAACTAAGCCCATGTGCCACAACTGCTGAGCCTGTGCTCTAGAACCCACGAGCCACAACTACTGAGCCCGCGTGCCACAACTACGGAAGCCCGCGCACCTAGAGCCCGCTCTCCACAACAAGAGAAGCCACTGCAATGAGGAGCCCGCACACCGCAACAAAGGGTAGCCTCTGCTCCACGCGGGTGGAGAAAGCCGGCACGCAGCAATGAAGACCCAATGCAGCCAAGAATAAATAAAATAAAATTAATTAATTTTAAAAAATAAGGCAAGTCATCATAGTGCTCTATGATCTCACAAAATGCAGTCCATTTCCAGAGAGAAAAGTCTTTTAACACATATATGGAGTCCGGAAGATGATGCAAAACTTAACTCACCTTTCGGCACAAAGTTTATTGGGCCCTTCATCCCCCATGTTTCTAACTCCATTCCTATGCCCTCCTCTGGATTTCCATAGGTCTTTTCTACTCCTCTGCCTCCTCTTCCTTGTGCCACATGGAGCAGGAAAAAGAAAGGTATGTCCCTCTGCAAAAGTATGTTTGCTCATGTCATCCTCACAACAGCCCAGTGAGGTACATAGTGCTATTATATCTCCATTTTACAGAATCTGAGAATTAGAAAACTCAAGTAATTTGCCAAGTCCTATAGCTATTGAGAGAAAAGCAGGAAATAGATCCTGACTTGTCACACTGCAACTCATAAACTGCTACCACCTTGTTCCATGAACAGTGTCTCCACAGTAAGGGGAGCAAACAGGATTTTTAAAAAATACGTTAATGAAAATTGAGTGGATATATGCTAAGCTCAGATTCCCTTGTTCATAACTTATTAAAGATAATAGGCCCGGTTTTCTTTCATTTACCTGTGGCAGAAAGGCAGAGAAGCAGGCTTCAGTCCAAACACAGGTCAAGATAACCCTTATTTAGGGTACCACGTAGTCTTACATGGTTGCCCACGAGGTTCCATTATTTATTGCTCTATGAGCTCATCAGTAGACCAAGTACATTTCTTAAATTGTTTTCTAGTCAATGAAATGTCCCATGCCAGCGAACAGACCTGTTACCATCACAGATAATGATAATGAACTAAATATTGATCAGGAGTACTGAAAATATCTATTGACCCTTCCCCATTTCTGATTGCTCGGGGCAATATGATGACATGAAGTTTATATGCTATTCCACCCATGCCCTGAGGACGCCTGTCAGGATTCAGCTCTATGAGATGTCTGTGCTTGTGGCCTAAGCTCTTTGATTCTCTTTGGAAAGAGTAAATCTGAGATTACTCTTTAGAGTAATCTCTAAAGAGTATTTCTCTTTAGAGTAATCTCTAAAGAGTATTTCTCTTTAGAGTAATCTCTAAAGAGTATTTCTCTTTAGAGTAATCTCTAAAGAGTATTTCTCTTTAGAGTAATCTCTAAAGAGTATTTCTCTTTAGAGTAATCTCTAAAGAGTAATACTCTTTAGAGATTACTCTAAAGAGTGTTACTCTTTAGAGTAATACTCTGTTAGAACCTGAGCCCGCTTCCAGAATGTCATTAGTACACTTCCATCCTCTTCTACCTTGTGTGATTCATTGAGCGAGTCTATCTTCCCTGCAAAAGAAAATAGGAAATATGCATGAGCTCTGTGATGGTGATACTTACCTGAGTGCCGTTCTTAACTAACACACGTACAAACACATTCTCGCCATTTCCTTTTGCTTTCGGATAGCAGCAGCCTTGACAAGGACCGTATCCTGGGACCTGGGAGGGGATGGGAGTCGACCTAACTTATGAGTTTCCGATAATGATCTTTTCTTGAATACTTATAATATTCATGAAGTGCCCAAGGCTTAGAAGTTTTGTGATTTCCAACTGAGGCATTTGGAAATGTGTTGCTGTGTTTTGGAATCTCCTAATGATTTGGAAGTACTGCTGGCATCTAGAAACCAGGGACATTAAACATACTGCAAAGGCATGGGATGATCCAACACCACAAACAGTTGTTTTATGCAACCTGCCCAAAATACCCCACTGAGAAGCCCCGGGTGACGTATCTAGGAAAAGGTGTTACGACAATCCCTATGGGCTTGATGCTTGTGTGGGCTGCTTTCCGGTATTTAAAGCAGAGATTTCTTAATTTTGGAGGGAGGAAGGGGGAAGTGAAGGAGATAATTGTTTTCTGAGGGTGGGGGAGAGATTTATGTAACTTGAAAAACCACATATCCAACAACTATTAAGACACCAACTATGTGTCAGTCGCTGCTCTAGGCAGTGAAAATACAATATCTTCCTGAAGCTTACAGTGCAATGAGGGAGAAACAGAAGTGAGCAATTGGAGTAACTTAAAATGATCACTAGTCCTATGGGGGCCAAGAGTGGTGAGAAGAAAGGGGACGTGGATAATACCTTAGGTTTGTGGGACACAATGGGACCTTTCTGGCAGTGATGCTGAAGGCTGACTCAGGGATTGGTAAGAAAAGATCCAGTTAAGCAAGAAGGAAAAGCAGCTCTCCTAGGGCTTAGAGAATGGCATTGTGGCATTTGCCATGGCCCTAAAAGCCAGGAGAAGCTTAGCCAGTTTTAGAAACTGAAACAATAGGAGGACAGATTATTCCAGAATTAAGGAAATATAAGTAATAAAGAAAGCTGTCATTTTTGAGCTCTCGTTATAGTTGCAACAATGGGCTAAGTGCTAAACATACATTACTTCATTTAATCCTTCAACTGTACGACAGAGGTGGTCTTATCCCAGAAAAGGATATAAAGGAGTTCCCTGGTAGTCCAGTGGTTAGGACTCTGCACTTTCACTGCCAAGGGCGTGGGTTCAATCCCTGGTCAGGGAACTAAGAATCCCGCAAGCTGCGCGGCATGGCCCCCTCCCCCACAAAAAAAAGAAAAAAAGGATATAAAGAGGCTCAGGACGGTTACTGTGGCCTTGGTGGCATGACCATGCAGCAAGTAAGTTGTAAAGCTAAAATTCAAACCTACGTCTGACTCCAAATCTCATGCTATCCATTACCATGATATTATAAACAGCAATAGCTCACCAAGCACCTCCCTTCAGTGGAAACCAAAGGAAATGAAAAGGTAAGAGAAGGAGCAAACAGGAGTCAGCCTGGGGAGGAGAAAGAGGAAAGGCCAATGGGAGGGATGGAAATCAAATTGGCATGGTTAAAATAAACAGGGCAAAGAACAGTCCAGGACAGTCTGCAGTTCATGAGTTTTCAAGATGTGCAATTCAGAGACTTCTGATCAGGGTGTGGCGTGAAGATATTCCTAATGAAGGTCTAGTTAATAGCAAACTGGGCAGGAATTACCTTTGCAAAAAGGGTGGCAGAAAAGAGCAAAAGCATTTGAGGGATGCCCTGGAAAGTCCTATGAATTAGACTAGCTTTGTAGCCTCCCAACCGTTGTTCTCTCCCAACACAAACACAGAACTTTTCCTGGAAAACCATTCTTTATGCTGTCCTCTCCTCAATTTCAGGAGAAAATGGTTGCATAAGGAGATCAAAGATTGGGAAGCCAGAGTGAGAAAGATCTCATCAGGGAGACTGGCAGCCCCAAACTGAGAAGGACATTCCCAGCAGCCCTTTGATTACCACGGAAGGAGCCTTTCTGGGAGTTGCTAGTGTGTGTCTGGGCAGACATCACCATCTTCATAAAGCAGTGGTTAAATGTGTGGGCTTTAAAATCAGGCAGATCTGGAGACAGGCCGCCAGGCTTGGAGTCAATCCCAGCCCCACGGCTCTCTGGTTGTATGAACTAGGGTAAGTTTCCTAACCTCCCTGGGCCTCAGTTTCCTCTTTAGGACACATCACACCAGGGTATTTTGTATGCTGAACAAAATAATGCACTTAAACAGCTGGGCACAGCATGTGATCCCCAGCAGATCCTTCACAATATAAATTATTCCCTAAGAAGGTGGTAAGTGACGTTGAGCGTTAAAGGAGATCTAGAAAGTTGGGGTTCTGAGGATTTGCACTGCTTTAGTTTAGCCCCTGCAATGACAACATTATTGAAACAACTCATCATATGTCTCAGGTACTGTCGTGGGCTTTTGGAATGTTTCTTTTTCTTATTTAATCCTCACAGCAAGTTTGCAATTATTAATCCCAAACAAAAGCTCGAGGAAGTTGAGTAGTTTGACCAAGTCACATACCAAGAAAGTACCCAGACCTGGATAGCAATTAACAAATGCATTCAAGAGAAGTTTTGTAAGTGATCAATTCGTGCCCCTCTGGAGTCCACCATGAAGGGAGGCTGCACCAATATTAACCCGAGAAATCAAACGGATTAAGGTGTTTTCCTGACCTTTCAACCAGAGCTCTCCTGCAAGGCCAGGACTCGGGCAGCGTGCGCTCACAAGAGACTGAGTGCCTTCTGAAATTGGGTGCCCTGGCTGCTTCACCTGGGCTTGGCCCTGGGCTTGGCCCTTTTCATATGCATGAGAATGCAAACAAGCCAGACAGTAGGGTGGCCAGATTTAGCAAATGAAAGTGCAGGATGCCCAGTTCAATTTGTAAAATAGCTCTAATGTTAAATTTTTGTAATTTATTGGAAAAAAACAACAAAAAAAAGCTGGATACAGGACATTCGGGGCATCCTGGAAAAAAATCAGTGAGAGACACCAAACAAAACCATTGTCCCATAGATACAGGACACCTGCACCTGGCAACCTTACTTGCCAGACCTCTGTCCAAGGGCAGGTGGGACTATAAGAGACGCTTAGGAAGCTTTTGGAGATGGTGTGCCAGGGAGATAGGTCTTACACCCTTCCCGGGCTGGCAGAGGTTGGCCCTGCTCAATCCAGAGCCTTTCTTCAGATCAGAAACCTTCCAGGTTAGCCCAGTTCGGTCTGTAAACATGCACAGGATGTGTTGAAGCTCTTCTGGAAGGGCACCCCTGAGAAAACCTTTCCTCAGTTTTCTCTGGCCTAGAAAACAAGTGCTTACAAAATGGGTCAATGAGGACACCTAAAGCTCTGCTTAGGTTATTGCAGGCAGGAGGTTTCTGATCCGCCACCTAGGGATACTGAATTCAAACATGGAAGTACAAACAAGTTTCAGAGGCTCTTCAAAAAAAAAACACTCAATTTCAAATGCCCAACAATTTGATTTATTAGCTATGTCTTCTTGGGGAAGCTGTGTACGTTTTTTAAAATATCATTTTTCTATAAAATAGAAATAATAATTGCACCAATCTCACAGAATTTTAAGGATTCAGTAAAACCATGAACATAGGGAGGCTAGCACGGTGCCTGGGCACAGTTAGCCCTTATCAACGTTTGTTGTCATTATTGTTTCTAATGCGACACTGCAAAGAAGTGGAATACAAGAGAGTTGTTAATAATATTTAATATTACTATAAACTTTATTAATAAAATTAAAATAGTAAATATCAATAATACTTAACATTCAGTGAGTGCCATGGGATTAGAGTGAAGTGAGTGAGGTACTTGCTCAGGTGCAAAATGTAAGGGGGCACCAGAAAATCCAGTTGACAAGATAAATAACATTTTAATGAAGTCTTTTAAAAATAATCAAAACGTAGGCAAAAAAAAAAATCCATGATGAACAAAATATCAAAATTTTAAATAAGTATAATAATCAGTATTACTGATTATTCCTTTTGCCTCAGGCTCTAACATAGCTTCGCTATGTGCTCATACGTCATCCTAAAAACCAGAGAAGGCAAGGGTTAAATATATCCATTTTACAGAAGAGAGAAAGGAAACCCAGAGGAACTGCTCAGATACACTGCCCAGGGCCACATAACCAAGTATTGATATAAGGCCAGAAATCTACCCCAGATTGGAACGATTGTAAAGCTCACGTCTTGCTCTTTCTCTGTTCCCTTTCACAAAGGGATGCAGGCTAACATTTTTCTACCCCAGGGTACTGTGTGTAGAATTGCCAGATTTACTGAATAAAAGTAAAATTAGAAGTGAAATTAGAAGTTGAGAAAAACAAATTTTAGTATGTGTATGTCTCATACATGTCCTTTATTTTATCTGACAACCCTCCTCCCTGCCCCATCACCAAGGCAACCAGACATTTTAATACAGAATTTCAAAATGGAATAGAGCTGCTGGATTAAGCCTGCCATGTCTGTACCTGAGCACAGACCAGGAAGAGTAAATGTCTGTAATAGAGTAATGAGGGCCAAAAACAAAATAAAAAATAGAGGAAATTGACTAAAACTCTTAGGCTTAAAGGCAAAGGGACGGTTTGAGCTTCATCTGGCTCTACCAAAGCCCTTTTTTAGCCTTTAATGAGATGCTCTGGGATAAGAAATTACAAGCCTGAGTTGAAATAAAATAAAGAAAACGCTTTAGATGTTCTGTGTTGCGTGTCGTACAAATGTTATTTGTTATTTTGAGATCTCCAGTTCCGGGCGACATAAATTATTCCTTTGGCAGGACAATAGTCTGAACCCCAGTGATTTGCTTCCATTCACAGTGCAATGAAAATGATGGAGAATGTAAGAAATTTGTTCTTTAAAACCAGTGGTAATCATGCCCACCTGGAGCCAAAACGTTAGCAAATTTCAGCTCCTTGAAGCTCAGTAAACTGAATATATTGTCAGAAATTATTTCTTCTTATAATGTTGCCGCATGCAGAAGGAGAAGGGGAAAATATTTTAAGGCCAACCTGAACTTTAAGTAGTGTTTGAGGAATTAGGTTTTTAATTATGTAAGAGTGAATTGTTAAAATATGCCAATGGATTTTTAGGAAATTGCATGACTTGAACAACCATTTCAATCTCTAATTCACACCCTACATACCCAGTGAAAATTTTCTAGATCTCTCCCAGGTAAATGGATCCTTCCCAGAGCAATACCTAACACTTCACACAACCCACCAATTTCCAGGTTACTGGTTTGTACGTGCATGTACGCTCCCAGGGATACTTATGCTTACCCCCCTCCCCTACTAGTCTATGAGCTCTTAGAAATCGAGGGGCATATTTTATTTAAATATGTGTTCCATTTAGACTGTAAAACCAATTCCTTGTCCAGCAAGTAGTTGTGGAATTGCGTAGTATTTACATACTATATTAGTTTGCCAGGGCTGCCATAAACGAAGAACCGCAAACTATGGAACTTACCAGAAATATATTGGCTCCCAATTCTGGAGTCTGAGATCATGTGTGGGCAGGACTGCTTTCCTCTGAGGTACGTGAGGGACAGTCTCTTTCATGTATCTCAACTGGCTTCTGGAGGTTTGCTGGCAATCTTGGGCATACCTTAGCTTGTACCAATAGAAGCGTCACCCTGATCTTGCCTCCATCTTCACGTGACATTCTCCCTGTGTGCATGTCCCAGCGTCCAAATTTCCCTTTTTTAGGTCCCACCTCACCTTGACTACATCTGTAAAGACGCGATTTCCAAGGAAGGTTGCATTCTGAGGTACTTATTGGGGGTTTGGACTCCAACATATGTTTTTTTAGGAGGCTCAATTCAATGCATAACGCATACCAAATGAAGAAGAAAAATCACCCGAATCCGAAAGATGTATTTTTGAGGTTCAAATAACATAAAATTGTAGGTTAACAGGTTCTACCTGATTAATAACTCTCTACTCAGCAGAGATGCTCGAGGGAAGGATTGGGGGCGTGGTTAATTCTGATTCAAAGTTACTCTGAATCATGACATCGAAGATACCTTAATCAGATCAGGATATTGACATGTGAGAAAACAGAACATTGTTCAGCCTGGATCTACTGAGTCAGAATCTGCATCTGTACCAGCTCCTCAGCTTAAGCACATTCAAGGGCTATGCTGTTCTGCTAATGTCTCCTCATTTCACAGCTGAAAGTAAAGTGATTGTTGAGAAGGTACACTCACTCCCCACTCCTTGGGTTTCTGTACAGCGACTTCAGCTAGACCCCTGTATGGTACATCCACCCAGGAAACTTTAAACAAAGATGTAGTGATGCTCCAGTCCTACAATGGACCAACTAAATCACTATATCTGAGCGTGAACCCAATCACTGATTTTTAAAGGGTCCTCAGGTGATACTAACAAGCAGCGTGGGGCGTGAGGACCAATGAGCTGCACCTGGCCTCTCCACCGCTCCTTCCGCTTCAAGCAATCCTCTTCCCCCTTTCTCAGTCTGCCTGCCTGCCTGCAGAGAGGGAGCCCTTTTGTCAGCTCCCTGGTCCTGGGATAGACTTGTCACGGTAGTTTCTGCAAGCAAGTGTGCCGAGAGAGAGTCCTACGATGGTCCCGAGCTGCTTGTGGAATTCCAGGTAGTACTGACGAACCCAAACCCTACGCATCACTGGGAACCTTGCTAACATGCAGGCTCTGATTCAGGAGGTCGGGCTTGAGATTTGGGAACCTGCATTTCTAACGTTTTTCCAGGGCATGCCTGTGTTTCTTGTCCATGGCTCACACTAAGTAACAGAGCCGGCAACTAAACCATCCCTTTTTTTTTTTAACATCTTTATTAGAGTATAATTGCTTTCAATGGTGTGTTAGTTTCTGCTGTATAACAAAGTCAATCAGCTATATGTATACATATATCCCCATGTCCCCTCCCTCTTGTGTCCCACCCTCCCTATCCCACCCCTCTAGGTGGTCACAAAGCACCGAGCTGATCTCCCTGTGCTATGCGGCTGCTTCCCACTAGCTATCTATTTTACGTTTGGTAGTGTATATATGTCAATGCCACTTTCTCACTTTCTCCCAGCTTACCTCCCCCTCCCCGTGTCCTCAAGTCCATTCTCTGCTCTGCGTCTTTATTCCTCTCCTGCGCCTAGGTTCTTCAGAACCATTTTTTGGGGGTGGCGGGGTCGGTACGCGGGCCTCTCACTGTTGTGGCCTCTCCCGTTGCGGAGCACAGGCTCCGGACGCGCAGGCTCAGCGGCCATGGCTCACGGGCCCAGCCGCGCCGCGGCATGTGGGATCTTCCCAGACCGGGGCACGAACTCGTGTCCCCCGCATCGGCAGGCGGACTCTGAACCACTGCACCACCAGGGAAGCCCAGAACCTTTTTTTTTAGATTCCATATATATGTGTTAGCATACGGTATTTGTTTTTCTTTTTCTGACTTCACTGTATGACAGACTCTAGGTCCGTTCACCTCGCTACAAATAACTCAATTTCATTCCTTTTTAGGGCTAATAGTCCATTGTATATGTGTGCCACATCTTCTTTATCCATTCATCTGTCCATGGACACTTAGTAAACCATTCCTTCTGACGGCTTTTATCTGCTATCCGTTCTACATTTGACCCTTGAACAACGTGGCGGGGAGGGGCGCCAAGCTTCGCACAGCTGAAAATCTTCATGTAACTTATAGTCGGTCTTCCTTTATATATGTGGTTCCTCCATTTCTGCAGTTCCTCTGTATCTATGGTTTTGCATCCAAAAATTCAACTAACCATGGATCATGTAGTATTGTAGTATTTACTATTGAAAAAAAATCCACACGTAAGTGGATGCATGCAGTTCAAACCCATGTTTGTTCGAGGGTCAGCTGTATATGTACTTTGGTCTCTGATATAACACCTCTGTTCTTTTTCTGAACTTGGGTTTATCATTTATTGAAGAAACTGTAGGACTCCGGTAACCTAACTGGTCTCTTTATAGTGATTCACAAACACTAATGTAGTGCCTATGTAGTGAATCTTATTATTTTTTTTAATATATATTTATTTATTTATTTGGCAACGCCAGGTCTTAGTAGCGGCATGCGGGATCTAGTTCCCCGACTGGGATCAAACCCGGGCCGCCTGCATTGGGAGCGCGGAGTCTTAACCACTGGACTACCAGGGAAGTCCCTCTAGTGAATCTTCTGAGCGTTAACTGCCCAGGTGACAGTGATTCTTCTTTCTCTTGGAACTACTCCCCACATTCACAAGGCACTCCAGCCCCCATGGCCAAATCTTAAAGTCGATAGAACACAGGCGCTCTAGAGCCAGGCAGTGTGGGTTCAAAGCCTGGCTCTGATGCCTACTAGCCGTGTGACCTTGAGAAAGGCACTTGGTTTCTCTAAGCCTTCATTTTTTCCCCTCACTTCAAAGGGCTGACCTCTC
The DNA here is from genome assembly GCF_949987515.2 of Delphinus delphis. Taxonomy (NCBI): domain Eukaryota; kingdom Metazoa; phylum Chordata; class Mammalia; order Artiodactyla; family Delphinidae; genus Delphinus; species Delphinus delphis. Next base: position 82,918,820 of record NC_082692.2, on the reverse strand, counting down.
GATTAAAGGAGATAAAATTTATAAAATGCATAGACAGCGACAGGCCTAGAGCAAGCACTCATTGCATGCTAGTGGTGGGGGTGACTTTGCCATTTCCTGACCTGACCCCTTAGGTATAGTTGATGGATGCAGCGGGGGGTGGAGGGTGCCTGACCCAGGCTAGAGCAATCACATCCCCTCTGAGGAATTTGGAATTGGAAGGTGAAAGCCTCAGAGAATGAATGCTGTCAAAATTGCAGCATTTGAACTTTTCCGCTCACATGTTTGTCAGAGGAGCTGCAGCATCAATAACGCCTGGGAGCTTGTTACATGATACGTACTCTCAGGCTCCCTCCCAGACCTCCTGAATACAGCTGCATTTTTAATAAGATGAACATCACTGCGTGAGACACATTAAGAGCAAAGTCTACTATCTTCTTGAAAGTCATCCATTGTGATCTTTGTTTCTTCAAAGCTACAGATACAAATGCAGATTTTTATCAAATACTCTCAGCTAATGCCTTATCTTTTTGCAAGCTTGAGCTAGCTCTAGGTACTTTCTGCTACTTGCAACCCCAGAATCTCAATAGCACTGCCGACTGTATTTAAGAAAGCTTGCAGGATGCTATAGGTTTTCCACCGTATCCTATCCCGAAGATGATTGTAGAATCAGAGGAGAGATTTAGCTTCTAAAGTCAGCCCATAAGGTGAGAATTATGTCTGGTCAAAATGATGCCAGAAGATGTGTTAGAGATGTACATCATCTTTCAGCCAATGCAACCTGGCTGATTTTGGAATACATTAATACGTCTTCTTCACTTGAGCCCCAGCTGAAGTAGCTTCTCTTTCACGACCACATGGTACTTATTTTTAAACCCTAGATGCACATTTCTGCTCAAAAAGATCACACTTTGGAAGCTGAGAAAACAGATGCATATTTCCCAGCTTATATCCACTCTGGGGCATAAGCTCATTGAATGAAATGGCAGTCAGAATCACCTGCACAACTTATTTTTTCCTTTCTTTTTCTGTCTCTTCCATTCTCCTATCTCTGTCTCTCTCTGGCACGTAGAGTTGACTGTTCACAAATTAAATGTGAGCGTGTTAGGACCCTAAGTGTGTTGATTCTCAAATCTTTTGCATACATCGCACACTCTCCAGTTCGAGTGTTTCTGACAGCCACTAGAAGGCATTAAAGGCTCTACGAGATAGTGAACAAGCCGGCAATCATTGCCACATGAGCAGTACTGCCGCAAAAGGATGCTCGTCTTTAAAAACATTCACAGTCACCACACACTTCACCTGCCTTCCAACTTGACCTTCACTTCTCCTCCACTTTCTCCCGGCAGTTTTATCCCACATTTGGCCGTGTCACTGTAACAGGTGCCACTGTCTGAGAAGTTTCATCAACCGTGTGTGCCCTCAGTCCTAACAGATATAAGTTTTATATATTGATCAAAATTTGGTTGGAACACTGTGAATGTTTAGGTTTCCAGCTGCTAGAAAATATTAAATTCTCTCCACAATAACAGACAAGTCCACACCTCACTAATACGCACCTCCAAACACCATCTTTACAAGATACTGCTGTCTCTAGTCCACTGCTCCACATAACAGTCCTCCTGCTGCCACGTGGATGGACCTTGAAAACATTATGCTAAATGAAATAAGCCAGGCAAAAAACGACAGATACTATATGATTCCACTTATATGAGATGTCCAGAATAGGCATAGAAGCAGAACATAAATTCCAGGTTTCCAGGGGCTGGGTGAAGAGAAGAAGGAGAGTTTCTGCTCAATGGTTGCAGAGTTTCTATGATGAAAAGTTTTGGAAATAGTGGTGATGGTTGCACTGCATTGTAAATGTAATTACTGCCACTGAACTGTATACTTAATGGCAAATTTTATGTAATACATTTTCCTACAATTTACAAAAAAGTGGGGAAAATCATTCTCTACTGTCCAGATCACCAGGTCTGAACACTTAAGATCCCCATATTCTAGTTCACCTATTGCTTTAATTCATCTCCAGGGACCACCATCCACGCCATTCAAAACTTTCCCCATTCTCTCCTCATTCTCTGAAATGCCACCATGCAAGTGTGTGCAGACACACTCTGGATGTATTCATTTTATTTATTTATTTGTTTGTTTGTTTATTTATGGCTGCATTGGGTCTTCTTGCTGTGCATGGGTTTTCTCTAGTTGCAGTGAGCAGGGCTACTCTTTGTTGCAGTGTGCAGGCTTCTCATTGTCGTGGCTTCTCTTGTTGCAGAGCACAGGCTCTAGGCGCTCAGGCTCAGTAGTTGTGGTGCACAGGCTTAGTTGTTCTGCAACATGTGGGTTCTTCCCAGACCAGGACTCGAACCCATGTCCCGTGCATTGGCAGGCGGATTCTTAACACCAGGGAAGTCCCTGGATGTACTCTTATTTCCTTGGTTTTTCACATGCTCTAGAATTATTTATAAATAATAAATAATGATTTATACTGCAGTCTCCTACATGGGCTCCACCCCTTAGAAGTTTGCAGTCTAATCAGGGAGTCAGTCAAGTTAATAGGTCATTGGAATATATTGCAAAGTGATATGATCAGGGACACAGAGAATGGAGAGAGTAGGCAACCAACCCAGCTGGGGGCAGGGTGCAGTCAAGGAAGGCTTCTGATTCTGTGTGTGTATGTGTGTGCATTTATATACAAGATTGCTGTTATCTTGTTAAATAAAAAAAAACAGACTTTTTTTCATAATCATCAAGTATCGGGCAGTATTGGATAGTCGCCATCCAAGAGCAGAGTCAGCAGCAAGCAGTTTGTGGTATTAACATTGCCGGGTACCAGTCAATTAATGGGTTCCTGTCCAGGAACTATAGCTACAGAACCATCCTGACTCTAATGGATCCTTTATCTTGCTATAATCCAAACACACCAGACTAAAATAATCATGATTTTCTTCAAATCTGCAGGAAAGGATACCTTCAGACCAGGGAACAGCATATATAAAATGCTGGGTCTATAGATTTTTTTTCCCCCTCCTCCTTTTTTGGGGGTTAAGGGGATGGGTTCTGGAAATTAAATAACATGTTAAACTTGGGAGATCGAAAAAGGTCAATGTGGGGAATTTCCTGGCGGTCCAATGGTTAGGACGCCGGGCTTCCACTGCAGGGATCGGGGATTCAATCCTGGTCGGGGAACTAAGATCCTGCAAGCAGGGTGGCGCGACCGAAAAAGAAAGAAAGAAAGAAAAAGGTCAATGTGTATGACGTGTCTGAGCCATCGCTGAGATCACGTGTAAATAACTGAAAAAATTGTGGCTCGTGTTATTTGGATGTCAGGTGGTATAGTGGGGTCACTTTCTCACATGGTTGTCTTAGTAGTAGAAATAATGAGAAGACCTAATCATCTCGTCATATAGTTAGGTTCCGCATGTGTTGTCCCATTTAATCCTCATAGTATACCCATGAAGCAAGTACTATCATTACTCCCATTTTATTTATTTTTATTATTATTTTTTCAAGTCTCTGAAGAAGCTACAGTTTTGCTTGTTCTAATTTTGACTGCACTGCGTGGCTTACGGGAGCTCAGCTGTGGGATCTCAGTTCATCTCAGGGACTGAACCCAGGTCATGGCAGTGAAAGCGCCAAATCCTAACCACTAGACCACCCGGGGACTCACTCCCATTCTATAGATAAACAACCTGATGCTTTATTAGGGCACATGCCCAAGGTCATTTTCCTCATCCCTCAGATGGGAATGAAGAGGCTGATTTGTTGTTATTAGAAGTGGATAGGAAATACCCACGTACAGTATCTAACACAGGAGAAGATCTACGCACTCTGGTTCCTCTACCTGGGATTAATGCCATTGGACCACTTTAGAAATGAGCCCTCACTGTAACTATCCCCTTTGGTTACTTAAGTAACCAATACCTTCTGGCTAGAGTTCCATTTGGAAAAGTCTCATGGAATTCATGTCTTTAATAAGTTTCAAATTCTGGTTCCAGTTAACACAAGCATCTTGATAATTAAATAGTGATGCATAGATTTGATGCATAAATAATACTAGACTAGCAATGCAGGTCCAATCTACCCTTCAGAAGCTGTTGGGTTGACGTACACTGTAGGTCTGGCACAGTCTCAACAGAGCAGAAGGTTTGGTCTGGAGATCTACCAAGGATCTCAAGGGATATAGACATCTTGAGCCCAGTGTCTATGTTGGGGCATTGTCAGAAGTTACCATGCCATAAGACTAGCAAGGTAATCAGATAAACCCTGTGGGAGAAAGAAAATAGTTCCAAACTCAAAGTCCCTAGATTCTGATCAACAATATATTTTTAACAAGTAGAACAGTGGCCCAAATCTAGGGTTCTCCTTTCAATCAATTAGTGACATTAATAAAGCAAGTGTTATCCCTTCTTTGAAGATAATATGTGAGAAGAGAGATTTATGTCAATTTAAAGTGACTGATTTATGAACCATCACATCAGTAACCATTCTTTGTCACAGACTGTCCTTAAATCAAAAACAGAGCCAATCTGGGAAGATCAAATTTGTGTCCACTCTTATCTTCTAAATTCCCTCCTGATATAGAGGACAGCTGATCCCAAATAACCTGAATAGAATCTCAATTTGGTTCTATAAATAGGATTTTAAATAGCGTATTTACTTCTACTTATGCTTGGCTTTACAAAGAATTAATTGATGCTAAGTTCCTTGTGTACATACTGCAGTTTGCTTTAAACAAATAGTTTCATAATGGTGCTCATAACTGTTCTCAAACTGTAAATTCTAAAAATCTCGTGGTAGGGTTCCGGTCTCTCTGGCTATCGAACATTTCCTGGCATATTCACATTCACTCCTGTGTTGTAGGCAAAGTTAAATGTACAAATCTAAGAAGGAAAATGGCATGTGATCGGTTGTGCTCTAGGACATAGGTGCTAGGGGATATCTCACGCGTGGCTCTTGGTCCAAGCTCCCTCTTTGTATATGGCAGTTATGTACTGGGGGGATTCATTCTATACTTCTCTACTTATTCTTTCCTCTAGGACAGGATTTCCCAACCTCTGCACTGTGGACCTTTTGGGCCAGATACTTCCGTTGTAGAGCACTGTCTTGTGCAATGTAGGATGTTGGCAGCCTCCCTAGCCTCTACCCTCTAGATGCCAGGAGCACGCTCTCCCCAGCTGTGACAACTGAAAATGTCTCTAAACATTGCAGAATATCCCTCGAGGGGACAACCTCCCACCCCAATAAAGAACCTCCGCTCTAAAAGGAGGAGTTACCAATCTGTTTGATGACAATCTGACCTCCTTTGGGCCACAGTTCACTGGTGAGGTGGCTGTGTGTTAAAGAGCCCTTAACCTGACCTCTGTTTTGCTTTCTGAAGCTTCTTCAGTCATGAGGGCCCATAGCATAAGAGCTGAAAGACCCCGGGTTCAGCCTAAATGGAATTTAATGCAGATTTAGCACTTATTAGCTATTTAGCCTTATTTCCCCCTTTCTCTAAGGCTTAGCTTCGGAATCTGTAAAATAGGAACCATAGTAATGCTCATCTCTGGCAGCTGCAGCTCATCCTGTATGCAGTATTTATTTATACCACCTTTCTTTGATACGAAAATCCTCAATTTTGTTTGGGCAACATGGTGCCCAGGGTAGGATTGTCAGATTTAGCAAATAAAAATATAGGATGTTCAGTTGAATTTTAATTTTAGATAAAGGATGGATTTTTTTTTTTTGTAAAAATGTGTCCCATTTACTAGAAATATATTTGTTAGACACATGCCTGGGCTGCATATTCTGTTTGCCTCTGCAGATCTAGCTCTACCCTGTGCTCTGTTCCCAGAGGAGGCTGACATTAATGGACTATCTCAAAGCACCAGTGACCTCCAGCTTCCAAAGGCGTTCAGTCAATGGGAGGCACTATCAGGAAATCGGAGAGAAAGAGGGAAAGAGAGAGGTTGGAGTATTTATTCCCCAAGCTCTTCCCCCACCCCTGCAGCTTTGGGGCAGTGACTGCATTCCTCCCTGAAAGGCCACACCTCCTGCCTGATGGCTACAGCTCCTTCTTGAGATCCCACTGACCTTGGTCTTCCCACCCTTCAGGTCTAGAGGTGGAAGAACATGTCCATGCCCGCCCACTGTATCTCCTGGCAGTTTCCCCTATTTCTGACCCCACCTCTGGCTTGAGGGTACCACCCATTTCCCAGGGGTACTCAGATGAGTACAGTGTCACCCACACAATTTCTAACAGATAAACTTCTGAGGGGTATTGGGATTATCAACTGAGGTGATAATGTCAAACTTAGCAGGTGCCTGTCATAGCAAGTGCTCAGGAAATGTACAGTTGACCTTTTTTTTAAAATAAATTTATTTATTTATTTTATTTATCTTTGGCTTCTTTGGATCTTCGTTGCTGAGCGCGGGCTTTCTCTCGTTGCGGCGAGCGGGGGCTACTCGTCGTTGTGATGCGCGGGCTTCTCATTGCGGTGACTTCTCTTGTTGCACAGCACGGGCTCTAAGCGAGCGGGCTTCAGTAGTTGTGCCACGCGGGCTCAGTAGCTGTGGCTCGCGGGCTTAGTTGCTCTGCGGCATGTGGGATATTCCCGGACCAGGGCTCGAACCCATGTCCCCTGCACTGGCAGGCTGGTTCCTAACCACTGCGCTACCAGGGAAGCCCACAGTTGACCTTTGAGCAACAGGTGTTGGAAATGCAAGAGTCCACTTATACGCAGATCTTTTTCAACAAATACACAGTTGGTTCTCTGTTTTCACTGGTTTGGCAACCTGGATCCAATCAACTGTGGATCAGAATTTCCATGTGCAGTTAGTTAAATCTGTGGAAGGGAAACCTGCGGAATGGGAGGACTGACTACTATGCCATTTTATTTAAGGGACTTACTTGAGCATCTTCAGATGTTGATATATGCGGGGGCTCCTGGAAACAACTGCCTGTGGATACCGAGGGAGGACTGTAATATTGTTTGTAAGGAAACATGGTAAAGTCGGTAAGCCAAATCAGAAATCCTCTTAGAGCTTGACCTCCCTTATTCATTCTTTACTTCTTCTCTGACAGACCTTTACCCCTGCCCCTCCCTCTCTCTCTCCTCCCCCACCCCCAATCTAGACAGGTCCCAAGTGTGCAAGTCCCAAGATTGAGATACTGCAAAGAGAATAAGAGGGAGTCTCCCTTTGTCCTTGAACCTGAGCCAGGTCCAAAGCCTTGCCTTAGGATACAGTGCTCTTACCAAGCATCGAACAATTTTCTATTTTGCCTTTCTTTCTGCAGTTGATTCTTGTATATATATTCCATGGATCAGAGCCTTAAAAGGGAAAAGAACTGAATAGTACCCCCAATCCCTAACAAAAGTTGCAAGGAACAAAGCCTGACTACTTGTTAAATAGAATTTCTTCAGGTTTATTGAGTTATAGTTGACATATAACATTGCATAAGTTTAAGGTGTACAACATGTTGATTGATACACATACATATTGTGAAATGATTAGCACAATAAGCTTGATTAACACATCTGTCACCTCACATAATTTTTTTGTGAGAACACTTCAGAGCTCCTCTCTTACCAACTTTCAAGTATATAATACAGTATTGTTAGCTATAGTCATCATGCTGTACATTAAATCCCCAGAATTTATGCATCTTATCACTGGAAGTTGGTACCCTTTGACCAACACCCCCAAGTCCCTGGAACCACCATTCTATTTGTTTCTATGAGTTTGGCCTTAGATTCTAGATATAAGTGAGATCATATAGTATTTGTCTTTCACCATCTGACTTACTTCACTTAGCATAATGTCCTTAAGGTCCATTTATGTTGTCAAAAAAGGCAGGATTTCCTTCTTTTTTATGGCCAAATAATATTAATATTCCATTGTATTTGTGTATATAGATAGATAGATAGATCACATTTTCTTTATTCATTCATCTGTGAATGGTCACTTAGGTTGTTTCCATGTCTTGGCTATGGTGAATATGCTGAAATGAACGTGACCAATCTCTTTGAGATCTGATTTAAATTCTTTTGAATATATGCCCAGAAGTGAGATTGCTGGATCATACAGTAATTCTATTTTTAATTTTTTTGAGGAAACTCTGTACTGTTTTTCATCGTGGCTGTACCAATTTACATTCCCACCAACAGTGCACAAGTGTTCCCTTTTCTCCAAATCCTCACAAAGAGTTATTATTGTGTGTCCTTTTGATAATAGCTGTCCTAAGAGGTCTGAGGTGATATTTCACTGTGGTTTTAATTTGCATTTCTCTGATGATTAGTGATGCTGAGAATCTTTTAAAGTACGTGTTGGCCATTTATATGTCTTCTTTGGGAAGATGTGTATTCAGATTGCCTGCCAATTTTTTTATTGGATTATTTGGGGGATTTTTTTGCTATTGAGTTGTGTGTGTTCAATATACATATACATATATATATAAATAATCTCCACTTTGCCGAGAGCTTTTATCGTGAAAGTGTGTTGAATTTTGTCAAATGCTTTTTCTGCATTGACTGAGAGGATCATATGATTTTAATCCTTCATTCTATTAATGTGGTGTGTCACATTTATTGATTTGTGTATGCTGAACCGTCTTTGCATCCCAGGGGTAAACCCCACTTGATCATGGTGTATGATCCTTTTAATGTGCTGTTAAATTCAGTTTGCTAATATTTTGTTGAGAATTTTTCCATCTATATTCGTTAGGGATCCTTATCCTTATCTGCCTTTGGTAACAGGGTAATGCAAGCTTCATAAAATGAGTTGGGGAGGATTCCCTCCTCTTCAATTTTTTGAAGAGTTTGAGAAGGATTGTTATTAGTTCTTTAAATGTTTCGTGGAATTCACCAGTGAAGTCGTGTGATCCTGGACTTTTCTTTGTTAGGAGGTTTTTGATTACTACTTCATACTTGTTAGTCATTATTGGTCTGTTCAGATTTTCTTACCTTTTTTTGAAATTTTATTTATATTTATTGACGTATCGTTGATTTACAATGTTGTGTTAGTTTCAGGTATACAGCAAAGTGATTCAGTTATACATGGTGTGTGTGTGTGTTTGTATATAAAGATATATGTATATATATATTCCTTTTCAGATTCTTTTCCATCATAGATTATTACAAGATACGGAGAATAGTTCTGTGTGCTATATAATATGTACTTGTTGGTTATCTATTTTATATATAATAGTGTGTGTATGTTAATCCCAAATTCCTAATTTATCTCTCCCCCCACCCCTCCTTCCCCTTTGGTAACTGTAAGTTTGTGTTCAGATTTTCTATTTCTTCATGACTCATTCTTAGTAGGTTGTATGTTTCTAGGAATGTATCCATTTCTTCTAGGTTAGGCAGTTTTTTGGTATATAATTACTCATAGTAGTTTCTATGATTCCTTGTATTTCTGTGGTATCAGTTATAATGTCTCCTCTTTCGTTTATAATTTAGTGTGAGTCTTCTTTTTTCTTAGTGAGTCTAGCTAAAGGTTTGTCAATTTTTTACTTTCTCAAAACACCAACCTTTAGTTTCATTGATTTTTTTATATTGTCTTTCTAGTCTTTATTTCATTGATTTCTGCTCTAATCTTTATTATTTCCTTCCCTCTGATAACTTTGGGATTAGCTTGTTCTTATTTTTCTAATTCCTTGAGGCATAAAGTTAGGTGTTTATTTGAGATCCTTCTTCTTTTTTTCTTTGCAGTACGCTGGCCTCTCACTGTTGTAGCCTCTCCCGTTGCGAAGCACAGGCTCCGGACGCGCAGCCTCAGCGGCCATGGCTCATGGGGCCCAGCCGCTCTGCGGCATGTGGGATCTTCCCGGACCGGGGCACGAACCCGTGTCCCCTGCATCGGCAGGCGGACTCTCAACCACTGCGCCACCAGGGAAGCCCCTCTTCTTCTTTCTTAATAAAGGTATTTGTTGCAGTCAACTTCCCTCTTAGAACTGTTTTTGCTGCATCCCATGAATTTTAATATATTGTGTTTTCATTTTCATTTGTCTCATGATACTTTGATTTCCCTTTTGATTTCTTTAACCCATTGGTTGTTCAGGTGTGTGTTGTTTAATTTGCAGGTATTTGTGAATTTTTCAGTTTTCCTCCTGTTATTGATTTCTAATTTTATACCATGTGGTCAGAAAAGATGTTTGATAAAATTTCAGTCTTCTTAAATGTGTTAAGAATTACTTTGTGGCCCAACATTATCATCTTTCCTGAAGAATGTTCTAGTTTACTTGAGAAAAATGTGTATTCTGGTGCTGTTGAGCAGAATGTTCTATGTGTCTTTTAGGCCCGGTTGGTCTATAGTGTTTTTCAGGTCTGCTGTTTCCTTATTAATTTTCTCTCTGGATGATCTATTAAGTATTGGAAGTGTGGTATTGAAGTCCCTGCTATTACCGTATTGCCATCTCTTTCTCCCTTTGGGTATCTTAAAATTTGCTCTAAATATTTAGCTGCTCCAATGTTTGGTGCGTTTATATTTATAATTGTTATATCCTCTTGATAAATTAACCCGTTTTTCACTATATAGTGACCTTCTTTATTTCTTGTGACCAATGTTGACTGCTTGCAGAGTGTAGCTGTGAGAGGGCTGGAGCTGAATATAGGGGTCTTTCAGGACTGCTAGTAGCACAGATAAGAGTGTCTCCTGCTGGGCCCCTGGGCCAGCAGGCGTGCTCGTGGATTGTGGCTGGAGCAAGTTGGAACCCCATTTCAGGGCCCTTTCAGAATCTACAAACTGAGCTGGACAGGCTTAACTCCAGAAGCTCCCAGACCATGGCCAAGAAGGGCTGGAGCTGGTTCATGATCCAGTCAGTACTGAGATCTGTATGACTACTGCTCAACATACAGGTGTGTATTACTCCTCTTGGGTAACCTTGGCATTTGGTGCTGATGATGGAACAAAAGCCACATGGGGTCATAGCTAAGTTCTCAGGGGTATGGAGCTGTTTCTGGGTCTGTAACCAAGACCGTGGTCCATGAATCCGCCACCTGGGTTTAAGCCTGCCTTCTCACAACATCTCTCCTCCGTCTTTGACTGAAAGGGGGTTTTACAATTTTCTACTTCGACCCCAAAGCTCCCACAAAGACACTTTTGTCTGTGAATAGATACCAAATTATTGTTGAAGGGGGACACAAGTGAGGAACATCTTGTTCAGCCATATCATTTGATAAATGGTTTTAATTAGGGACTGAATATAGGTTTCATCTCAGACACTGACTTGGTGGATAGTAGCTGCCTGGTGTGGGGCTCTGTGAAAGATTCTGAGGTTGCTCCTGGGCTTAGAGAACGCCATCAGCGGTTAGTAATGTCTGCCGTGGACATGACTTAGGGGAGTGCCGATACAAGTGCCATGTATTTGTCATTCCTGATCTGTAATATGAACCTCAGCCAGTGGTGGTAGTTGTAATTTTCTGCTGGGTCATGCCCTGACTTGGCCTTGGCAAGGTATTCAGATGCCTTGGTAGCAACTGGGTAATTTGCTGTTTACTTATCTTGCCTAAAGTAAGAATTTACTTTTGCGCTAATTAAAATTGTATTTTAATTTTAGTAACTGACTGACAATATAGTATGCATATATGTTTGAACTCTCAAGAAATGTTTAAGCTTTTAAAATATGTTCGGATGCCAAGAAAGATGGAAAATCTATTAGGATGAATGCAAGAAATAAATTTACTTTAGATCAGAATGTGCTAGTGAATACCTTGTTTTTATATTTTCATGAAACTTTGGAATGTTATTTCTCTTTGTTCTTGAAACAAATATTTTGAAAAAATGGGGACGACCATGTTAAAAGAAATTATAAGTGCTATGACATATAAAAATCCTCCAAATAATTTTATTAAAAACCACAGCAGACTAAGTTCTCCCCCCAAATTAGTGCCTACACTGACTGTTAAACATGCAAATACCGTGTTCTCATAGTCCTGCATCTTACCCAGAGCCTTGCACTTGTATTCCCCCTGTTGCTGAGTGGTTGTTATTGTAAAGGCACCATCTGACCCTCTATAATCCCCAGATTGCATTTCAGTGGATTGCAGTTGGGCAGACAGATAAATTTTTTTTCAATTTTAGAAGCTCCCATCATACCTACAAGTATTTTTTAAAGTGATGCTAGTTTGTGTTACATGGAAATGTTTGCTGAGCAAAGTCAGGGAAGGTCTGGCAACCAAAGACAGTGAGCAATGCTTAAATCAATCACTTTGTGATATCAGGGGGGAAAATTTGAAGCCAAGTAGTGTGAAATTTGTTTTGAAACATTTAGCATATGACACCGTCATTAATTTAAAAATAGGACCCAAGAAATATGTGAAGTATGTAAAGAATGACGCTGGTCAAAGGATTAGGGAGACAACCTCACTGTGACTAAAAAAATAAAAACAAAATGGTGGTGATAGGGTGGCCACAAATCAATTTCCAGTTGTAATTCCCCTAATAGTTTTGTCGTGGTTTCTCGCTTCTGAATGGGTTGAATCCGTTTAAGGCACTGTGCCTTAAAAACTTGAGAAACAATGACTCTGACTCGCTGCTGGTGATCTGTGGCATTTTTTCACCTCTAACTCCACAGTTTTATCTAGAACATCAAAAGCTCACAAGGTGAACTGATTGTGACTTTCAGTTGCAACTCAAATACCAGCTACAGTATGGTTGGCTATACTGGACTACAACTGGTTATTTTGGGTTCAAGTTGTTTTAAATGGTTGTCACACAACCTCCGACAGCCTCGCTGTGTAAGCTGACACTCTGGTTAGTCTCCAGGCTGCATACAATTACAAGGTGGTAATATCTGTGTCCTGATGGAGTGGGAGGTGAAATCCCCTAGTGTGAGCTCTGTTGCACAGTAGAGACCGATGCAAAGGCCTGGTTCCACATGTCAGGGCAGAGGTGGGGACACCTGAGCCTGGGCTTTCTTTATGTTCCTGTTGTCCTCATACGTTTATCAGATTATTTTTGATAAGAACTTTGGATGCTTTTGATAAGTCCCCCACATACCCTCCTTTTCCCCCCAATCACCTTAAGTGGCTCATTCATTCGCTCAGCCCAAATACTTGATAACCCACTGTGTACATCAAACCAGGCGAAGACACAAAGAACAGGCGCTACAGCCCTTGTCCTTATAAAGCTTTCCAATACTGGAGACATTGCATTCTTTACAACAAAAGATTTGCCAAGGAATAACCAAGTCAACTTTCAATCGGTTTACTGATAGTTATCTTTTATATTTTTGTGTCTTAGAATGTCATCTCTCCTCCCTTTTTACACTGTGAAGAAAGGGGAAAAATATGTTAATTGAAAACATTACCATTTGGAGGACAAACTACTGGCATATCCTGTCCAGCAGCATGCCCAGCTCTTCTTCATAATCACTGTAGTCAGCCTGCTCTCTCATCCTTCACTCATTAACCCCCAGCCACACTAGAAAGAAAGGAGGTGGAAGGGAGAGGAATAGTCTTCTTGAACACTGTAAATTATTTCAGCAATCAATTGACCCTCAATACATGAAAATTTATTACCATTCATTCAACACATTAGGTGTTTTTAAAATAAATTTTATTTATTTTATTATTTTTTATTTATTTTATTATTTATTTTTGGCTGCGTTGGGTCTTCGTTCCTTCATGCAGGCTTTCTCTAGTTGCGGCGAGCGGGGCTCTTTGTTATGGTGCGCGGGCTTCTCATTGCAGTGGCTTCTCTTGTTGCAGAGCACGGGCTCTAGGCGCGCGGGGTTCAGTAGTTGTGGCACGTGGGCTCTAGAGCACAGGCTCAGTAGCTGTGGCACACGGGCTTAGTTGCTCTGCAGCATGTGGGATCTTCCCGGACCAGGGCTCGAACCCGTGTCCCCTGCATTGGCAGGCGGATTCTTAACCACTGCGCCACCAGGGAAGTCCCAACATATTAGTTTTGAGTCTCTCTTTATGTCTTCTGGGCACTGAGGATAACAAAGCAAACAAGACAAGACAAAGTCTCTGATCTTACACCGCTTGTATTCTAATGGAGAATAGTCAAATTGAGAATATTTAACAGAATCCTGCATAGGCTAAAGGCAGCTCTCAGAGACATCGCAAAGATGTTTTCATGGATGGCAGAAATATTTGCCATATAAGTGCACATCCTACCAAAAAGACTACAAAAAGGAACTCACGTAGATTGGTAAACTCTAGTGTATTCATTTAAAAAAATCATGTTTTACAGTCATCTGTAGTCATGTTTCGTGCACAAGCATAAGTAATGGTGCTTTTATATTTGTGCGAAGAAATCATTCCTGAAGAAATATTACTAACTTGATATTATAGAACACATTCCAAGTCATAAATGGTAACATTTGAAAGACAAATTGGTTTTGTCTTAGACGACAATAGACCCACCTTTAGAAAAAGAGTAACCGAAGAAAGCATTTTAAGATCACATCACGAGTTGAGAGACAAATATGATTAATTACATTATGTATCTGTTGGCTCTTCCCTAACAAAGACAGCCACAGCTTTCTGCAGTGATATGTGCAGACTCTCACTTACACAACTGAAAAGATTAGAAACGATTTTTAAAAAAGGTACAGCATTTTTTGAAAAAAAGAGCCTGGAAGAAAACAAACCACATGTTAAGAGTAGTTATATGTTAACTGGTGATTTGGATTTTTTTCTTTCTGCTTACCTATAGCTTCTATTTTTTTCTATAATGAACATGTATTCATTTTTCTATAATGAACATAGAAACATACATTTCTACGTATGTACATAATTTAAATCAAGTTATCTGAAACAAAGAGAAGGCATTAAGTTATTTCCAATGACCAAATTTTCCAGCTCTTTCTTTGGAAAGGGACCAAAGAAGAGGCTTGTTTGTACCTTAGTAAGATTTGATAAATTTCTTGAGACAGTGAACATGGTTTCAGGTTATGCTTCTCCAGTTTCTTGAAGCTCTGGCCTTTTCTCCAATGTCCTGAATGCTTCTTGAGTAACAGAATTGTGATATCTAAATTTCTCCTTGCATTTCAGTCAGCTGAAGTGCCCTTTGCCTTGTCTCCTCAAGTGTGTGGTACCACCAGTGTCGTGGTTCTTGTCTCCACTTGTGAATGGCCTACATTTTTTTTTTTAATTTCACCGTTTGTTTAAAATTTTATTTCTGCATCGAGGTAAAATGTGCACCGAGTAAAATGCCTAGATCTTAGGGGCACAAATAGATGAGTTGAAACAAATGTATTCACCTATGTAACCAACACCCCGGTCAAGATATAGCCGTCACCCCAGAAAATTCCCTAGTGCCAACTTTCCAGTCAATCCCCACCCTCCATAAGCAACTGCTCTTTTGATTTCTATCTCCATAGTTTTGCTTTGCCTGTTCTTGATCTTCATATAAATGGAATTTTACTGCATGTATTCTTTGGTGTCTGGCTTCTTTCACTCAACCAAATGCTCCTGAAATTCAACCATGTTACTGTGTACATCAATAGCTCATTTTTTTTTTTTTTTTTTTTTTTTTTTTTTTTGGTGGTACGCGGGCCTCTCACTGTTGTGGCCTTTCCCGTTGCGGAGCACAGGCTCCGGACGCGCATGCTCAGCGGCCATGGCTCACGGGCCCAGCCGTTCCGCGGCATGTGGGATCTTCCCGGACCGGGGCACGAACCCGTGTCCCCTGCATCGGCAGGCGGACTCTCAACCACTGTGCCACCAGGGAAGCCCAATAGCTCATTTTTATTGAGTAGTCTTTCCTGTATTCCTGTACCACAATTTGTCTACCCATTCTTTTGTTGATGGACTTAATACTATCAACTATTTTTTTAAAATGGCTTTTTATATTGTGAAATAATTCAGAAAAAAATGAATAGGATCTTATATAATAAATACTAGTGGACACATTCACCTTTATCATCTATTTGCTTGAAATATTTTTATTCAATAATTTTTCAAGTATTTTTTTAAATTGTGGTAAAAAAGCATGTAACCTAAAATTTATCATCCTAACCATTTTCAGTGTACAATTCAGTAGTATTACTATATTAACATTGTTGTGCAATAGATCTTCAGAACTTTTTCATCTTACAAAACTGAAACTCTATACCCGTTTATACAACTCCTCACTGCCCCTCTTTCCAACCCCTGGCAACCACTGTTCTATTTTCTAACTGTATGAATTTAACTACTGTAAATATCTTACATAACTGGAATCACACAGTTTTTGTCATTTTGTGAACTGGCTTATTTCATTTAGCATAACGTCCTCTAGGTCCGTCCATGTTCTAGCATGTGTCAGGATTTTCTTCTTTGTTAAGGCTGAATAATATTGCACTGAAAAGAGAATTCAACTGCAGAAGCATAACCTTTTCTCTCTTCTTGCCTACCCTGCACATTTTATTTAGGGTTACCACTTCTCTGCTATAGCATTATGTTTTTTTTAAAAACATATTGCCCAAACTATGCTCTATGACTGCTTACCTTCCTCTGTGCAACTCTTCCTCACCTCATTTGGATTTTCAGATAGTGTCAAAAGATTAAAATTTTCCCAATTAGCAAGGTGAGAGTGGATTTGTTTTCTTTAATGCTTCCTTCTCTGTATTCTCCAAACGGTGTTAAAATAACTTAATCCTTTGATACCATATACCCACCACATCACTCACTTCTATACCCTGTAAATATTTTATAAATTCCTGTCTAACAGCGGTGCTGAAGTTAGAAATTTTAATGTGTCTATTTTGGATTTTTAAGAAGCAGAATATCATGGCACTTTTTGCGGGGGGCGGGAAGGAAGCTGCACAGCTCTTGAGGAGTCTTGGTTCCCCAACCAGGGATTGAACTCAGGCCATGGAGTAGAAGCGCCGAGTTCTAACCACTGGACCACCAGGGAATTCCCTCATGGCACTTCTTTCTTCATGGTTACAAGATAAGTTCTTTACGACACTGATCCAGTGTTCTTTAGTGAGCAACTAAATTGCTGAAGTAGAGAAACTAACACAAAGTGACAGAATGTTAGTTTAGGAGCAACCTCAGAAATCATCTAATCCAGACTCATAAAGAGCACAACATATAAAAATAATTATACATAGTACATAGTTTTATTTTCAGGGTTGTAACTTATATGTTGTAAAACGTAACGTCAAATCGGATTCATGAATATTTTTACTTAGGACAGAACTTTTTTTTTTTTTTAAAGCAAACAGTTAAGAAAAAGCATGAAGTAAACAATGATACATGGACATGGAAAAAATTGGGCAGGTGAAACATGAATGACTGAAGTTTGATAGTACAAAATTCTGACCTCAATTTCTTATTCATAGCTTCAAAAAATGGTTCTCTAACATCATTAGACAAATGCTTTTTAAGCTAGAATAAACAGGAGTTATAACTCTCTACCACTCTTCAAAGAATTTTCTTTAGAGAAAGTGAAAATGTGCCCTATATTTTCCATGGAATGTCATACCAGACAACTGAAGAGAGAAAGTAATGTAATAGAGAGTACTGGACCATGGCATGTGACTTTGTTTTCTAGTCCCTGTTTGCTAACCATAAATTGTGTGACTAACCGAGGACAGTGGATGTAATGTTACCAAATTTTTCTTGCAGCTCCTTAAAAACTTCTATTTCACTACTAGTCAGTTTAACAAACAGCTATGGAATATCTCCTATCAAGGCATATGCACAGGGAAAGAAAGATAAACTATGGTTCTTGTCCTCAAAGAAATTTACCATGTAGGGCAGGAAACTCTTGTCTGTCACCTTTCTGAACTCGAATTCAGTTAAATATCAAGCTGAGTGCCTTCTGTGTTTCTAAGTATTCACTTTGTAGATAACGCTACCATAAACATTCTTGTATGTATTAAGGTGTTCTGGGGTTTTATTCTCTTTTTTCTGAGGGAGGGGTGGGCTTTGTGTATATAATTTTTTGTATGTTTGCGATTGAATACCTCCAAAATATTATCCAGAATGGCTCAAGTTCACACGCCGATCAGCTGATCATGTTTCCCTACATCCTTATTGACAGTTTTATACAACTTTTTAATTTTGGTAAATGTGAGGGGCATAAAGTAGTATGTTACTATTGTTTGAATTTGCATTATTTGATTACTAACAAGATTGAAAATATCTTAATATGCTTATGAGACATTTTGGTTTCTCATTTTGTGAAGTGCCTCTGCATAGCTTGCGGGATCTTGGTTTGCAGAACAGGGATTGGACCCGGGCCACGGCAGTGAGAGTGCTGAGTCCTAACTGCTGGACCGCCAAGGAATTCCCCTTTGTTCACTTTTCTATTGGGTTTTCTGGTTAATTTTCAGAAGTTCTTTAAAAATTTTAAATATTGGTCCTTAGTTGATGATATACACAGCAAACAATAGATTCCCAGATTGCCATCCATCTGTTACTTATGTCTTTTGTTGAACAGAAATCTTTACATTGAGACTTCTGTGGCGGTCCAATGGTTAGGACTCCATGCTCTCAATGCAGGGGGCACAGGTTCAATCCCTGGTCGGGGAACAAAGATCCCACATGCTGCATGGCGAGGAAGGAAGGAAGGAAGGAAAGAAAGAGAGAAAGAAAGAGAAGAGAGAGAGAGAGAGAGAGAGAGAAAGAGGAGAGAGAGAGAGAGAGAGAGAGAGGGAGGGAGGGAGGGAGGAAGGGAGGGGGGAAAGATCTATAGATCCATCACATTTTACCTCACAGGTTGTGCTTTCTACATCTTGTTAACAAACTATTTTCCTACATTTTCTCCTAGTAATATTCTGGTTGTACCTTTTGTGCTTAGGTCTGAGTTTCTTTGTGTGTAAGAATGATTCAAGTTTTATTTTTGTTCATTCAAGAGAGTCGATTTCGTCAATACTATTAGTTAAATAATGCAGCTTCCCCCGGTGATTCATGATACCAACTTGATCATATATCCACTCCCCATGGGCATAATTGGCATATGAATCTGTGTCTGTGCTCATTATATTCCTGTTTGTTCCTGCCATAGAATCACATGTTTTAACAGTTGCTTTAAACATTATAGCTTTCCAGTATGTCTTAATATCAGGTAGTGTGAATTTATTCTCTCTGTTCTTCATTCATTCATTCATTCATTTATGGCTGCGTTGGGTCTTTGTTGCTGTGCATGGGCTTTCTCTAGTTGCTGCGAGCAGGGACTACTCTTCATTGCAGCGTGGGCTTCTCATTGTGGTGGCTTCTCTTGTTGCGGAGCACGGGCTCTAGGTGCGTGAGCTTCAGTAGTTGTGGCACACAGCCTTAGTAGTTGTGGCGCATGGGCTTAGTTGCTCCACAGCATGTGGGATCTTCCCGGACCAGGCCTCAAACCCTCTTCCCCTGAATTGGCAGGTGGATTCTTAATCTCTGAGCCACCAGGGAAGTCCTCTGCTCTTCTTTTGAGAACTGTTTTAGTTATTGGTAGACTTTTTCTTCTTCCATGTAAATGTAGAATTAGTTCCAATTCCATTTAAGTCTTGTTGGAATTGCATTATAGTTATGATAATTTTTGAGGGAATCAACATCTTTACAATGTTAAATCTTCTCTTTTGTAAACATGATATATTTCTCCAGTTACTTAGGTCTCTTTTAATGTTCTTTTAATTTTTTTCCGTAAAGGTTGTGTGCAGCTTTTGTTAGGTCAATTCCTAGATTCCTTACAGTTTTGGTTGCTTTGACATGCTATCTTATTTTCTAATTGGCTACTGCATGTATAGGAAAACTTCTGAGTTTTGAAACATGGATTTTGTGTACAGAAATAATGTTATTTGGGTTTTAATCTTTTTAGTTCTAATAGCTGTCTTTGCTTAATTTTTAATGTAAATAACCATATAATCTGCCATAAATTATATATTTGTCTCTTTACTTCCCATCTGCGAGTCCAAATGGCTCTTTTTTCTTATCATCGAATTTGTCAGCACTTCCACTGCTATAAGGAGTAGGAATAGCTTTAGCAGGCATTCTTTTTTTTGTTCTTAGCCTTAGATGTAAGACTCCCGAAGTTTCCCCCATTAAGTATATTTTCTGTAGGTTTTGATAAGTAGCCTTTAGCACTTTTGATAGTTTTTTAAGACTTTTTATTGTAAGTAGGTATTAAACATTAGCAATGACATTTTCTATAGCTATTGAGATAAACATGTGGGTTTTCTCCTTTAAGTCCGCGAATATGAATTCCATTGGTTGATTTTCTAATGTTGAATTATCTTTGTATTTTTAGGAAAACCCTACCTGTACAAAAATTTTTTTTTCTAATACAATGTCAGATTCAGTTACCTAATATTTCACATAGGATGTTTGCCTTATTCATACATGTGATTTTCTTTACTTACATCTCCTATCCAGTGTGGTATCAATCAAGGTTATTCTAGTCTTATAAGTGAGTTGGAGTGTTTTCCTCTTTTTCTATGCTCTGCAAAAACCTGTATGAGATAATATTAATCTTTTCTTTAAAGATTTGGTAAAATGTTACCTCTAAAATCATCTAGACTCTCTTTTTTAGTATATATGGGAAATTGACATTTCAATTTTTTGAATGTTTATTAGCTTATTCAAATTTTCTATTTTTTTCTCAGGCTAATTTTGGTATTTGATGGTTTCCCAGAAATTTTACACTTCATCTGAGTTTTCAAGTTTATTGACATTTATGATATTTTGTATCTAGAGTTATTTCTCCTTTGGTTTGTGTCTTCCCTCACTTTTGACATTCTTAAACAGATTTGGGAGTGGTATGCCAAATTTATAAGCTTTTTAAATAATTAAATTTTAGTTTTTGTTAATCTCTAAAAATAAAAATTGTTGCATTGAGTGTATATACCACATCTTGCTTATCCATTCATCCGTTGATGGACATTTGGGTTGTTTCTACCTCTTGGCTATTGTGAATAATGCTGAGATGAATATGTCTCTTTCTTAAGAGAAATAACTCTTTGAGACCCTGCTTTCGATTCTTTTGGATATATATGGTAGTTCTATTTTTAATGTTGTGGAAAACTGCCATCCTATTTTCCATAGTGGCTGCACCTTTTTTTTGGGGGGGGGAGGGTGCACCATTTTACATTCCCACCAACAGTGCTTCAAATATTGTAGTTAGAACCGAGGTCCTAGGCTACCTTTTCCTTTCACGCTCTTCCTTCTCTCCCCAGAGAGAGTCACTGTCCTGAATTTGGTACTTCTGTTGCCAGTGCATGTTTTTATATTGCTCAATTGACTTTGGGCCTCTATTACTGTGGGTAAGATATCTACTGTCACTCTGATTTTTGTTATTCGTAGATAATTTCTTATTCTCTCTGCTAATTCCTTTTGAAGTTCTGCAGTTTTATTGCAAGTTGTCTGAGTATGGCCAGGAGCAGGATTTTTTAAATTGCTGAGGGCCGAAAATGTTTTAGAATTTGTTTTGCTTGCTATTCAGACAGTGCTTTTACTCTGAGGACCTAGGTCTTTCTTCAGTTCTGGAAAATTAGCCTTAATTTATCTTCAGATATTGCTTCTTCACTATTCTCTCCACTCTCTTATTTTAGAATTCCTGTTAAACAAACGTGGGAGCCTTAGAAACATTCTCCATACTACGATTAAGTTTTCATCCTTTTGGCCCCCGCCATCACGTTTTGAACATCTCAGTTCTATGTTGCAGTTAAGAAAACGCACCCTGCATTCAGCTGGAGTTTATCCCATTCATCGCATGGTTTATTTCAATAATTATATTGTTTATTTCCAAGATTTTAAATTAATTTTTCACATTCACCAAGTATATAATAATGTATAATTGTTTGTGAAACAGAAGTTTTACTTTATTTCTGTGAACATTTTAAGTATGATTGTTTTAAAGTCTGTCAAAATATATAAACTGGGTTAATCTGGAGGGAACAAATGTTGAAATACTGATTTTGCTGGTTATGTTTCCCCCACTCCCACATGATTTGGCCCATGACACATTTACTTACTGTGTTCTACTTAAAAAAATTGTCTTCATTCTTAAGTCTTCATTTCAAGGTAATAAAACAGAAGGCCATGCCAGCCTCTCCATGATACTGCCAGTACACAGTGGCCTATATTTTATTGATGTAAAATGACCCCTACAGGATATTATCTAAATATTGACACACTTAAAACATGATGTCAGGTTTTTCTGATATTAAAATCATATATGCATTTGTAAAATATTCAAATGTTTGGAAATGTTTAAAGCAGAAAACAAAGATTGTTTCATATCGATAAAGATTCTCTCAAACAAAATAAATATAATGTATTTAAATGTTTTAAAATTTTTTAACAGAATAGGCCATTTAATAACACATTTTTCACTTAATGAATTGTAGATATCATTCTATAATAATAAATATAAAACTTCATCAGTTTTTTAAAACAGGTTTTGTGGTAGTAGAGGTAAAAGTAGGGTATGGTTGGTTTGATCAGTCCCCCATTGTTGGGCATTTAGGTTGTTTCTAGGTCACTGTAATAAACAGTGCCGTGAACACACTTTTAAATACCTGAAGTTGTGAGGACCTTTCAGCATAAAATATGGCACCTAAATATATTTCATTACCCTTGCTTTTTGTTATTATGGTAATGCATTACATAAAATTTACCAGATGAATTATTTTTAAGTGTATAGTTCAGTGGCATTAAGTATATTCACATTGTTGTGCAAGCGTTCTTTCTTTCATGAAGCTGTGAGTTGAATTCACAGCTCAGTTGAAGAAATCTCTTTATGACAAAATATGTTGCAGACAACCCTCAAGATATACTAGGCTTGCTTTCAGTTTTTAAGTGTTTTGATATCTCTGTCTTTGATAATGTGGATTTTCATCAGAGTAGTAGGGAAATGTCATATCCATGAGATATCCAAAAAGAAAGACTTAAGACTTGCCTGCTGTGTTTACAAATGTCATAAAAAACTACAAATGGGTTGCTTTAAAAGTTTTTAATTATTATTTATTTTTGGCTGCGTTGGGTCTTTGTTGCTGCATGTGGGCTTTCTCTAGTTGCGGCGAGCGGGGACCACTCTTCCTTGTGGTGCGTGGGCTTCTCATTGCGGTGGCTTCTCTTGTTGCAGAGCATGGACTCTAGGCGCCTGGGCTTCAGGAGTTGTGGCTCACGGGCTCTGGAGCGCAGGCTCAGTAGCTGTGGAACACGGGCTTAGTTGCTCCGCGGCATATGGGATCTTCCTGGACCAGGGCTTGAACCCGTGTCCCATGCATTGGCAGGCGGATTCTTAACCACTGCACCGCCAGGGGAGCCTTGGAGTTGTAACATTTTAGAGTATTTCCTTCCAGTCTTTTCCCCATGTAAACCCATAAAATAGATTATTTTCTTTCTTTGATTCGCTTAGATCATCATTTCACAAAATGTGTTCTGAGAAACACATGCTCTGTGGTAAAAAGCTTTTTGTGCTTATCAGTTCAGAAGACTGTTTTCTCGATTTACAAATTCACAATTCTCGTTGGCATGTTCAAAGCTTTCTGTTTAAGAAATACCTCTAAATTTCTTTAACCCAGCGTTCTTCAGACCAATTTGATCCAAGAATTTCTCTTACAGTGTCTCAACATTATCAGTAGCTGTTTGGTGATATTAGCAGAGCTGTTGATGATTACATTCCTTGCAGTCTGCCAATTTTCATCATTTCTTATTTGTACCAACAAGCAGAGCAGTTGCTTTCTTTCTTTTCTCTTTAAAATTTATTTTATTGAAGCATAGTTGATTTACAATGTATTAATTTCTACTGTACAGCAAAGTGATTCAGTTATACATATATATACTTTCTTTTTCATATTCTTTTCTGTTATGGTTTATCACAGGATATTAAGTATAGTTCTTTGTGCTATACAGTAAGACTTTGTTGTTTATCCATTCTTCACATAATAGTTTGCATTTGTTAATCCCAAACTCCAGTCCATCCCTTCCCCACCTTCCCTCCTGCTTGGCAACTACAGGCTGAGAACTCCCTTCTAGAAACACTATTTTGGGGGGCTACCCTGGTTGCGCAGTGGTTAAGAGTCTGCTTGCCAATTCAGGGGGCACAGGTTTGAGCCCTGGTCCGGGAAGATCCCACATGCCACAAAGCAACTAAGCCCGTGCACCACAGCTACTGAGCCTGCACTCTAGAGCCCAGAGCCACAACTACTGAGCCCACGTGCCACAACTACTGAAGCCCACAGGGTGCCTAGAGCCCGTGCTACGGAACAAGAGAAGCCACTGCAATGAGAAGCCCACACACCACACTGAAGAGTAGACCCTGCTCGCCGCAACTAGAGAAAGCCCACGTGCAGCAACGAAGACCCAAGGCAGCCAAAATAAATAAATAAGTAAATAAATAAATAAATAGATTTATTTAAAAAAAAAAAAGCCAAGGGATTGGACTAGTCAAGGTCCTTTCTTTTTAAAATAAATAAATAAATAAAAATAAAAACACTATTTTGGCCTGTTCTGCTTATTTAGGTCGGGACTGATCTTTACCTATTGAGCTTTTCTGGGTCAGGATCTAGAGCTTCTTGTCTTCATGCCTTCCTAGATATGACTACTATTTCTTTCTTTTTTTTGTTTAAATTGATTAATTAATTAATTTTTTGGCTGCGTTGCATCTTCGTTGCTGCACATGGGCTTTCTCTAGTCGTGGCGAGCCGGGGCTACTCTTCAGTGCAGTGTGCAGGCTTCTCTTTGTGGTGGCTTCTCTTGTTGCAGAGCACGGGGCTCTACGAGCGTGAGCTTCAGTAGTTGTGGCACGTGGGCTCAGTAGTTGTGGCTTGTGGGCTCTAGAGCGCAGGCTCAGTAGTTGTGGTGCACGGGCTTAGTTGCTCCGCAGCATGTAGGATCTTCCCGGACCAGGGCTCGAACCCGTGTTCCCTGCGTTGGCAGGCGGATTCTTAACCGCTGTGCCACCAGGGAAGCCCATGACTATTATTTCTTATGTTATACTCTATGGCCAGAGGAGAATGCACTGAAATTGTGGAAATAAATGAAGATCACCCAAATAAGAACAAACAGAGGCTATTTATACAGAGCTTGCTTTGGCAAGGGAGTCAGTCACCATCACTGGCATTTGGCAGACACTCAAAGGCAGGCAGGGAAGTGGGAAAGTTTATCGTGGAAACAGGGAGGCTCAGGTCTCAGAGCAGTTGCTTTCTGTGCTATGTGATGCCAGTCTTGTAGGTATGTGAGAAGCCATTTCTGCTGGATGATAGAAAGCTAATAGAGGACGTGGATTAAGAGCCCCAAATTTAGAGGCAGTCCTTAACTCAAATGCCTATGTTTCGTTTTAATATCTGTCAGAGGAGGTTAATAAAAGTACCGACTCTCCAAGATTAAGAAGAAACTGCCGTATCATACATATATCACTTAACGCATGCTTAGGGACATTAAGTACTCAAATATGTTAGCACTGTGGCTGTAAAATTAATAGCAGCAGTAATAGAAGTAGACTGTCAATATTAATAGTAATAATAGTAACAACAGCACTAGTAGTTGTAGCAGCAGCAGTAGTAATAGTAGTAACCATAGTAGTAGTTGTTCTAATGGTAATAGCAGTAATGGTAGTACGAGTAATAGTGTAGTAGCAGTATTAGTAATAGTGTAATAACATCCTCACACCTTCAGAAGTTATAGAATTAATTTACCTTTGAAATGAAGCCAAAATCAAATCAATTTAAGAATTTTGAGATGGCTTGTTAAAACAATGAAAACAAAACAGTAAATATCCACTTGTAATTCATGCTACTCTGGGGTATGGTAAGAGCAAGGCAGGCTGGGTGTTTTGCCTCTAGGGAAGCACTTGCCTTGTAAATGTAAGAGCCCATCCTGACGCAATGTAGCCGTGGGTCAGGGAAATTTGAGGAGAGAGAGAGGCATTTATTTCACACTCACAAAATCTTCAGGCAATCTGCAGCCAGTGAGCAGAGTTGTGGTGACCCAAATGGAATTGCATAAGAGAATAGCATGCCACAAACAGGACAGAACTGATTTATTTAGTAACATTTGGGAACCATTTATAGAAGTTGTGTCCACTTATAGCTAGTGTTTGGGGCTGATGAAAGAGATGGCTTATCCACTATCTTCCCTCTCCTGAATGAAGGTAGGATGGAAAAATGAATAGATCCAAGAAAAAAGCGCTTCTTCTTACCATTAGGATTTTCCTAAATGTATCAAGATTTAAACATTTCTTCTACATGTATCTTACATGCTGTTTTGGAAAGAATAAATTGAAGAGCGATTTATTTTTGTCTTGAACAGTATTTGCCAGGTATCAGGCAGAAGAGAGTCACACAATTTCTTTGTGAAAATATAAGATTAATATTTAATCAGCATTTAACATGGATTATGTCATTTAGGTTTTTTTTTTTTTTTTTCCAAAATCCTGTAAAGTATGTATTTATATTTACCGTCCCACTTTTACAGATGAAGTAATGAGGCCCAGAGGTTGACTTGCCCAGGGCAGGGGAGGAAAATTTCTTTTTCCTGCTACCTTCCTAGATTCTCCAACTCTGCCCCTGGAAATTGGACTGAGAGAAGACAGTTTCACAAGAGAAACACATATAAATTTACTTAAGTTTTGCATGACACAGAAATCTTCATAAGGAAATGACCCCAAGAAATGGTAAACTTGAGCTTTTTTTTTTAATACAGGAGTTTATTATTAGCCATCCATTTTATACACATCAGTGTATACATGTCAATCCCAATCGCCCAATTCATCACACCACCACCACCACCCCCGCCCAATGCTTTCCCCCCTTGGTGTCCATACGTTTGTTCTCTACATCTGTGTCTCATTTCTGCCCTGCAAACTGGTTCATCTGTACCATTTTCTAGGTTCCACATATATGCGTTAATATACGATATTTGTTTTTCTCTTTCTGACTCACTTCGCTCTGTATGACAGTCTCTAGATCCATCCACGTCTCAACAAATGACCCAAGTTTGTTCCTTTTTATGGCTGAGTAATATTCCATTGTAAATATGTATCACATCTTCTTTATCCATTCATCTGTCGATGGGCATTTAGGTTGCTTCCATGACCTGGCTATTGTAAATAGTACTGCAGTGAACATTGGGGGTGCATGTGTCTTTTTGAATTATGGTTTTCTCTGGGTATATGCCCAGTAGTGGGATTGCTGGATCATATAGTAATTCTATTTTTAGTTTTTTTAAGGAACCTCCATACTGTTCTCCATAGTGGCTGTACCAATCTACATTCCCACCAAGAGTTCAAGAGGGTTCCCTTTTCTCCACACCCTCTCCAGCATTTGTTGTTTGTAGATTTTCTGATGATGCCCATTCTGACTGGTGTGAGGTGATACCTCATTGTAGTTTTGATCTGCATTTCTCTAATAATTAGTGATGTTGAGCAGCTTTCCATGTGCTTCTTGGCCATCTGTATGTCTTCTTTGGAGAAATATCTATTTAGGTCTTCTGCCCATTTTTGGATTGTTTGTTTGTTTTTTTAATATTGAGCTGCGTGAGCTGTTTATATATTTTGGAGATTAATCCTTTGTCCATTGATTCATTTGCAAATATTTTCTCCCATTCTGAGGGTTGTCTTTTTGTCTTGTTTATGGTTTCCTTTGCTGTGCAAAAGCTTTGAAGTTTCATTAGGTCCCATGTGTTTATTTTTGTTTTTATTTCCATTATTCTAGGAGGTGGATCAAAAGAGATCTTGCTGTGATTTATATCAGAGAGTTTTCTTCCTATATTTTCCTCTAAGAGTTTTATAGTGTCCAGTATTATATTTAGGTCTCCAATCCATTTTGAGTTTATTTTTGTGTATGGTCTTAGGGAGTGTTCTAATTTCATTCTTTTACATGTAACTGTCCAGTATTCCCAGCACCACTTATTGAAGAGACTGTCTTTTCTCCATTGTATATCCTTGCCTCCTTTGTCACAGATTAGTTGACCATAGGTGCGTGGGTTTATCTCTGGGCTTTCTATCTTGTTGCATTGGTCTATGTTTCTGTTATTGTGCCAGTACCATATTGTCTTGATTACTGTAGCTTTGTAGTATAGTCTGAAGTCAGGGAGTCTGATTCCTCCAGCTCCGTTTTTTTCCCTCAAGACTGCTTTGGCTATTTGGGGTCTTTTGTATCTCCATACAAATTTTAAGATGATTTGTTATAGTTCTGTAAAAAATGCCATTGGTAATTTGATAGGGATTGCACTGAATCTGTAGATGGCTTTGGGTAGTATAGTCATTTTCACACTACTGATTCTTCCAATCCAAGAACGTGGTATATCTCTCCATCTGTTGGTATCATCTTTAATTTCTTTCATCAGTGTCTTATAGTTTTCTGCATACAGGTCTTTTGTCTCCCTAGGTAGGTTTATTCCTAGGTATTTTATTATTTTTGTTGCAATGGTAAATGGGAGTGTTTCCTTAATTTCTCTTTCAGATTTTTCATATTAGTGTATAGGAATGCAAGAGATTTCTGTGCATTAATTTTGTATCCTGCAACTTTACCAAATTCATTGATCAGCTCTAGTAGTTGTCTGATGGCATTTTTAGGATTCTCTATGTATAGTGTCATGTCATCTGCAAACAGTGACAGTTTTACTTCTTCTTTTCCAATTTGAATTCCTTTTATTTCTTTTTCTTCTCTGATTGCCATGGCTAGGACTTCCAAAGCTATGTTGAATAATAGTGGTAAGAGTGGACATCTTTGTCTTGTTCCTGATCTTAGAGGAAATGCTTTCAGTGTTTCACCATTTTAGAATGATGTTTGCTGTTGGTTTGTCGTATATGGCCTTTATTATGTTGAGGTAGTTTCCCTCTATGCCCACTTTCTGGAGAGTTTTTATCAAAAATTGGTGTTGAATTTTGTCAAAAGCTTTTTCTGCATCTATTGAGGTGATCATATGGTTTTTATTCTTCAGTTTGTTAATATGGTGTATCACATTGATTCATTTGTGTATATTGAAGAATCCTTGCATCCCTGGGATAAATCCCACTTGATCATGGTGTATGATCCTTTTAATGTGTTGTTGGATTCTGTTCGCTAGTATTTTTTTGAGGATTTCTGCATCTATATTCATCAGTGATATTGGTCTGTAATTTTCTTTTTTTGTAGTATCTTTGTCTGGTTTTGGTATCAGGGCAATGGTGGCCTCTTGGAATGAGTTTGGGAGTGTTCCTTCCTCTGCAATTTTTTGGAAGAGTTTGAGAGGGATAGGTGTTAGCTCTTCTCTAAATGTTTCATAGAATTCACCTGTGAAGCCATCTGCTCCTGGACTTTTGTTTGTTGGAAGATGTTTAATCACAGTTTCAATTTCAGTGCTTGTGATTGGTCTGTTCATATTTTCTATTTCTTGCTGGTTCAGTCTTGGAAGGTTATACCTTTCTAAGAATTTGTCCATGTCTTCCAGGTTGTCCATTTTATTGGCATAGAGTTGCTTGTAGTAGTCTCTTAGGATGCTTTGTATTTCTGCAGTGTCTGTTGTAACTTCTCCTTCTCTAATTTTATTGATTTGAGTCCTCTTCCTCTTGATGAGTCTGGCTAATGGTTTGTCAATTTTGTTTATCTTCTCAAAGAACCAGCTTTTATTTATTTATTTATTTATTTATTAATGGTAGTTACTTTTCAATTTATTTATTTAATTAATTAATTTATTTACTTTTGGCTGTGTTGGGTCTTCGTTTCTGTGCGAGGGCTTTCTCTAGTTGTGGCAAGCGGGGCCGCTCTTCATTGTGGTGTGTGGGCCTCTCACTATCGTGGCCTCTCGTTGCGGAGCACAGGCTGCAGATGTGCAGGCTCAGTAGTTGTGGCTCACGGGCCTAGTTGCTCCACGGCATGTGGGATCTTCCCAGACCAGGGCTCGAACCCGTGTCCCCTGCATTAGCAGACAGATTCTCAACCAGTGTGCCACCAGGGAAGCCCAAAGAACCAGCTTTTAGTTTTATTGATCTTTGCTATTGTTTTGTTTGTTTCTGTTTCATTTATTTCTGCTCTGATCTTTATGATTTCTTCTGCTAACTTCGGGTTTTGTTTTTTCTTCTTTCTCTAGTTCCTTCAGGTGTAAGGTTAGATTGTTTATTGGAGATTCCTCTTGTTTCTTGAGGTAGGCTTGTATAGCTATAAACTTCCCTCTTAGAACTGCTTTTGCTGCATCCCATAGGTTTTGGATCATCGTGTTTTCATTGTCATTTGTGTCTAGGTAGTTTTTGGTTTCCTCTTTGATTTATTCAGTGATCTCTTGGTTATTTAGTAACGTATTGTTTAGCCTCCATGTGTTTGTGTATTTTATGTTTTTTTCCCCTGTAATTCATTTCTAATCTCATAGCACTGTGGTCAGAAAAGATGCTTGATATGATTTCAATTTTCTTAAATTTACTGAGGCTTGATTTGTGACCCAAGATGTGATCTATCCTGGAGAATGTTCCCTGTGCACTTGAGAAGAAAGTGTAATCTGCTGTTTTTGGATGGAATGGCCTATAAATATCAATTAAAGCTATCTGGTCTATTGTGTCATTTAAAGCTTCTGTTTCCTTATTTATTTTCATTTTGGATGATCTGTCCATTGGTGTAAGTGAGGTGTTAAAGTCCCCCACTCTTATTGTGTTACTGTCGATTTCCTCTTTTATAGCTGTTAGCATTTGCCTTATGTATTGAGGTGCTCCTATGTTGGGTGCATATATATTTATAATTGTTATATCTTTTTCTTGGATTGATCCCCTGATCATTATGTAGTGTCCTTCCTTGTCTCTTGTAACATTCTTTATTTTAAAGTCTATTTTATCTGATATGAGTATTGCTACTCCAGCTTTCTTTTGATTTCCATTTGCATGGAATATCTTTTTCCATCCCCTCACTTTCAGTCTGTATGTGTCTCTAGGTCTGAAGTGGGTCTCTTGTAGACAGCATATATATGAGTCTTGTTTTTGTATCCATTCAGCAAGACTGTGTCTTGGTTGGAGCATTTAAATCATTCACATTTAAGGTAATGATCGATATGTATGTTCCTATTACCATTTTCTTAATTGTTTTGGGTTTGTTTTTGTAGGTTCTTTCCTTCTCTTGTGTTTCCCACTTAGAGAGGTTCCTTTAGCATTTGTTGTAGAGCTAGTTTGGTGGTGCTGAATTCTCTTAGCTTTTGCTTCTCCGTAAAGGTTTTGATTTCTCTATTGAATCTAAATGGGATCCTTGCCAGGTAGAGTAATCTTGGTTGTACGTTCTTCCCTTTCATCACTTTAAGTATACCATGCCACTCCCTTCTGGCTTGTAGAGTTCCTACTGAGAAATCAGCTGTTAACCTTATGTGAGTTCCCTTGTATGTTATTTGTCATTTTTCCCTTGCTGCTTTTAATAATTTTTCTTCGTCTTTAGTTTTTGCTAATTTGATTACTATGTGTCTCGGCGTGTTTCTCCTTGGGTTTCTCCTGTATGGGACTCTCTGTGCTTCCTGGACTTGGGTGGCTATTTCCTTTCCCATGTTAGGGAAGTTTCCAACTATAATCTCTTCAAATATTTTATTGCATCCTTTCTCTCTCTCTTCTCCTTCTGGGACCCCTATAATGCGAATGTTGTTGCGTTTAATGTTGTCCCAGAGGTCTCTTAGGCTGTCCTCATTTCTTTTCATTCTTTTTTCTTTATTCTTTTTGGCAGCAGTGAATTCCACCATTCCGTCTTCCAGGTCACTTATCCATTCTTCTGCCTCAGTTATTCTGCTATTGATTCTTTCTAGTGTAGTTTTCATTTCAGTTATTGTATTGTTCATCTCTGTTTGATGGTTCTTTAATTCTTCTAGGTTTTTGTTAAACATTTCTTGCATCTTCTCGATCTTTGCCTCCATTCTTTTTCTGAGGTCCTGGATCATCTTCACTATCATTCTGAATTCTTTTTCTGGAAGGTTGCCTATCTCCACTTCATTTAGTTGTTTTTCTGGGGTTTTATCTTGTTTCTTCATCTGGTACATAGCCCTCTGCCTTTTCATCTTGTCTATCTTTCTGTGAATGTGGTTTTTGTTCCACAGGCTGCAGTATTGTAGTTGTTCTTGCTTCTGCTCAAGTGTTTTTATACTAGGTTTGAAGAGAAGTGGAAAGTCATGGGGAAATGTGACAGGACAGAAGGGTATAAACAAAGACAGTAAACTAGGGGAAGCTGAGCAAGGCCTGTTTCTTTGGATTCATCTTGGTCCCTCTGTTTTCAGAGGTGAGGATGCTCCTATCACAGGAGGGTCTTATGACCTGCTTCAGGGGTGAAGAGGAAGGTCAAAGAGTCCTTCCTGCACATGCTCGTTCTCAAATTCCTTCAGCTTAAAATATTCAATATGTCAAGGTGCTATATTTTGGGTAGCATGTTCTGAACGTCATCAAATGCAGTTTCCTAAGGTCTCTGAGCCTGATCTGTAAAATGAGTGGCTTGCAATAGTGCTGTGATTCTCATACTCATTTATAAACCAAAATCACCTAGAGAGTTTTCCAAAAATACAGATTCCTGGATCCAAACTTGAGAATTCTGATTTAGTAGCTTCTCGGGGTTCGGGGTCCCAGGGCATCCATGCACTTAAAAACCTCTGCAAGAGATTCTGATCTGTGATGCCCTATCTGGCTGTAAAAAAGTCAGTCGATTATCCTACAGCTTGTTACTTTCTCTTGACATCATAGCTGGATTCTGATGTGAGAAGCTGCTGAGGTGGCAGGGGAACATCATTAAGAGAAAGCACAGCTAAATCATCTGTGTGTCAAATGAGGCTAATTACACCAGCAAAACCTGCCCTGTCAGCATATGGATGAAATGCATAGTGGAAGCAGCTGGGAGAGATGTACCCACTTTCCCAACTCATTCAACAAGATGGAAGTTAGCTGAAGCGGCACCCCTTACAGAAATTTCTAAATGTGTGTGATCATCAAAAACATTTGGTCACCAGAATAGAATTTGAATCTGAAAGCTTACAAGCAACAATTCCGATCACTTTCTGAGGATAGCTTCACACTTACATGCAAATGGTGGGTTTTCTATTTATACACATTTCCATCTAAAAGCCTCTGAGTTGCTCTCTGTAAGAACAGCAAGATTTTTTAAAGCGCTTTTGTTTTTTCCTGTTAATATAATGGTTTCTATCATGGAAGTGGTTTATTAAATGTATTATGTTTTACAACTGCCTTTGTTTTTCTTTACATGTTTCTGTGGTTACCCATGAAATATGAGACTAGTAATATATAACATCTATTGAGGGTTTTACTCTGTGCCATGCACCATCCTACTTAATTTCCATATCTATATCTAGTTCAGTATCTATCTGTATCCTCATTTAGTTCCCTCATTAATTGAATATGATAAATATTACTGTCAGATCTCTTTTATATGATGAGGAATTTGGGTTAAGTTGCCCAGTATCACATAGTTACTAAGGAGTGGAACTGGGGTTTGAATCTGGCAGACTAATTCCAGATCTTCTGCTTTTATATATATTTATTTATTTATTTATACCTTTTTTTTTGTGGTACGCGGGCCTCTCACTGTTGTGGCCTTTCCCGTTGCGGAGCACAGGCTCCGGACGCGCAGGCTCAGCGGCCATGGCTCACGGGCCCAGCTGCTCCGCAGCATGTGGGATCTTCCCGGACCGGGGCACGAACCCGCATCCCCTGCATCGGCAGGCGGACTCTCAACCACTGCGACACCAGGAAAGCCCCTGCTTTTATATTTATATCAGTATTTCCCAAAGTATGAATTCTGGAAAGTAATTACATAGGATATTAGTGATTTTTTTGCAATATGCGGGCCTCTCACTGTTGTGGCCTCTCCCGTTGCGGAGCACAGGCTCTGGACGCGCAGGCTCAGCGGCCATGACTCACGGGCCCAACTGCTCCGCGGCATGTGGGATCTTCCCGGACTGGGGCACGAACCCGTGTCCCCTGCATCAGCAGGCGAACTCTCAACCACTGCGCCACCAGGGAAGCCCGTTAGTGATTTTTAAAAGAAAAAAACCATGAATTAAGTAAATAAGTTTGGGAAATATTGAGCTAAATAAATGGATTTCTTTCACATATGATTTCTCAGAGTCTCTAAAAGCTCATGTGTTTTACAAATCTCTAAAAGACAACTGCAGAATATAACATTTCCAAACCTCCTTGTACACAAAACTCTTTTTGGTACAGTCTCTTTAGACCACTGTTTGCAAGCTCC
This sequence comes from Delphinus delphis, assembly GCF_949987515.2. NCBI lineage: Eukaryota > Metazoa > Chordata > Mammalia > Artiodactyla > Delphinidae > Delphinus > Delphinus delphis. Next base: position 82,884,796 of record NC_082692.2, on the reverse strand, counting down.
GTCTCTGAAATGATGGTCTGCAAATCAGTTGTGTAAAGTGGTCTACCTCGCTGCCTGCTGAGGCCAAGCATTTATTTCCCTGTTACAGGACCAGGATGAAAGGAATCCTCACAGGGGAGAGGTCAATAGTAAGCTGTCACTATGCATCTGTGTTCTTTATTTTAAAATGATCATTCAAGTAAGTTGGTAATATCTTTCTGGTGAATAGTTTAGCCATATATATGAAAAGCCTCTCAGTCTTGGGGTGTTCAAAAAAACCCCCAGGGTAGGAAGAAAATAATAGCACGTCCACTTAAAACTTCTCACATTTAATTTTTTTGCATATGTTTTGTTATATAGATGTATATATAAATTTAAATTCATTTATATTTATAAATGTTATACATTTATATTGAAGAATAAGTTGACATATATTGAAGAATAAGTTGACAATGTGTATTTTATATTTATGTATAAATATAATTATAAATTATGTATAATATTGGAATAGTAACATATATATAATTTGCAAATAACTTAATATATATGTATTAGGGATGGGTAATAATAATATTGAGGGGATCACTTAGCCATACATATAAAAAGCCCTTAATTTCCTCATATTCTTTGACCCAGCAATTTTACTTCTTGGAATATATTCAATTTATCCTAAAGAAATAACTTTGCCTGTGTATTAATATTTAACTACAGGGGATATTTATTGAAGAAGTGCTTGTGAACATTGAAAGCAGTCCAAATATCCAATAATTGGAGATTGGTTACATAAATTATGGTACTTCCATATAAAGAATCTTAACAGGGAGTTATTAAAAAGTATGTAGTAGTAGGGCTTCCCTGGTGGTGCAGTGGATAAGAATCTGCCTGCCAATGCAGGGGACACAGGTTCGATCCCCGGTCCGGGAAGATCCCACATGTTGTGGAGCAACTAAGGCGTGCTCCACAACTACTGAGCTTGTGCTCTAGAGCCAGCAAGCCACAACTACTGAGCCTGTGTGCCACAACTACTGAAGCTCGCGTGCCTCGAGCCCGTGCTCTGCAACAAGAGAAGCCACCGGAATGAGAAGCCCATGCACCGCAACAAAGAGTAGTCCCCGCTTGCCGCAACTAGAAAAAGCCTGCGTGCAGCAATGAAGACCCAATGCAGCCAAAAATAAATACATTTTTAAAAATTATGTAGTAGTAGAATATACTATAACCTAGAAAAAAACCATGATTTTGTAAGTCAGGAAACAGATGACAAAAGATTATTGAGCTCATATGACTGTAAGAAGGGACTGACTGGAGTGATGAACCAAAATGTTAATGACGGTAGCTCTTAATGGTGCAATAAGAGGAAATTTTAAATTTCTTTATGCTTCCCTGTGTTATCCTAAGTTTTGTACAATAAATATATATTTTGGAATAAGCATTATGTTCATAAGTTTCAAAATCTGGCAATTATAAAAGGGTATACAGTAACAAAGTCTTTTTTCCTAGTCCTGTCTCCCAGACAACCCATTTCTTTCTCCAGTAGCATCCATTGTTATTGGTTTCTTGTGTATCCTTCCAAGGATCTGTTGATAAAATCTGTATATATACATATATTCCTTTTACCCTTTATCACACAAAGAACATACAATACACTGTTTTGTAGTTTGCTACATTGAATAATCTTGAGCACCTATTATTTCACCCATGTGGGAGTGTATCTGTAGGATACATTCCTAAAAGTGGAATGGCTGGTCAAAGAAAATGTACATTTGTCATTTGGATAAATATTGCCATATCGTCCTCGGAAGTTATGAAAAAATCTTTTCATGATTTCTTCCAGTACTTTAATGGTTTGGGTTTTTTTTTTAACATTTCAATTTAGATCCCTTTAAATTTTTATCCTGGCTTAATGGATACTTAATAAGAAAAACAAATTATTTAAAACATTAAACTCCTCACTCATAGTGGAAATTCAAGGGCTCGTTGTCCCCATCTGTTAGATCACAGGATCTAGATGCAAATAAGGACATCTTGCAGAGGTTCAGTTTACGCAGCGGGTAACATAGCCAGACCTCTGCTCAGCTGTGTGCAGGTTTATTTCCTTCCAGAGTCTCACGGTAGTGAAGAATCAAGCCCTGAGAGCTTGATTTCCACCTGCATATGAATTTTTCACTTCAGTAGAACTGAGGTCGCTGTTTGGATTTTCCTCCTGAAATATTGTAAGTTGCTTTCATCATTTAAATAAAAAGAAGTGGACTCCCCTGCAGGACTGGGGTATGTGTGTATGGGCTGCATGACTTAGTGTAGGACAATGTGAGAGCACATAGGAAGAGAACTAATTTTACTCCTACAGGGAGTCTGGAGACCTGTTACTCGCTGGCAAACCTAAGCAGCTGTACTGAAATGTCAGATGGATTTGCACAGCTGACTCAAGTTGCCGAAAAGAGAGGAGCATAGTAATTCCATAAATTGACCCTCTCCAGCCAAGCCCTGCTTAATATAGTTACGGCTTGAGCTTAGCGGCAGTCACTCCTAGAGGCTCAGCAAACACCACTGGCGTTCTTGGGGGAAAAAAAAATCTCTCAAGGTGGTATTGACCTGGGACGCTTGGTAACTGGGGGAACTTCTTGAGAGTTTTTTCTTTTTTTATATCTTCTCTGATTATTTCTCCTTTTCTAATAAAGTATAGAAAAGTATAGAAAAGAACCATGTCGGAACACAGCAGGAATTCAGATCAAGAAGAACTCTTTGATGGGGAGATTGATGAAGATGAAATCTTGGCCAACTTGTCCCCAGAAGAGCTTAAGGAACTGCAGTTGGAAATGGAGGTGATGGCCCCTGACCCCAGGCTTCCCGTGGGAATGATTCAGAAGGATCAGACTGACAAGCCACCAACAGGGAACTTCGACCATAAATCTCTCGTTGATTATATGTATTGGCAAAAGGCATCCAGACGCATGCTGGAAGACGAACGTGTTCCTGTTACCTTTGTGTCATCCAAGGTAACCGGGGATTTGTACACAACAGAGAAATGGCTGCCTGGGCTGGGCTGGCACGTGTCCCTGTTGTAACTGTCATTTCTCAAGACTCTATGTTTTGTCGACACTTACAGATAAATCAGAATATTTCATCCTACGCCAGATGGGAACTTTCTTTAACACTTACATGGTATAACTGGGAGGAAAAAGTGGTAATTTCTTGTAAATATCTCTTTAAAAAAATTGCCACGGGGTTTCTTGTGCAGGAAAGCCTATATTCTGTAGGCATGATACTTAATGAATTAACTCATAACCCAGAAGCATTTGTCCTTTATGCTTTTTTTGGCTCACAGAACCCTTTAAGAAGCTGAAGAAGGCTCTCCGTTCTCTCCTTCCATCACATGCATACACATACAGTGTTTCACATACAATCTCAAGGGTGTCACAGTCCCCCTGAAGTCCAGCCACAGGCTCTGCAATTAAACCAAGTCAAATAACCAAAAAATCCAGTATTACCACAGTACATTGGATATCAGTGGTGAATTTAGAAGTTGATGATGTTAAGCTGTTTTAAAGATAGTTCATTCTTTAAATATGTTCCTTATATGAAAAGTAGAATTGTGGTCCACTCTGGACTTGTGTATCAGCACATTGTTTTAAATGTTTCACTTAAAAATGACTTGGCAAAAATAAGACAGAGATCCCCACAGGTAAAGTCTCTTGTAGTTATGCCTGCTAATATTGATATATCTTGTCACATTGCCATCACGCTGGCTATAATTTTAGGAAAGTTATAAACTGATCTCATGGCCAGGGGAATTTAAACATGTACTGCACTCAAGAAAATGAGTTGCTGGCTTGATCAGGTTAGAGTGTAAGGTACAATTTGCAGACGTTTTACAACTAGAGTAAAAGCCAGTTCTATATGAACACCAATTTCAGAGGAAAAAACAAATTGGGTACTTTTAACACTTTTTCTTCCTTTGGTATAATTTAAACAGCTTGATAGTTGGCTCCCCCTGCTGAGACAAATGAGAAATGCAAAGGTGAAGGCTTCAGAGTTAAGGTGTCAATTGTCAATTCCAGCCTATAATGTTATAAGCAGTAAAATCAAGTTCTTATTTTTTTTAATTACAGGTTTATTTTTTATTGAGATAACATTGGTTTATAACACTATGTAAGTTTCATGTGTACAACATTATACTTCTACTTCTATATACCCTACAGTATGCTCACCACCAAAAATTTAGTTTCCATCCGTCACCATACAGTTGATCTCCTTTACCCATTTCATCCTCCCAAGATCAAGTTCTTACTCAGATGAGCCTGTGTGTCAAACTGCTACATCAGCTTTCAAAATGACACCTATGAGGTACACATACATTTTGGGAAAATGTGCAAACATTTAATAAACATTATTGATATGACTGTCATTTTCCTTCCCAGACTAAGCAGTTGTTTCTAAATCTCTACTAATCCTGTCCCCTTCTTTAGCTGGCTTTGCCTCCTAGGCACTTTCCTTCCAAAGGAACTGGACTATAAAGCCTGTCCCTGGAGTATCCAGGGTAGTTTTCCCAGAGCTGAGCAAACAAAAATCAAAGTTTAAGGGTTTTGTTATGTTCCAAATATCAAACTGCTCTCATTTTCCCCACAGTATCTTATTTTCAGGGAAACTTGTTGTACACATTACATTAGATTGGCAAACATATTATGTAAATTTTGGTTAGGGCAATAAGGAAATTATTGTGTAACACAGAGCTATTGAATACAAAGATGCCTATTCAGCTATATACAAAACAAAGATTTCAATGAATGGATAAATCCATAAGGTTTTTAAAACAAATAATTTTTAACTGCTTCTGGAACTGAACCCCATCTTTAAAAACAATAGAGGGTCTGAAAACAAAATTAACTAGGCTTAATTTTAACACAGGGGATGAGAAAAACACAGCCAAAAACTGTGTTCGTGCCTGTGTGTGCCTATAAAAATTTATCTTTATTTTTGTTGTATTTGCTTGAAAAACTAATATGTGTACTTGGTTTTAAAGAAACTTAGTCTAGAATTATATAACGTAAAAAGTGAAAATCCCCTCGATCCTTCGTTTTCTCAGTTATCTCAATGGTTACCTCTCTTCCTCAGAGATAAGTACTTACTTGGTAAGCATTACAAGTCTGTTTTTTTCTACACATTTATTAACTTTGATATATATTGTGTGTATATATGTATACACATAAATATGTAAACAAATGGAATACTATGCCTACAGCTTATTTGCTTCCTTTTTTCACTTAGTAATAAATCTTCTTATTCTCTCCAGTAAATAGCGCTGCTCTTCATATTTCTATGTGAAGAAACCCTCATGACATGTATTCTAACCCTCATAAACCCTGCTATGTGTTCTAACCCTCATAAACTTCTCTTTTAGGGAAAAACTCAAGAACAGGATGAAGAAATAGACACAAGTAATAAAAATGTGTCCCAGTATTTAAAAGAAAAGCTTAATAATGAAATCACTGCACATAAAACAGAATCACAGGGCAGTGACAATGTCCAAGAAACAAATAGTGAAGATAACGAAGGTGATGTGGAAGATGAAGAAGATGATGCAGAAGATGATGAAGAAGATGATGCAGAAGATGAAGAAGATGATGCAGAAGATGAAGAAGATGAGGGAAAAGAAGACAGTGAAGAGAGTGATGAGAAAACAAAAAGAGAAGAGGAAGGTGAGGTAAAGGAGCAAATCAGAAATGGTGAGAACAACAGCCAACAGGTAACTGATAAAGTAACCGAAGAACAGAAAGACAGACCAGAGGCCCAAGAAAAAAGTGAGAAAAAAATATCAAAATTAGATCCCAAAAAGCTAGCTCTAGATACCAGTTTTTTGAAGGTAAGCGCAAGGCCTTCCGGAAACCAAACGGACCTAGATGGGAGCTTAAGGCGAGTGAGACAAAATGACCCTGACATGAAGGAACTCAACCTGAACAACATTGAAAACATCCCCAAAGAAATGTTGCTGGACTTTGTCAACGCGATGAAGAAAAACAAACACATCAAAACCTTCAGTTTAGCCAACGTGGGTGCGGATGAGAACCTAGCATTCGCCCTGGCCAACATGTTGCGTGAAAACAGGAGCATTACCACTCTTAACGTCGAGTCCAATTTCATCACAGGCAAGGGAATCGTGGCCATCATGAGGTGTCTGCAGTTTAATGAGACACTAACCGAACTTCGGTTCCACAATCAGAGGCATATGTTGGGCCACCATGCTGAAATGGAGATAGCCAGGCTTCTGAAGGCAAATGACACTCTCCTGAAGATGGGCTACCATTTTGAGCTTCCAGGTCCCAGAATGGTGGTAACCAACCTGCTCACCAGGAATCAGGATAGACAAAGGCAGAAAAGACAAGAAGAACAGAAACAGCAGCAACTCAAAGAGCAGAGAAAGTTAATAGCCATGTTGGAGAACGGGTTGGGGCTGCCACCTGGGATGTGGGAGACGCTGCGGGGACCAGTGCCCGATTCTGGGACGCAGGAGTTCCTCCAGCCTCCTCTTCCTCTTCCTCCTCGACCTCCCAGCTCCCACGCAGTCCCGTTCAGTCGACAAAATGAAATGACGAAAAAGCCATCGCACGCTCCGAAGTACAGGCCGGACACTGACACCTTCCGCATGGTAAAGCTGAAGAGGATCCAGCGCAAATCTCGGATGCCGGAAGCCAGAGAATCAGCCGAGAAAACCAACCTCAAAGACGTGATCAAAACGCTCAAACCAGTGCCGAGAAATAGGCCACCCCCGCTGGTGGAAATCACCCCCAGAGATCAGCTCTTGAACGACATTCGTCACAGTAACATCGCCTATCTTAAACCTGTAAGTAGGAGGTGGGACAAATGGTGAACACACACCACGATAAATGTCTCCCAACTCTCTTCCCTGCTCATTTGGACACCAGGAGATTGTCACTAACTGAGGGAAATCCGTCAGCATTACTGGTAGATCTAAATGGTTATCCTCAAAGACACACATCTATATAACTTCTGTAACGATGGTACTAATAGCTAACATCTATTGAGCACTTACTATGGGCCAGATTCATTATATAAATTAACTTTTACAGTCACTTTAACAACCCTATAAGGCACGTATTATTGTTCTCCCTGTTTTATAAAAAGGAAACTGAGGATTAGGGATGTTAAAAAACATGTCTAGGAGAAACAGCTCAGAAGTGGTAGAGTTGACTTTGAAATCCAGTTCTGAGTCCAGGGTCAAGCTTTTATTCACTCCAGCCACACAGAGCTGACACAAGCAGAGATCCCCAGGGACCTGCTGCAGGAATAAATAAGAGTGAGGCCTAATTAGGCCAATGTTTGTAGATGAGTGCTTCCCTAGGGCTTGAAAAAACAGTTCTTTTTTAGTAGATGAATGGAGACTACCTGCAACTGCAATTATACTCTTTATTTTTTAGGTGGGCGGAAAATAATAAACTTCAGATTAATATCTCTATGAATAAATGGAGCTTTAAAATATTTTACTATTATTTCAGTTTTCATATTTACTATGATTCACTATTACTCATGCTGATAGGCGAAAATGTTCTATTCCTTGCAGCTTAAGTTATAGAAATAAATGTTTTTATAGTCATTACTATGGTGGCATTTATGGAGGCTGAAAGGTGCGTGTCCAAAGACCACAGGTGGTTGATAATTAACTATTGTTTTAAAATCTAGTATGTAATTTAGCCAAGATATTACATTGACAAAATAGTCAATATATTATTTCATCATAGAGAGTCAGTTTTTGTCAAGATGTTTTAAACAGGTTTCCATGTAAGCTTGTTCTTTTTCTGCTTTTAAAGAGTTTTATATTCTCAAACAATACAGGGAATTCCCTGGCGGTCCAGTGGTTAGGACTCAGCACTTTCACTGCCGAGGGCCCAGATTCAATCCGTGGTCCGGGAACTAAGATGCTGCAAGCCGCGTGGCATGGCCACAAAAAAAAAAACAAAAAACCAAACAACCCAATATAATTGGTTCTTATTCATATATACACATGTATGTTCCTTATTCCCATCTCCTAGTAATGCACAATTGACAACATTTCAGCATTTTATTCTTCTGAATCAAAGATGACTTTCAACTGTGATTTAGAGGGACTCTGATTCTTCTTGGGGCAGGGGGCAAGGTGACAGCACTAGAGGTCCCATGAGATCAGGCAAGAGGCCTTTGCCTGCCCTTGGGCACAACATCAACACTTTTTGTACCTGCTCTTCTCCAGGCAGCCAGACCTCTGTAGGGGATGGATCAGGGTGTTGTTCTGAGAGAGGCTAGTGCTCTCACTCTGTAACCAGTTGTCAAGGCAAATCCAAGATGCCTTGGTGGCTAGACAATCAGAAAATGACATTAAGAGGAATCTTTTTTTTTTTTTTTTTTTTTGCGGTACGCGGGCCTCTCACTGTTGTGGCCTCTCCCGTTGCGGAGCACAGGCTCCAGATGCACAGGCTCAGCGGCCATGGCTCATGGGCCCAGCTGCTCCGTGGCATGTGGGATATTCCCGGACCGGGGCACGAACCCATGTCCCCTGCATCGACAGGTGGACTCTCAACCACTGCGCCACCAGGGAAGCCCAAGAGAAATCTTTTTAAAATCTGCATTAAAGGTGGCACGTGGATTCAGAGTAGACAAGAGAATGAAGTTTAAATGATCATCTGACCCCACTCCCTGCCTTCTCAGGGAATGTTCTGCTGAGCAAATCGGCTTTCCCCGGAGTTGGCTGCATTTCATCCGTCTGCTTACCCATTATTGCAATAAATATTGGTATAGCGCTGCCATGTATCAGGCACCATCAGCAGGGAATAGGACAGGTATAGTCTTAACTTCATGGAGCTTACAGTGTTGGTTTTATCATTTGTACAGTCAAGACACTGCCTTTTAGTCAAGTGAGAACACTTCAGCTTGGGGTCTAGATTCTAGAGCAAAAGGCATTAAGGTAAATGCATGATAATCATTACCAAAATGCCACACCCTACTAAGTAGTACGTTTTTCATTTTCAATAAATTCTAAAGTGCTTTCAGGTTTTTTAAAAAATTATTTATTTATTTATCTCTGGCTGCCTTGCGTCTTCGTTGCTGCGCGCCATCCTTCTCTAGTTGCAGCGAGCGGGAGCTACTCTTTGTTGCGGTGCGCGGGCTTCTCACTGCGGTGGCTTCTCTTGTTGCACAGCAAGGGCTCTAGGCGCGCGGGCTTCAGTAGTTGTGGCTCGTGGGCTCTAGAGCTCAGGCTCAGTAGTTGTGGCTCACGGGCTTAGTTGCTCCCTGGCATGTGGGATCTTCTCGGACCAGAGCTCGAACCCATGTCCCCTGTACTGGCAAGCAGATTCTTAACCACTGTGCCACCAGGGAAGTCCCAAGTGCTATCAGTTTTGAGTTGTGTTTTGTTTGTTTTTAATGTCCGCTAAGGAAGAAAAATATGCAGCAAAGTGAACTCTGACACGGTTTGTGAATGGTGGTCTTGCATATCAGCCTTTGCTTTGCAATGTCTTTTATCTATGCAAGGGACTGGCATCTTCTGCTTTCATTTGCCTGGCTTGGCTTGCAATAGACATCCCTTGATATGTATCTCAGATACAAAATGTCATGCAACTTCATCAACGTGGTCCTTTAAAATGCTCTGCAAGAAAAATGTGAAAATGCATTGTCCAACTGACAAAAATTCACTTGACTGGCATCAGTTCGCTCCCTACTGTTGTGTTTTTGCGCCTTGCTGCATACATAATAAATGTCTGCTTTAATGCCAACTCATAGTGTAATCTCTCTTAAAAGACATTTTTTATCTTTTAATTTGAAATCGTTTGAGACATGTGGAAGTTCAAAATAGTAGAAAGAATTCTTACAAGCCCAACACATTTTGTCATATTTGCTTTGTCATTCTTTAAAGGATAGTTTAAATGGCAGTACATTTGCACGTGTGCAATCCCAGCAGGGCACAGAGCCCAGTGGAAGTGCTGATGGTATGAAAACCTATACTGTGTTTGTGCTCCCACCTGCAACCGACTATTGTAAAACACCGTTGACTGTAAGATGCTTTCTGATGTCAGGGATACGGAAACAGCGAAAAATGTGCATCTTAGACTCAGTAAAATGCTGTAAACGCCATCAGTGGTGATATCACAAGATCCCAGCAGAAAGGGCTATTTTTGGCTGGTCAAATGAGACACATCCACACTCACTTGAAGGAGGTGAAGCTAAAGGTTATGGGTTTTTCCCCCCCACTTGTGTTGGAGGATAGAGATGCTCTCTAAATCCCTGGATTTTCACATATGAAGTTAAAACCCAATTTGGAAATCTTATAATTGTTTTTACTGATGCTCCTAACTAAAACATTGAATGTCCATAAACATACATAGAAATTATTTATTTTTAAAGGAAAAATGATTATTTTTTCTCTCATGGACTTGGAAATATTATTTTTCTATTTTCTAGAGCATAGCTCATGAGGTAGTTTATATTTTAAATTTGTATTTTTTCCTTTTAGTGGTTATTCTCTCCCCATCTCATGCTTCTGGCTTGGGATCCCTGAAATGAAGTTTCTAGCAGAGAATGAAGGGAAGTCTGTATACTTGCTTGGCTCAAACGCTACCTCTTCCAAAAAGCTTCCCATTTAATTCAGTTTAAGAGAGATGTATTCTGGGGGCCAGGTATTGAAAACTAGTGGACTGTAAGCCCGATTTGCAGGCCTGTTTTGTTTGGCTTGGGTCTTGTTGTACGAGTTATAAAATATCACATGATAATATGCAGATACCTGGGAGCATTTGAAACATCAGATCCAGCCACACGGGGCCTGCATGTGCATGGCACAAATAAGCTGGATCTGTGTTGACTTCTCCCTTGAGATAGGTAATGGACTCTCCAGTTTTTCCTCAGTCTCCACCATGCCCTACTGCCTAATCCCTGGCCTTTTTCACTCATTTACATTACTTATTTGACTGCTGTAGAATTTTTTGGTTTGTCACGTTGTTCTTATTGTTTTAAGCTATGTTTTAAAAGCCTTTGTCTTGTCTAACTGAATTTACTAATCGCTCATTTATTTCCCTCTGAGTTGATAACTCTGAGTCAATGGGATGCCAGCCCAAAACAAAGACGTTAGGCTTGTACGGGCTTATCCCTCCCTGGTAAATGTATGATTTCCTTTCCTCTTTAAAAATTTGGTGGTCCGCTCACTGCCTACCATCCCAGATGAGTATCTGTACTTTTCATTGAGATAAAAATCTCATCTGCAGCAACTATTCAATTTACTGAGGTCAACTGCGTTTATATCATATGCAAGTTTCGGTGCCAGTCAAACACGGTAACTTTTAACATTCAGTTAATTTTACTTTGGGCTCACCTATGTGTGTCTGGACTGGTTTCACCTAGGTGCCTAAAGACATGATTAAATGTCTCCTTCAGAAAGATTTCAGTATAATAATTTCCCGAGCAGCCTTAATTGGTCAGTAGACTCCGTGACACATTAGCAGTTGTTACGATTACAAAAATGTAAGAACATAGACTCCTGAGTCTTCATCTCTGGCCATTTTTCTTTGCCTCATTTATAAAATATCCTATTTCTTTTGAAGTAGGATCTCTAGATTCTGTCCTTTTGCAGTTTTCTCCTTTTTCCCATCTTAGCTTCTCCCTTTGTTTCAATTATCACATAATCTAGGACAATCCCCAAATTTCCCTTTCCCTTTAGATCACTCAGGGTTTTCTCAGTACCTTCATTCAATCTGTCCCCAAACCAAGCTTTTCCTTTGTAGATTTAGTTGTTGTTTCTGGTTCCCAATTTCCCACGCTGTCTCCATTCTCTCACACATTCAAGTCTGAAGCCTCAGAGTTCCCTTCAGTTCCTTCCTTTTTTTCTGTCCCTTTTTTTTCCTTAAAAATACCCCAAAACCCAAGAACCCAAACCTACCAGAATCTCCAAGAGCCAAGGCCAAATCTAGATCAGAGCTTTAGAAATGTTATACTCTTGACAGAGGGAGTCTCCACAGGAGAAAGCAATGTAACGTTTCAAACTCATCTCAAAAGAGCATAAGTGGACTAGAATTATACAGACCAGGAACTGCCCTTCCCTAATACCTAGTGGAAGAAAGAGTTTTTGATGGACAACTTTTCTAAAGTCTGTGATAGTGATTCCTAAATTTTAGCATGCATCAAAAGCACCTGGAAGGCTGAATACAGATTACTGAGCCCATCTCTAGAGTTTCTGATTCAGTAGGTCTTGGATGGGGCCTGAGAATTTGCATTTCTGACAAGTTCCTTGGCAATGCTGATGCTGCTCGCTTGGAGACCACACTTGGACAACCACGGTTCAGTAACATCTATGGCAAACCATACCTCCTGAATTTTTCCCCTGAAGGACCTTCTTTTCCTCTCTCCCCACAACACTTTGCTCAGTTACTTATTTTCTATCTCTGTCTTTCAAAATATATCCAACAGACTCGACTCAACACTTACAACAAAAGAAATGAAACCAAACATCAGTGGGGAACACCCTTCCTGTCTCTTTCCACTGCCCCTCACTTGTACCTCGCTTTCAGCATCTTCCACATAGTGCCTTAAGTTGACAGCTCTTACAGGCACACTGTAGGTCTCCTAGTGGATTCTGAGTTCCTCAAGGTAGGTCTTCCTCATCTATGTCCTGGACACCCATTGAGGTGTTGGTCCAGAGCAGGAACTGCAGTCACGTGTGCTGAATTAAACAATCCCTGCTGAAATGGGTCTTCCCATCCTTCCCAATTGCTCCCAGTCTCTGTGGGTGTATGTATGTGTGTGTGTGCACTGTGTAACGCTATACACACGCACTTTTTAAAGAAACTAATTTTAAGCAACAGGTGAAGGGGGAACAGGGCCCCCTAACAATAATGTGAATTGATTCTTGTTTGTTGGAAGTTTTCTATTTTTGTAACATCAGATCTAGCTATCTTTTCCTTTATGGTTTCTGTCTTTTGTGTTCTGCTTAGAAATGGCTTTTTTGAACCTTATTAAAATATTTGCCTATCTTTCTTGCTGCTTTTAGAACTTTTGGTTTTTTAAAAATATTCCATATTATAGATGAATTAAAGGGTTAGATGTTAGAAGTAAGTAGGAAGCAAGAAGTCTGCTATTTTATTTCTTTGCCAAATAGCTAACCACTGATCATTTAGTGACCCATTCTTTTCTCCAGTGATCTGAACTGCCAGTTTGGGCATATTTTAAATTAGTTAATATGTCTCTGGGTTTACTATGTTTGGGCATTGCCACGTTTCACTTTTCAAAGTATTTTTATTAATTTGGAACCCTTCTATGCATATAAACATATATCAGGAATAACATACTATAAAAATATTTTTTTCCATTCAATAATACAAAGAACACAGTTTTGACTATTTGTTACAGCTCTGCAGTTATATTAAATAACTGGCATTATATATTTTGTTTATTGGTGGTGTTCACTGTTGGTGTTCTCCTTGGATGGCCCTTACCAATCTGTAGTCACACCCCTCCTCCCCTGAAAGTCTGACACTAGGGAGGGAGAGAGTCAGAGCACATGGAGGACCCTTTGGTTTGAAGGCTGTGCAGGTAGCAGCAACACATCCCAAGTTCTCTCCAATGGGCAGGATGTTGGGAAACCTTTTGACGCAAAGGTTGTGGGCAGAGAACTGGCTAAGAGGGTCCATGGTAGATGGCCAAAATGGTTCCTCACGTTGGCAGGTGGACACGGGCCATAGAAGGAGAGACATTTTAAAGTCATTATCATACAAACTCTGAGTGTCCTTTGGACTCTGTCAGTGTTCTCTGAAAGGCACATCCATGATGGATGAGTCATTCTCCTAAAATATAACAGCACTTGAAACCCGTTAAGAACTTACCTTATCTTTAAGTTGTTCCTGTGAATCAAAGCTCAAAGTTGATTTGCAGTCAGACTTATGCTACTCTTTTGCAATTTTTTTGCCCTTGGGCATTCTCCAAGTACTGTTGTAATATTTGGTGAGTATCGCATCAGGAATGTGCTTTAAAGAGGAAAGACCAGTTCTTAAAAGAACATACATTTTACATTCTTATGGTGGTATTTGTTTGGTGAGTATTTCAATACTCAGGAAGGCATTGAAATCAGGCAGATCTAGGTTCAAATCCAGCTCTGCCACTTCCTAGCCCTGTGACCTGAAGCAAATTGCTTAATCTCTCTGAGCCTGTTCCCTCTTTCCAAGGTGGTTGTAAGATGAAATGAGGCAATGCTTTCAAAAGAAGTGTTAATGTTGATCACTAACTTGTATTACTTAATCCTTATGGTAGCCTTGTGAACAAGACACTGTCATTTTATAGCGGAGAAAATTGATGCCCAATACCATGCAACTAGTAAGTGCTAGTTCCAGGATTTGAAACAGGCGGAGTCCAGCACCCACCCTCTTGTGTATGTGATAAGCTTCACCACGTGCTCAGAACCCCTGGAGCTGTCCCGTCATCAGTAAATGCCCACTTCATGGTGGCTGTGGCTACCATTGTGGCTATTATCATGATCTGAGGGGTCTCTCTGGCCAGAATTTCTAATCCGCTTTACACCCTTTGAGGCATGTACATTTTGTCATTTTTGCTGTAAAACACTTGCATATCTAGGATTAATTTTTCTCCTCTTTTCAAATGCTTAAATCACAGGTGCAGCTGCCAAAAGAGCTGGAATAAGAGGCAACAGAATAATCTCGGAGAAGGAATTGACATAATGACTCTTGGATTAGTTCGGAGACTGTTTCAGCAGCACACTTCTGGATCCAGGTGGTGGAACTGGGAACATTGCTAACTGATACGCGTATTTTGTAAAAGGCTTTGGCCCGTGACAAAACAGGGGCTGAAAAGGCAGGGGGAAGGAGATAAAATATGAATAGTCAGGGCAAGATTTTCTACTTCCAATCAGTTGGAGTGACTTAGGTGAAACTGAGTCTTCTAGCAGAAGTGAATTTCTTCGTAAACATTTGCTTTATTATTGCTTTCTTCTGGTACATAACAATAAATACTGTAGCGGTGTTAACTATTATATTCCCATTTTTTCCTCCTTCCGTCTGCTCTGCTGTAATTCAACACACAGTAGCTTAAAGCAAACAGAACATGTTTCGCTCTGTGGAAATGTGAAGGGTGAATTGAACTCCAGGCCCTCCAGATGCTTTGAAATGGAAGAAATGTTAATTGCCTCCTCTTCTCTGGAGAATCAGTTGCGATTTCCGGTTTCCAGCCCTGCCTAGGTTTCTCTCTTGCCCATTTTCCTGTGTGTTGGGATATACTTCTGATAGGGGTCTCTGTGAAGAGCAGAACTCTTAAGCCATGGGACATGGAGAAAACAGTGTT
Source organism: Delphinus delphis (assembly GCF_949987515.2). NCBI lineage: Eukaryota > Metazoa > Chordata > Mammalia > Artiodactyla > Delphinidae > Delphinus > Delphinus delphis. The sequence goes on along the minus strand of NC_082692.2, from coordinate 82,869,499 downwards.
TCCAGAAAAACTAACAGGGAAAATAAATGCTGCTTATGTATAAAAACTTCCCTGTTTCCACACATATAGAGACAATGGGAGACAGCATGCTAGTTTTGTTAAAAAAAAAAAAAAGCAAAAGAAAGAAATTATGAATAATATATTTACTGAGAAGCTTTAGGTTTTAGCTAAGTATGTATATATATATACACACATAGATATATTTTTAAGTTTAGTCTGTGAACGATCTTGATCTTGTTCTTGTCAAAAATCTAAGGAAACTTGCTCTAGGATTAACCTTGAATTCCTTATCCTATCATTCAAGGCCCTCCATTGCCTCTTTTCAATTTAGTAATTCAGTCTTATCTGCCACAGATTCTTTATACTATTCTTTCACCTTTGTTTTGTTTTTTAATTTTATTGAAGTATAGTTGATTTACAATGTTGTATAGATACTATGCTTGATAAAACATCCTCATGCTTTTGCTTCCATTGACCCTTCTATGTAGTATCCTGAGAGACTCCACAAAAATCTCCCAGACAGCTCCATCCCCAGTGTCCTTTCTTTTTCCAAGTTCCTAGAGCCCATAATTATCCATTCAAGTCTCTGCGTGCATAGAATCTGAAGTTTTGTACTGAAGTGGCATGAACCTTAGAAATCAGGAAATCACGCTTTTTCTGTCTTCGTCACCTGAGCAAATAATTGGCACCTGCCTTCTTTCTCTTTTTATATAATCCTAGGTGGTACATCACAGGCAAAACAGGCTAGGAGAGCATGGACTTAATGGGGACAAACAATACATTATTTCGAAGGACAAGCCATGGGAAAGAAATATGATGTTTCCATTTTTTAAAGATAATTTAGTGGGTACAAAAGTATCCAAATTTAAATAGATATAGTTTTCAATCAAGTAACTAATTTTAGAATGCCCCAAGGCTGAGAGTTTTGTTTTCTCTTACTTTACCATTTCTATAAAGCATCCTTGCATACAAAGCCAGATGGTTTAAAAAACGCTGCGATAAATAAAACTTTTAAAGTACCTAGCATATTCTGCATTTAAGAGGCTAAACTCTGATGGGACAAAGCACTCTGAACAGCTTTAAGCTTAATGTGTATCAGTGGTTGAAGTTCTGGAAGCTCTTATGTGTTTGCTTATACAGCAACAGTACTAATAAATAAGCCAGGAATTTCAAAAAGTGTGAATAGTCCTGAAAGAGGACGATTTGGACGATGATCCAAATTCAAATTTACTGCCTCATTACACAGGTTTTGTCAAGAAACAGGTGAAGCCATTCATATTATGCTTTTTTTTTTTCTATTCACCCACTCCCACCTTAAAAATCTTAACTGAAAATTTTAACTTGTTTTTAAAGTGAAATAATTTATAGCATTTCCATGTTAGAGTTTTCTATTATATTCTGACCACCAACCATTAGTAATTGTAATGAGTATATTTTTTTCATACACGTCACTTTCTCCAAATTTACTGCATTTAGTCCACAGATTTCACCATGTAGAAAATGGGTCTAAAATATGTATAAGCCCATGCCAGGTTTAAAAAAGGATTCCATTAGCATTCAGTTTTATTCTGGCTGGAAATTAATAAAGTATTGCAGTTTTATTAACAGTATTTGAAACACAAGCTGTCTTTTTGCTGCAGAGAGAATATTTGCGTGTTTATAGGGCTGTCACTGAGTTTCTCAGACATTTAACACAGATGCACAGTAAATAAAGTCTCACCCCCCCCAAAAAAAATCTTTGATAAATTTTATTCATATTTGGCTATGGGTACAAATTCTCGGCCATGTATGTGAAGTCATGGTGATATCGCTTTGCTAGAGAGAAGGGCTGCAGGTCGGCTAAGAAATTAAAATGCAAGAAGAAAGCAGGAGCAGCTTATGCATTGCTTCTTATTCTAGGACATACAGGGTCTCTTCAATAAGTACTGCTCCAAATGTCTTCCTAATTCCATGCTAGGGAGAGCTAAATATTTTCTATTCATCTATGAAATCACGCAATTGGCAAGGAAAACATGTTGTATCATCTATTTCTGAATACATGGGAAGTGAAAGGAAGAAAGTAATAGAAAATATAAACTCATGCTATCTTAATTCTAATGTCTAGCTATAAAAACATATAATTGTACCAAGTGCTATCTAATATTTTTATGAACTGCAGAAGCTGTTGATCACTCCCATTTTTGAAGGTCTTTTTGCTTGGTCATCTAAAGATGCTTTTCAGATTTCAAAAGATCAGCTATTATTGTCCTATTTCTGTCCCTAAGGAATTAGTAAAATGCACGTTCATTTCCTTCTTTCTAAATGTTCCAGTTAAAAATTAAACAGTGAAGAAAAAAGGGAAACATTATCTTGGACACCTTTTTGTCATTATAACAACAAAAACTGTGCAATAGAAACTCAAGTTTTATTCTGATTTTTTTGTTTGTTTTTTAACAAGACCGTCAAGAATAATACAGGTTACAGAGCTGTAACCTCCTTAAAGAAGAGGATATTTAGTTTGCAACAAATGCCTTCTAGTGAGAACATATTACTAGCACTTCAAAAATTTACAAAAGGTTGACAAAATATTCTCCTAAATAGCTAGCTTTATATTTATAAACAAAATAGAAACAACTGGTTTATCCACTGCACATCAAACAGGAGGCAAAGTGATCGAGATCACCTTTGATTTTAAAGAAAAATAAAAACTACTTATACCCCACATATTATAATCCTAAGGAAGGAATATTTTTGAAGGATGCTGAGGGGGATTAAAACAGGCTAATGCATGACATCCTCTCCTTCAGTAGTCTTTTCATTTACTCATATTGCCTTGATCCTTTACAATTACTTTTTTCCTACAAGATAACCATACTGTTGCAGTACAATCCGTAATTCTTTTCTTTTATTCCCCTTAAGAAATAAGTGCGACCCATTTCCTATCAGCTTTCATAAACACACTTGAAACTTCAGACATAATAGGAGGGTGGTTTCTTTCAGTTTGAGGCCTTTTCTCTGTAACAGCAGAGAGGAGAACAGGGTGGCCTCTCCGTGCGTGCTGCCATGGATAGCTGGATGGTTTGTGCACCTCGTATTTCAAAAACACAAACGGAAAGTAGGTCTGGACAAGGACAAACTGCAACCCGATTTCTGCTGCAACCCTATCAGCAGGTCAGCTCTATTTACTCCTTCACTTTACTGATATAGTCAGTGAACTTGCTGATGCTCTCTTCCTGCTGTTCTAGGGCATCCAGGACAATGCCCATGGGCGTCCTCTTCAGACCGATCCCCTCCATTTTATTCTCCAGTTTGTTCTTGAGGTTCCGGAGTCTCAGCGATGCGTGGATAAACATCACTACAGGGAAGTGAAACGTGGTTAGCATCAAAGCAACCGTTCTCTGTTTCCCTTCACACTTGTAGCAGAAACTTTCTCTGTTAGCTACAGTCCCGTCTGGTTCTCTCATTGATCCAAGTCCCCATATGGATCCTTGGACTTTATATAAAGTATTCTTTGTGTGTGCAGGAAAATGTTGTGTTCAGCAGCAAGGACCATAATCTGGCTGCCACTCTCTTCCCTTCACACATTGATATCATTACCTTTCAGATGCTACTTAAATGCCCTGAAATTCAAAGTGAATCCATGCGATTCCAACTTCACTAAAAAGCAACTGAACACCAAGCATTTCAGAAAAGAGCTCATGCTCAGTTCAGGGATTACCTGTATTTTGTCCCTGCAGGAGGCATGCGGGTGAAGTCCTCTTAGAAAATGTCTGCTATGGGGCAGTTTTCCATAGTGTTGGGTATAGATGTCTAGATAAAAAGCTAAGGGTCTTATGGGCCTTATGTAACCTGGTGTTCCCCAGATTTGCCTATTAAGTATTACCTGAGTTTGTTTATAAAGATTCTCTGGCCTCTCCCCTAGACCTTCTGAACCAGAATCTTAAAGGGATGGTCCTGGGAGTCTGTATTTTAAACAGACACACTGGGTGATCTGCACCAGCAGTTTTCAAACTTCTGTGTACATACAGATCACCTGGACAGACTGTTAAGTAGGCAAATTCCCAGTCTTCATCACCTAAAATTCAGCCTGTTAAGACTGAGGTAGGATGCCAGAATGTAACAGTTCAGTAATCATTGTGGATGCTTCTAATTGTGGATGCTTCTGACGGAGGCGATTTTGGACCTTCATTTTGAGACGCACTGATGTGTGTTCTCTCTGGAGGCTCCTAATCTAGAGCGGCCATTAGAAACATTTGAGAAGCTTTCTAAAAATACAGGGTCTTTGGGCACCACTGTGGACCCAAAGAATCAAAATCTCCAAGGGATGTAGCTGGCAAATTTATATTTTTAAAAATCATCCTGGATGATTCTCCCAATCATCAAAGTTTGGGAATCACTGATATTGTCTAATTTCCTTCTGTTATAGATGAGTGAACTACAGCCCATAGAGGATAACTGGTCCAGATCCCATGGCTGGTGTCCAGCAGGTCTAGGAATAGAAACCTGGACCCTTGACTCTTGACTTCTGCTACATTTCATTACCCTGGCTTGTGTTTTTACAAGCTGTGCATTTAAGCAGAATCACTGAAGTACTAAGCCTGTAGCACATAAAGAAAACCTGAAGAGTATTTCAAAAAGTCTAAATTTACTGATTCAATTATTTTATCCAATAAGGTATGAGATTCACATATAAATATTCTGGGCTTAATCTAACCTTAAACAAGCAATTGATTTTATTTAATGGTCTAGTGGCACACGTGAAATGCTATTAAAAGTGAAAGGGCTATTCCTGTCACTTAATACACTATAATTTTAATCAGATTTCTCTTGATGAGACTGGAATTTTATCTGTTCTCTGTTTCAGGCTTCAAGTGCTTGGGAATCTCGGTAAACAAGGCATATAGACTTTAGAAAATGTCTATTTCTCTTCACCAGAATTGGAGTACTTGGTATCTGTATTCTGGGCCAACTTACAAAACTTTCAACACTAATTATGATCTTCTGAGTAAGTAGAGAGTAAACATCCATTTCTCTGTCACCACAGGATGCCTGGCACTGAACGCCTGAGAACAGACTCTGATATCAGACACATCTGGATTCCAGTGCAGGCTATACCACTTTTCTGCTGTATGACTTGCGATCCGTATTTGTTTTGTTTACTGTATTTGTGCAATTAATGGACTATTAGGCCTTGATCTGCTGTTTCAGAAAATTCTGATAATTTTGTAGACCTGCCAACACACCTCAGAAACAGGTTAGGTTATTCCCACTGAATGATCGCGCCTACATTTCTTTATGATATAAGGAAAGGAAGGCCCAGGTTCACTTACACAGCAAAGGAAAAGTGATGCCAAACACAAACACCATGACTCCCCCAAACATGGATATGAGGAAGTAGCTGGCTAGCATGACCACCATGACAAACGTTGTGGGGTACTGCTTCTTCATCCGGCGGAGGATGTCTTTATTGTGGGCTGCCCACACAAAGCCCGTGAACACCAGCACCACCACGATGCCTCCAAGAATCATGTTGAAGGGGCTCAGGAACCTGGGACATGAAAAAAGAGGGAGCCCAGGTCAGGAGGAAGAAAAGGAGGAAGGGGAGGAAGAGTAACAACAAAGTACTTACTTAAGCCTTTTATGTAAGTTGTCTCATTTAATCATACCTTGATGAGGTAGATGCTATCAATTTACTTCTCAAAGGAAGAAACTTAGGCACAGAGGTTAGAAAATGGTGGAGCAAAGATTCCCACTGAGGCAGTGTGACTCCCATCAAATAGCCCGTCTCAATAGAGGCCCAGCATTTTAAAAGACTAGAGCCCCTCTTTTGGACGGGCTGTCTTTAGCTTTTATACATCCTGGGCTCTAGTACACGTTGATTGTATTTTCTGAGCTCCAAGAGCTTATTTAAATCCTCCTAGAAGCTGCCATGCTAGATGAATGTGGAGTACAGGTCACACTGTGGGCTCCATGAGCCCGATCCGGTCTGCAGTCACACTTGTGTTTGGACTGTGCAATAATTTTTAAAACTTTTACTTGAATCCCAATGGTTTTTTTTTGTTTTTTTGTTTTGTTTTTTTTTTTTTGCGGTGCGCGGGCCTCTCACTGTTGTGGCCTCTCCCGTTGCGGAGCACCAGCTCCGGACGCGCAGGCTCAGCCGCCCCGCGGCACATGGGGTCTTCCCGGACTGGGGCACAAACCCGCGTCCCCTGCATCGGCAGGCGGACTCTCAACCACTGAGCCAACAGGGAAGCCCCCAATGTGTTTTAAAAAAAAAAAAAAAAAAAATCCATAAATCTTGGGATTTCTTGCTTCTCCCGGAAACAAGAAAATCTCACAAAACTGCGCCCAGTTTCCCATGTCAGCCACTGGCTGGAGTGCCTTCTCACTTAGATAGAATAAATGCTCTCCCTTTAGCCTCAGCCCTCACCCCCCACCCCCAGTATCTATGGCATCTCTGACACAGAGGCCCCCAGTGAGCTGCCATTAATATTGTTTTTCTAACAGCTCCCCTGCACTGCTCTCTCACATAAGCTGCCTGGCCCATGGAGGCATTTGGGTTTATGACTCCTGGCACGGAGAGGCCATTATAATTCTTTAAAAGGCCCAGAGTATCATTAGGAGATGGGTCATCAACTGAGATTTCCAAGCATAGAACCTCCAGTTTCATTGTTACATGAAGCAAAGGTTACTCTACTGTTGATAATGGGGGAAACACATTATAAAGAGGAAATTTAGATCAAGTATTTCATAAGTGAGAATGACTGGGCATTGTAGCCCCACTCAGCCCAACCCTCCCACCCCACTGTGTGTACAAAATCCTTAACAAGACATTTGTGGTCAGCAAGTATGATGAATTACTAACTTTTTACCCTTCTAAGAGGCTAATGAGCATTTTGCTTGGGAAGGACAAAGAGGGTCAGTGTGTTACCATCATGCTCTGAATATTAACATCACTGATTTGGAAGACAGGATAATGAAAGGTGATGCCCAGAGCTTACTTTCTCTGAAATAGAACAGATGAAGGAGTCATATTCATATTGGGATGCATATTTAGGACAATTAAGATTCTTTTTTTTAAAAATCCCTTTAAATTTTAGCTCTGATTCTGCCTCCTGAAACACAAAAGCTGTTTTAAATAGTTTCAAATAGGAGTGAAAGTATTGCATATCTTAATGGGTGAAATCAGGGACATAAGTTATGTCAGACTCCTTTGAAAAAGTAAAAAATTTCTACCAAAATGCACGGAGTTAAACAGTGGTAAAAGTAGTAGCACGTAATTTAAAATTAACCCCTACAATAATAAGTTGCTTATTTCATTCAGAACTCTTGCAAATACTTATACCCTTCAAGGCAAAAATCTCCTCTTTAGAATAGTCTAAGGAAGTGAATAAAAATGCAAAGACTGAACTGTAACAGTATTCACACGAGTGGTATTTATCATTTATAACCTTTAGAAACAACCTATGTGGCCAACAATTTACTAAATGGTGGCATATACAACTGTTTTCAAAAAGTCAAAGTATACATAATAATGTGGGAAGACAATAATATATTGATTGGGTAAAAGTGACAATTCTCTCTGGTAGATGGATTTAGCACCTATGTTATATAACTCAGAAGTAGAAATTTTTGCAATTCGTAAATTATTTTGTAATCAGAAATAAAATGAACATATGAAAAATGAAATATAAAGATGTAAAAGGGGACCTCCCTGGTGGTCCAGTGGTTAAGAATCCGTCTTGCAATGCAGGGGACACAGGTTCGAGCCCTGGTCAGGGAACTAAGATCCCACATGTGGTGGGGCAACTAAGCCCGCGTACCGCAACTACTGAGCCCGCGCACTTCAACGAGAGAGCCTGCACGCTGCAAGCTACAGAGCCCACACGCTCTGGAGCCCGCCCGCTGCAACGAAAAGATCCTGCGTGCCACAGCTAAGACCCAGTACAGCCAATAAAAATAAATTTAAAAAAAAAAGATAAAATAAAAACTAAAACCTGATCTTTAAAAGAAAAGAAAAAGAAAAAAGACTATGGGATGGTTAATTCAAAAAAAAAAAAAAAAAAGATATAAAAGTAACTGCTCCTCAGCCCCACAACACCGGCTTGGGACAGGCCAACTACAACAGTCCAATCTTACCTTGCCTCATCTCTCCAATAACATTAATGCAATTTCAATTCATACGCAGAGCCAAGCTCTTCCTTCTCCCATCCAAACCTTGGTTTCCTGCCCACTCTCTAGATCCTCTTGTAACCAATCCACCACCTGCCCTGCAAGCTTTCCCACCTTCCAGCACACGTGCTAGTCTATCTGTCCTCCTCCGTCAGTTTTTTATTATTTAGGTCTTTTCGCCTCTTTGTTCTTTTTTCTTTTCTTTTTCACAGTTTTATCTGGCTTATACCGTGTCTCCAGCTTTGACCCTGGAATTGGTTTGGGAAAGACAAAAATTTCCTTATAGGTCTGGGGAAGGGAAGACTTGGACAGGGCCAAAACAAAATCCTCTTTAGCTAGTGGTAGGGAGACTGGGTAGAGAGGCTCAGAAACTCTCACAGATTAATAAATTTCATTTCTAGCACCAAAAAGATTCTGAGAGAAATGATACCAAAAGACTCCAGTAGTTATACTGGGTAATAGGATCATTAGTAATATATTCCCATTTGCTTATCTCTATTTTCATATTTTTTCAATAGCCATGTATTACTTGAAAATAAAAAAAAAATTGATATTTAAAAATAAAAGAAATGGGGGAAAGGTGCCTGAAAGAGACAAACCCTTTTACATAGCCTTGATGTTGACAAAATCAACATCAACTCAAAGAAGCAGAGCAGAGGGTTCAAGTTTAGGAAACTCCTTTGCATAAGCTGCAAATAGGAGATGGCTGGTTGGTGGCAAAGTGTCAAAGGTCTCCGGCGCAGTTCTTCCTAGAATATCTGTTAAAATAACAATTCATGAGGTGTAGCATATACTAAAATGCATGCCAAACTGTTTCTATTTTTCTCGGGACAAGTGAGGTAGATACCTAGGCTGAATGTCTAAATAAAGCCCAGGACAAAGAACAATGAAAAATCCAGGCCTGACTCAAGCAATTCCAGATTTGCTTTTCACCTGTTCCTGTTGCTCATGTTCAAGGGAAGTGGTTTTAGCTTACCACGTGCCCAGCCATGATCTGTAATTAAACCAAGTTCCAAGCTGGAAAAAAATGAACAAAGTTACTTGGAGCAGAAATGATTTTCTTCCTTATTCCGCTTAAGGGCAATTCCATTCTAAGAAAGGGTAAAATGCACACTACTCCCACTGCCCTGGCACCTCCCTCTACTTGGAGCAAAATAGACCACCCTCCAGAGATTAATTTCATTTTCCAGTGAGTGTAGGAGTTTGGGAACCAGTTCTCGACTGAGATGAGTAAAGCTGTTTTACTCAACAGTTGGGTTCTTAGTGACATCAGTCACAATGAAGCCCAGGGACCTTTAGGACAAAACTTCCATAAATGTGCCACCCCAGCTTTCATGTGGACAATTGCCATTGGGCTCGATGGGTGCTATTTCATTTTTTGGTAGTCTGTGAATGAGAGAGAGGGGGGAAGGGAGGAAGGAAGATAGAGGGAAGCAAAGGAGAGAGGGAGAGAGGAGGGAGAGAAAAGAGAGCGAGATCGTGATTTTCTATCTTTGTTGAAAATAGGACCTAGTTTTACAAATCAAAAACAATAACTTTTTCTATTGTGAGTTAAAAATATATACTTACATACATATGTATCCTATCCAATTAAAAAGTTCATAGATAAATGTAATAGTTAAAAATTCTGGTGGAATCACTGACAGTTGTATAAAAGTTTAGAATCCCAGCAGCCTCGTCAAAGAGGAATCACCCCAGTCCCATTAAACAGATGCATCAACTGAGGCCCAGGGCAGTGAAGGAACATAGTCAAAGGGATCCAGGGGGAGAAAAACAGTGCCAGTTGATGTAATTGTGACAGCAATTCATAATATAACCCATTCTGTGTTGTTAACCAGCTTCAGAGATTTCCCCCCTCAACCATTTTAGAACCCTGTCCTTCCAGTTGGGGTAAGCAACTAAGGATCATTCTGGGAAATCCCTCAGCATTCTCATTTCTCTCTAAAGGAAGGCAGCTATGAGTGGCTGTGGACACAGGTCCTAAACTTGCCAACATGACTCAGCTAGCTATAGCTATAGTTTCAGCACAAGTTGCTAAAAAAAAAAAAAAAAAAAAAAAAATCTCGGCCAACAGTAGAATTTTAGAGCTAGGATGGATCTTGAAAACACACCTCATTCTACATAGAAGCAAGGTAAGGAATAGATAAGTTAATAAATTTGTCCCAAGGCCACCAATTGCAGTGCTGGTGATAAAAGTTTACCCAAACAGAGATCTTCAGATCAACTCAAGTGCACGTTTGGTAATGCCTGCCATGCCGTGATGCCAGCAAGAGCCAAAGAGGTGGTGAAATATTTTCTGAGCAGCAGAAGCAGCTTTGCACTGAGTTCCAATTTTCTAACCCAAAAAAGCTATTTTGTCAGTTTGGTTCCTGAGGAAGCCTGACTCACCAAGAAAGCGGGGAACAATTTACTCACAGTGCACTTCTCTAAATTGGTGATGTTTTTCTGAGGTTCTTAAACAACCAGAGGGGTCACTGCCAGTATGAATCCACCCATCCATTTTCTTGCTTCTCATCACTCTTAGGATAAAAACAGGATTCTTTCCACATTCTACAAGGCCCCTCAGGGTCTGGCCCCTGCTTGCCTCTGCAGCCAGGGTATGTAGTTTGTACCTGGGACGATGGGGCTGAGCTGAGGGCGTAAATGTGGCCGGAAATTCAGGTCACACTTCACCCACCAAGTCTGCAATTTGGCTTAAGCTGCATCTCTCAGGACGAAGGGACAATCTGAATCATCAGTATGAGGGATGGCTAAGGGGTACACCATCTCTGCCTGTCAGCTTTTTCATACCGCCGCCTCCTGATTCTGCAAGCCATCTGCTGGCATTCTTATCTGTCTCTAGAACTTACCCTGCCCCTGGCCATCACAGGCCTGAGCACAAGCCGTTCTTTCTGCCTGATTCACTCCTATCTTCTTCGAATCTCAGCTTAATCAGCTTTTTCTCAGTCTCTCTGACCACATCCTGGCACCGTCTGCCTCTTCTTCATAGCTCTGAACCCAGTGGCAGTTTGATATTTACTTGAATGAATATTGGATGAATGTCTCTGTCTCCCACTAGAGACCAAGCGCTATGAGGGCAGGGACCGTGACATTTTCTCCCCAGCACTTGGCGCAGTGGCTGGCACAGAGCAGGAGTTCAGTAAATATTTGTAGAAAGAAAGAAAAAGAGGAAGTGAGAATCTAGCACATTTTCATGTTATTTAAAGTAAGCTCAGCAACTTTCTATGGCCAGGAATTAAGTGACAAGAGATTTATCTTGGACAAATCGCGATTATTCTCACTGTACACTAAGTATTACTGTAGAAATGGTCCCCGTCTTTGTACCTTCACAGAGTTGCGATGAAAGGAACAAAACAAAAACCGAAAGTAGGAAAAACTCCTATGCAAACATAGGAGATAATCAGATGAAATCGCAGGGCCCTTGGGCTCGCTGGAAGGAGGAATCTTTGTAAGTTCTGTCACTAGTGCTGGCTGGGGGCCAGGAGGGAGAGTGGGTGGGACAGAGAGAGATTCATCCACCTGCAGACCTGTCTATATAGGCCCTCTTGCCCTTGGATTCCTCAGATAATCCCAACCTTCTTCTGTGGTTATTTTGGTATCCCAACACGGCTTCCTTCCTGGCAAGAACTGTCTCTGACTATAAAGGACAAACGTAAATGTACAAATCAGTTTTGAGTAAACGTGATCCGTGTCTCCTGGGTCTAATGATCACAGGCAGTTAAGGTGGGGCAGGGATCAGACTCCTTTGTCACAGAAAGGTTAAAGTAACCTAACCTTGAGATTTTCCTAACCAACCGAATCAGCTCAGCTCATAGTATTTATTGCATACTCGCTGTGTACTGAATATTCATCACACCGTGTGTACTGGTCCCATCAAACTAAACACATCCAAATGATCCGCTGTCTTGGCAGCAGGTGGCATGTAAAAAGTATCCATTCTAAGACATATGAACCTCCGTGTTTTCTTTCGTATTTATCAAGCTCATTGCTGGTTTTATTTTTTATTAACAACAGCTTGGACCTGGGTTAGAAGCCATGAGTCTCACCCCTCCCCTAGCCGTGGAGCTTCAAATAGTCACTATACAAGGGACTAATTAGACTGCAACAGATCCTTTTTAAACTTTTTTTACAGCAAATTTCTAAAGGTAGAGAGAATGGTATAATGAACCCTCAGGTACACTGATCACTGCCTTCAACAATTAGGAACCCACAGTTAATCTCACAATAATGCTTTAGAACTCAAGTGGAAAGATATTTGTTTACAAACTGTTCTTTCTGAATGCTTTTAGTGGAGTTGATTAAATGGTTGTCACATGGCAAGTTCTTACAGCACTGTGGAGAGAGGACAGGGGTTTGGACAAATGCTAATGAGCCTGGTGACACATAAACTCCCTTCCTACAAGCAGTTCCTGTCTATTTACCTCCCACTAACCCCAATTTCTGCATTCCTTTTTGTTTCCTGCAGACGAAGACTTCACTGATGGGATACAAAGCAGATTAGAAGAAGCAGAAGCCAGAGCCCCGGTTTTCCACTTCAGATGGGCTTTCTGTCTTCCAGGTGTCTCCATTTCACGAATGCCCCCTGGGAGAAAAGGCCAGGAAATCCTATCTATTTATGGTAAATGCTTGCAGAGCGGAGATGCAGCCTACAGGTTTTTTCTTAAGATCACGGGCACGGAAGTGTTCCCTGAAACAAGAAGCCAAGCTCATTACAAGAGCCAGGGGAGGATGTTATAAGTATTCTGAAGCTGAGTGATTCACTTGTCCAAAAGGAAAATAAAAAATCTCCAAGGGTGCTGTTCAATTTGGTATAGGTCCAGTTCATCTTTTAGAACTGCATTTCCTGTACTGAGCTCTCTGCCCCTAGTAAGTTGATCGAGAGCTTTTGCCCTCTTAGAAAGGGGTAAAAAAGAAGCCCCAAATCTGCCTATTTACTTGAACATTTACCCAGAATCATTATAAATCCTTATATAGGGAAAGGGGATAGAAACTACCAACCGCAGGAAATATTTTAAAAAATAAAGTGTGTATGGGGAGGTGTTGAGAAGAACAAGGTTATATACATAGTGTCAGAAGATGATTTAACAGAAGAATTCTTACTTGAGGAAGAATTTTGAGATTAAAATTTCACTGAGTGTTGACAGACCTCTTAAAGTTTTGTACTCAGAAGAAACACATGACCCGCCCCGGAACGACATGTGCCAGCATGCCATGTGCAGTGCCTCAAGTGCAAATAAAAGTGCGTGGAAGGGCAGGAAGAGATTAATTCTGGGAGGATTTGGGATGGCTGGGTGGACTTGTACTCCTGCTGGTATCCTCAGAGCACCAACAGTATCTGGCAAGTAGCAGGTGCTCAGCAAATACTTGTCCAACTGAGTAGAAGGCATCTGTGCTGCAGGTGAGGATGGTTCCGTTTAATAATCCTTTCCCCGTCCATATACTCAATGCCTCTCCCATTTCTGACGCCGGAGAGTTTTGCGATTTGGCATCATAACGTATAGGGGAGATCAGGTAAGTCAGGTTGAAAATGATGTGTTTATATATGTGTATGTTTCTGTGCACTTATATAAAAATTAATTCTTATGTGTTCAGCATCCTCTTGGTGCCTCTAGAAACATGGTGAAGGCAGGAACCACAGCTGTCTCATTCTCCACTGTATCTCCCGGCACGGTGCCTGAGAAACCGGTAAGTGCCTCATATTCTTTGTGGAGTGAACAAATGAAACAACACAAATAGAGTAATATTGTAGAATTGGCTGAGGAATCTCAGAAACATTTCCACTAGGTTTCAGCCTGTTTATGCAATTGATTTCATCTGCAAAGGTTTTAATACATACCCATCCACCCAAGGGCTCTTTCTTTTCTTCCTCTACCAGCTAGAAACTCGGTTTTTCTTCCTTTTTGCAGTAAAAGGGGCAAACAGTCTGCCCATTTCTTAAAGCCAGATGCTGATGGCTACCAGCCTAGAACATATTATGGGACCACACTCATTTTTTTAAAAAATTATTTTTATTTTTTGGCTGCGTCAGGTCTTAGTTGTTGCACGCAGCATCTTTCCTGTGGCACGTGGGGTCAGTAGTTGTGGCATGTGGGCTTAGTTGCCCTGTGGCATGTGGGATCTTAGTCTCCCGAACAGGGATGAAACTGGCGTCCCCCGCCTTGCAAGATGGATTCTTAACTACTGGACCACCAGGGAAGTCCCGGGACCACACTCATTTTGAAAAGATTACAGTAATACTCTTTTCAGATAGAAGAAACTCCTTACCATCTTAAGCGACTAAAAGCAAAAAGTGGTAACTCTAGTTTCCACCCAGTGGTAGCACCAACATGGGCCACATGGAGATAAAGTATCAATACTTTAGCTAAGGAGAGGCGTTCAAGACGGTGGAGGAGTAAGACGTAGAGATCACCTTCCTCCCCACAAATACATCAGAAATACATCTACATGTGGAACAACTCCTACAGAACACCTATTGAACGCTGGCAGAAGACCTCAGACCTCCCAAAAGGCAAGAAACTCCCCACGTACCTGGGTAGGGTAAAAGAAAAAAGAAAAGACAGAGACAAAAGAATAGGGATGGGACCTGCACCAGTGGGAGGGAGCTGTGAAGGAGGAAAGGTTTCCACACACTAGGAAGCCCCTTCACGGGCGGAGACTGCGGGTGGCGGAGGGGGGAAGCTTCGGAGCCACGGAGGAGAGCACAGCAACAGGGGTGCGGGGGGCAAAGCGAAGAGATTCCCACACAGAGGATCGGTGCCGACCGGCACTCACCAGCCCAAGAGGCTTGTCTGCTCACCCACCGGGGCGGCGCGGGGGCGGTGTTCGGAGCTGAGGCTCGGGCTTCGGAGGTCAGATCCCAGGGAGAGGACTGGGGTTGGCTGAGGAACACAGCCTGAAGGGGCTAGGGCACCACAGCTAGCTGGGAGGGAGTCTGGGAAAAAGCCTGGACCTGCTTAAGAGGCAAGGGACCATTGTTTTGGGGTGCTCGAGGAGAGGGGATTCAGAGCGCTGCTTATAGGAGCTCCAGAGATGGGCGTGAGCTGCAGCTATCAGCATGGACCCCAGAACGGGCATGAGACACTAAGGCTGCTACTGCCGCCACCAAGAAGCCTGTGTGCGAGCACAGGTCACTCTCCACACCTCCCTTCCGGGGAGCCTGTGCAGCCCGCCACTGCCAGGGTCCCGCGATCCAGGGACAATTTCCCCGGGAGAACGCACGGCGCACCTCAGGCTGCTGCAACGTCATGCTGGCCTCCGCCACCGCAGGCCCGCCCCGCATCCGTACCCCTCCCTCCCCCCGTCCTGAGTGAGTCAGAGCCCCCTAATCAGCTGCTCCTTTAACCCCGTCCTGTCTGGGCAGGAAGAGACGCCCTCAGGCGACCTACACGCAGAGGCAGGTCCAGATCCAAAGCTGAACCCCAGGAGCTGTGCGAACAAAGAGAGAAAGGGAAATCTCTCCCAGCAGCATCAGGAGCAGTGGATTAAATCTCCACAATCAACTTGATGTACCCTGCGTCTCTGGAATACCTGAACAGACAATGTATCATCCCAAAAGTGAGGTGGTGGACTTCGGGAGAACTGTAGATGTGGGGTTTGCTTTCTGCATCTAATTTGTTTCTGGTTTTAAGTTTATCTTAGTTTAGTATTTATTATCATTGGTAGATTTGTTTATTGATTTGGTTGCTCTCTTCCTTTTTTTAAAATATTTATAGATATATTTTTTTCTTTTTTTCATTTTGTGAGTGTGTGTATGTATGCTTTTCTGTGTGATTTTTGTCTGTATAGCTTTGTTTTTACCATTTGTCCTAGGGTTCTGTCTGTCCGTTTTTGGTTTTTTTGTTGTTTGTTTGTTTGTTTTTGAATAGTTTTTAGCGCTTGTTATCATTGGTGGATTTGTTTTTTGGTTTGGTTGCCCTCTTCTTTCTTTTTTCTTTTCTTTTCTTAATTACTTTTTACTTTTTTAATAATTTATTTTTTTTATTTTAATAATGTTAATTTATTTTTTTCTTTCTTTCTCTTTTTTCTCCCTTTTCTTCTGAGCCATGTGGCTGACAGGGTCTTCATGCTCCAGCCAGGTGTCAGGCCTGTGCCTCTGAGGTGGGAGAGCCAAGTTCAGGACATTGGTCCACCAGAGGCCTCCCGGCTCTACATAATATCAAACAGCAAAAGCTCTCCCAGAGATCTCCATCTCAACGCTAAGACCGAGCTCCACTCACCGACCAGCAAACTACAGTGCTGGACACCCTATGCCAAACAACTAGCAAGACAGGAACACAGCCCCACCCATTAGCAGAGAGGCTGCCTAAAATCATAATAAGGTCACAGACACCCAAAAACACACCACTGGATGTGGTCCTGCCCACCAGAAAGACAAGATCCAGCCTCATCCACCAGAACACAGGCACCAGTGCCCTCCACCAGGAAGCCTACACAGCTCCCTGAACCAACATTACCCAGTGGAGGCACACACCAAAAACAACGGGAACTACGAACCTGCAGCCTGTGAAAAGGAGAGCCCAAACACAGTAAGTTAAGCAAAATGAGAAGACAGAGGAACACACAGCAGATGAAGGAGCAAGGTAAAAACCCACCAGACCAAGGAAATGAAGAGGAAATAGGCAGTCTACCTGAAAAGGAATTCAGAATAATGATAGTAAAGATGATCCAAAATCTTGGAAATAGAATGGAGAAAATACAAGAAACGTTTAACAAGGACCTCGAGAACTAAAGAGCAAACAAACAACGATGAACAACACAATAAATGAAATTAAAAATTCTCTAGAAGGAATCAATAGCAGAATAACTGAGGTAAAAGAATGGATAAATGACCTGGAAGATAAAATAGTGGAAATAACTACTGCAGAGCAGAATAGAGAAAAAAGAATGAAAAGAATTGAGGACAGTCTCAAAGACCTCTGGGACAACATTAAACACACCAACATTCAAATTATAGGGGTCCCAGAAGAAGAAGAGAAAAGGAAAGGGACTGAGAAAATATTTGAAGAGATTATAGTTGAAAACTTCCCTAATATGGGAAAGGAAATAGTTAATCAAGTCCAGGAAGCACAGAGAGTCCCATACAGGATAAATCCAAGGAGAAACATGCCAAGACACATATTAATCAAACTATCAAAAATTAAATACAAAGAAAAAATATTAAAAGCAGCATGGGAAAAACAACAAATATACAAGGGAATCCCCATAAGGTTAATACCTGATCTTTCAGCAGAAACTCTGCAAGCCAGAAGGGAGTGGAAGGACATATTTAAAGTGATGAAAGGGAAAAATCCACCACCAAGATTACTCTACCCAGCAAGGATCTCATTTAGATTTGACAGAGAAATTAAAACCTTTATAGACAAGCAAAAGCTAAGAGAATTCAGCACCACCAAACCAGCTTTACAATAAATTCTAAAGGAACTCCTCTAGGCAGGAAACACAAGAGAAGGAAAAGACCTATAATAACAAACCCAAATCAAATAAGAAAATGGTAATAGGAACATACATATTGATAACTACCTTAAATGTAAATGGATTAAATGCTCCAACCAAAAGACATAGATTGGCTGAATGGATACAAAAACAAGACCCGTATATATGCTGTCTACAATAGACCCACTTCAGACCTCGGGACACATACACACTGAAAGTGAGGGGATGGAAAAAGATATTCCACGCAAATGGAAATCAAAAGAAAGCTGGAGTAGCAATTCTCATATCAGACAAAATAGACTTTAAAATAAAGACTATTACAAGAGACAAAGAAGGACACTACATAATGATCACAGGATCAATCCAAGAAGAAGATATAACAGTTGTAAATATTTATGCACCCTGTATAGGAGCACCTCGATATATAAGTCAAATGCTAACAGCCATAAAAGGGGAAATCGACAGTAACACAATCATAGTAGGGGACTTTAATACCCCACTTTCACTAATGGACAGATCATCCAAAATGAGAATAAATAAGGAAACACAAGCTTTAAATGATACATTAAACAAGATGGACTTAATTGATATTTATAGGACATACCATCCACAAACAACAGAATACACTTTCTTCTCAAGTGTTCATGGAACATTCTCCAGGATAGATCATATCTTGGGTCACAAATCAAGGCTTGGTAAATTTAAGAAAATTGAAATCATATCAAGTACCTTTTCCGACCACAGCGCTATGAGACTAGATATCAATTACAGGAAAAAATCTGTAAAAAATACAAACACATGGAGGCTAAACAATACAGTACTAAATAACCAGAGATCACTGAAGAAATCAAAGAGGAAATCCAAAAATATCTAGAAACAAATGACAATGAAAACACGACGACCCAAAACCTATGGGAGCTCCAGAGACGAGCCCCAAGGTTGTCCACTCTCACCAGTATTATTCGACATAGTTTTGGGAGTTGTAGCCACAGCAACCACAGAAGAAAAAGAAATAAAAGGAATCCAAATCGGAAAAGAAGAAGTAAAGCTGTCACTGTTTGCAGATGACATGATACTATACACAGAGAATCCTAAAGATGCTACCAGAAAACTACTAGAGCTAGTCAATGAATTTGGTAAAGAAGCAGGATACAAAATGAATGCACAAAAATCTCTTGCATTCCTATACACTAGAGATGAAAAACCTGAAAGAGAAATCAAGGAAACACTCCCATTTACCATTGCAACAAAAATAATAAAATACCTAGGAATAAACCTACGTAAGGAGACAAAAGACCTGTATGCAGAAAACTATAAGACACTGATGAAAGGAATTAAAGATGATACAAACAGATGGAGAGATCTACCATGTTCTTAGATTGGAAGAATCAGTATCATGAAAATGACTATACTACCCAAAGCAATCTACAGATTCAAGGCCATCCCTATCAAACTACCAATGGCATTTTTCACAGAATTAGAACAAAAAATTTCACAATTTGTATGGAAACACAAAAGACCCCAAATAGCCAAAGCAATCTTGAGAAAGAAAAGCTGGAGGAATCAGGCTCCCAGACTTCAGACTATACTGACTTCAGGAATCAAGACAGCATGGTACTGGCACAAAAACAGAAATACAGATCAATGGAGCAGGATAGAAAGCCGAGAGATAACCCCACGCACATATGGTCACCTTATTTTTGATAAAGGAGGCAAGAATATACAATGGAGAAAAGACTGCCTCTTCAATAAGTGGTGCTGGGAAAACTGGACAGTTACATGTAAAGAATGAAATTAGAACACTCCCTAACACCATACACAAAAATAAACTCAAAATGGATTAAAGACCTAAATGTAAGGACAGACACTGTGAAACTCGTAGAGGAAAACATAGGCAGAACACTCTATGACATAAATCATAGCAAGATCCTTTTTGACCCACTTCCTAGAGAAATGGAAATAAAAACAAAAATATATAAATGGGATGTAATGAAACTTAAAAGCTTTTGCACAGCAAAGGAAACCATAAACAAGACCAAAAGACAACCCTCAGGATGGGAGAAAATATTTGCAAATGAAGCAACCAACAAAGGATTAATCTCCAAAATTTACAAGCAGCTCATGCAGCTCAATATCAAAAAACAAACAACCCAATCCAAAAATGGGCAGAAGACCTAAACAGACATTTCTCTAAAGAAGATATACAGATTGCCAACAAACACGTGAAAGGATGCTCAACATCACTAATCATGAGAGAAATGCAAATCAAAACTACAATGAGGTATCACCTCACACCGGTCAGAATGGCCATCATCAAAAAAATCTACAAACAATAAGTGACAATTTCTCGATTGTCACAACTGAAGGGGAGGGCACTTTTTTTTTTCCAAATTATGTTTTACTAATAAAACAAGTAAAAACTGATTTATCAATCTTCACATAGTAGAGAGCAGAGATGGTGCTAAACATCCTACAATACACAGGACAGCCCCCTACAACAAAGAATTCTACGATCCACAATGTCAGCAGAACCCAGTTGGAGAAACACTACAGAAGGGTATTTCACCAAATTTGCAAGGGCAATATGAATTAGCAAAGATTCTGAATTCTAAACTTTTTAAAATTGAATTTTTACACCATAGTAATCCTAACCAATACGTAGTAAGCACTGTCAGCAACGACCCAGTTAGAATCACTCCAGGAGCATGTTGCTGTTATGTGCTGGCATGCTGCTATGTGCTTCAAAATAGTTTATTCCGTTAAAAGTTGCCCCCGTGATCACGTTGAAACCTTACGTTCATTTATTTATTCTTTGCATTCGCCAGCTAAACATCTGCTGTATTGTAGGCCTTGGGGATCCAGGGAATAAAAATAATGCTAACCACAACAACAAGAAAAAGAAAAAAATAATCACAAACAAAACCCACAGGGAACTCCCTGGTGGTCCAGTGGTAAGACTCTGCGCTCCCAATGCAGCAGGCCCGGGTTCCATCCCTGGTCAGGGAACTAGATCCCGCATGCATGCCGCAACTAAGAAGTCGGCATACCGCAACGAAGATCCTGCGTGCTGCAACTAAGAGCTGGTGCAGTCAAATTGATTGATTAACTAATTAATTAATTAAAAAACCCACAGTCTCTGGCCTCAAGGACTCAACAGTGCAGAGTGAAGACAAGTGAAGAGACAAATTAAAAGCCTGTGGGGTAAATACCAGACAAGATGTGTGCACACGTGTGGGGAGTGAGGGGCAAAATCCTGTAGGAGAAGCAGGAGGAGATGAGTAAGTTGGGGACTGGTGTTTGGGTGGATGGAGCTGCTGGGATACAGATGCTATCTGTGTTTCTCCTTAAGTCAATGATAACACCAACAATGATGCAAATAATAATGAAAACTCCAAAACAAATTTCGTGAAGCAAAAAGTAGGAGCTGGACACTGTTCTAAGAAACTTGCCTATATTAACTCAGATAATCCTCAGAAAAGCCCTACAATGCAGGTACTATCATTAGTCTCATTTTACAGATGAGGAACCTGAGGCAAAGGGTGGTTCAAGTGACCTACCCAAGGTCACATGGCTAGTGACTGGTAGTTGGGATTCAAAATTTACTTAACCAGGCTCTGGTGCTGAAATTCTTAACCACTACTTTCTACTCTGTGAAGAGCCAGAAGGTATGACAACTGTCCCCCACAAGGACTATTAGCTAAGAGACTTAGACTTAATCTAAGAGGCAGAATAGATCTCCTGAGTGGAAGTCATATGCCTGGGAAACCATGCTTTTAGGATGAAGACCAAACTTCTAACCATGGATTACCAGGCCCTGACTGATCAGGCCCTCAGGCCTGATCTGTCTCTATCCTAATCCCTCTTAATCTCCATCTTGGTCTGGGCAGCCCTTCCGGGTGTTTTGGAGCTAGATAATATCCACTTCTCAGAAGTCTTTAGACTTGAGGCTAGAGCCCTCCAACAATGACCTGGCGGTCCCTTCTGTCCAGCAGGGGATGGTACCATTGAAGAAGACACTTCCAACACAGTCCTTTCCCCGGGAAACACCCAGGCCACATTTTCACACACACTCTACCAAGATATCATGAGAAACCATCAGATGCCAGTAGAGAATCCAGTCAAACAGCCTCCAGCTCTGTTCTGACCCTCCCATCTACTGATATCACCAAAAGAGGAGAGTCCTGTTTAGAATCAGAAACGTTCTGGCATCAACAAAGCCTCCCTGACCCTGAAGACATTTAGTTTCTTCCAGCTTTAAGATACTACAATTCCAAACCTCATGACTCATAGGAAGATGGCATAGTAGTTAAGAGTCTGGGGTTGTGACTTTGAGCAGGTCGTTTAAACTTTCAGAGCCTCAGGTCTAATAATAACAACAATAATAATGCAATAATAATGTCTCATCTCATCGGGTTGTATGAGGGAATTTGCTAAATTACTTACCAAAGTACCTGGCACACAGAGCACTCAATAAATGTTAGCTTTTATTATTATTAAATTATAAAGGAAGAAAAGTGCAATCTGGAAAGAACTACAGGCTGTGCATTTGTAGATGCATAGGAAACAGTTGAAGATGTCACACCAGGTTTTACTGGGGTACAAAGGGAATCCCACACTTGGCACACAATTTTCAGAACAACTTACTAGCCTGTATCTTTTGTAAGTTTTTAAAGATAAGATTAATTAAAAAATGAAATGGCGGGTGGGATAGGGAGGGTGAGAGGGAGACGCAAGAGGGAGGGGATATGGGGATATATGTATACGTATAGCTGATTCACTTTGTTATACAGCAGAAAGTAACACACCATTGTAAAGCAATTATACTCCAATAAAGACATTTTACAAAAATGAAATGGCTACTTTTCACTTTCACTTTCAAAAATGTGACTGCCAATCCCCATCTCCTATTTGAAAAGGGAAATAGGAAGGGCCAACACCCCAAACTGCCTGAGTTAGTAGGCTAAGACACCACAATGAAGGAGCTATATTTAGTCAGCGCGTTCATAGTGAAAAATGAATTCCATCAAGGTAGCAATGCTGCTGGAGCTTGTGTCTGATCTGGGCAGTACATCTTTTTGAAAAGCAAGGTTTTTTGTTTGTTTTTGTTTTTTTTTCTATACATTTGATTGGTCTGTGTCAAATCTTGCCCTATATCTAGATTTGGGGGAGTGTACCTCAAAAAAAAAAAAAAGACCCCATAGCTAGACGACCAGGTAAGATGCCTTTACAAAGAAAGAGAAAAGAAAAAGCAAAACAACAGAGGCAATCCTATTTACCAGAGATTTTGTTTTAAAGAAATTTTTTTATTGTTCGGAGAAATAAGCCTTAAGCATAAAGCTAGGGGAAGGTTCAGAAGGCAGCTGCTCCAGGCCTGTCTGACTCCAACTAATTTTAACTTGGCTGCTGTATAATTCGGAGTCGGTTCAGAGCCCATGCTGTCCACACACCAAGCCATTCTGAGTTGGAAATTCCTTAAGCAACACATCATGAGGATCTGTGTAATTGTCTATTCAGTCACACAAATGAGAGTTCACTTCTGCATGGGGGCAGATATTCTGAACCACACCCAGAAACTGTGAACTCTCCCTCTCCCCCCCTGTGCTGGGTATTTGGTCCTACATCTTCTCAACAACTGTCACGTGCCCTTTGGTCAGGATTCATGTGTGATTGATCTTGGTGTGCCCAAGCTTGGCACAGAGAAGTGACTCAATAAATATGCCAAAGAACAGCAAACCAACTACAGAAACCATCCTATTTGCCCTTTCCCACCCTTTACAAGTTTAGATTTTTCCTTTCTCCCAGGCCAGCTTGCTTTCCTTCTGTGTTTGCTTTCAAATAGAAATGCCAGACACTTCTTTAATGGCAAATGGGTTTCTTTATAAAGTCTGAGGGTGCTTTTTTCTTTAAAGGTGCATGGGATAAGCAAGATCTAGAATATCACCACCCCATCTTGCAAAAGTGAGTGAGGCATTTCTTAAAGGGTGAACTACCAGAAAAAGTGGTTTCTAGAAGAACAGGTGTTGTGTGAAATCGCATATAACAGAGGACACAATTTTAAGATCGGGTGTGAAGATAAAGTGACCATGCCTGGCAACTACTGGAAGAAAAAAGAGCAAAAGGACACCGTTTCTAAAGTCATGGCAGACTTCACCCCACACTGGGAGATGCGCCACCAGGCTACACCCACCCTTCTGCTCCCAAGCTCAGCTTTCCCGTACAATGTGGCAGGCATTAGGCAGAGAAACCTATAAAGAGAGTCGCCTCTCTGATGCCCCTTCTACACTAACACCCCAGAAGGCAGAGTCCGGATCCACACCCTGGCGCCCCAAGCCTTCCAGGGCGGCGTCCGCCCCAGCCAGTCTCAGCATAAGGTTACGCCACTTTCCTCTTTCTCCTTATTTTTAAGAGACTGGGGCGCTACAAATATCACCCCCAGCAAAAGCGTAATTGGGGTACAGCGGGAAAGAAGTCATTTTTTTCTTGCCTGAGGTTGGCAACATTTCCTCACCCCAGGACCCCCCATCACTCTTCAGCCCGAGGCGCGGAAAAAAAAAAAAGGGCCCCCAGATTGCTGCGGCCTCGCCCTGCGAACAAGTTTCCACTGGTTTGGCCGCTTGCAGTTGTCAGGACAGGAGCTGGTCTTGGAGAGCGTTTACGCATCCCGGGATCTTGCACCAAGATCCCACTCGGTGCTGACCCCGATCAGTACCCGGGAGGGGGACCCCACTTACCCCACGACGGAAATCATCATGGCAGCCACCACCAGGTAGTTGGTCTGATAATAGAGCAGGTTGCTCACCACGCGGTTGTTCCATTTGGAAATGTCCCTGAAGTCCGGACGGGCGAAGCGGTCAGAGCCTGGGAAGAAATCGTCCCAGGCGCGGAGCGGAGCTATATTCACGTCCATGTCTGGCTTCCCAGCTTCTTGTTCTTTGCTTCTGGAATCTGGCGGCGGCGGCGGCGGCAACCGATCAGCTGAGCGGGGTTAAAGATGACAGCGGCTCTGGCTCGGTCGGCTCTGCGGTTGGCGGGCAGAGAAACAAAAGAAATTGGGAGCGGGCGGGCGTTTCTTCTCTTCTTTACTTCTTGATTGGTTCTAAGTGGTTGGTTACAGGAAAACTAAACAATGGTCTGCAGTGAACTAATTGTTCTGCACCCAGTATTTTCTGGGCAGAAACGTGGATTCGACTCCAGAAAAAGCTAAGTTTTTTTCTTTCTTTGTTTCTTTTTTGGCTGCATTCCGTCTTCATTGCTGCACATGGGCTTTCTCCAGTTGCAGCAAGCTGGAGCTACCGTTCCATGCGGTGCACGGGCTTCTTATTGTGGTGGCTTGTCTCGTTGCAGAGCACGGGTTCTAGTCGGGCGGGCTTCAGTAGTTGTGGCCCGCGGGCTCAGTAGTTGTGGCTAGCTGGCTCTAGAGCGCAGGCTCAGTAGTTGTGGCGCACGGACTTAGTTGCTCTGCGGCATGTGGGATCCTCCCAGACCAGGGATTGAACCCGTGTCCCCTGCAGTGGCAGGCGGATTCTTAACCATTGCACCACCAGGGAAGTCCTGCTTTCTTAGTTTTATCCTAATATCTGTGAACATCTGTAAGGGAGCACAGTATTTTAATATCTACGTGATAGCTTTGTACCCCAGCCCAAAGAACTGCCAAGAGATGTATTAGTTGTCAATTTCCTTCTAGGGGTTCTGAAGAGTCATCTTTTTTTCAGTTAAGGGGCTGGTTGATAAAGTAAACCTCCTTTTATCAAGATGCATAAGAATAAAGTATTTTGGTTAATTGTGTGGTAGGCAGATTTCTAAGATGCTAGCATGTAAGATAACGAAGTCTTTAAACCTTCAAGTGGTGCTG
Organism: Delphinus delphis; assembly: GCF_949987515.2. Taxonomy (NCBI): domain Eukaryota; kingdom Metazoa; phylum Chordata; class Mammalia; order Artiodactyla; family Delphinidae; genus Delphinus; species Delphinus delphis. Next base: position 82,844,064 of record NC_082692.2, on the reverse strand, counting down.
TTTTTAAAAACTGAATTCACTTTCCTCAGACTACCAATTTTCAAAAAATTGGAAAGCCATAAAATATACGTAATGCAAAGTCTAGACGACAATTTGATTTCCCTTGATGATTCAGAAGCCAGTTAAGAAAATTTCAATGACTAAGAAATTACTCCTGCCACTGGTGTTTAGGAAAGTTTGGTGATTGAATCCAATCGCTAAGATATAGCCTAGATCAGCGGTCCCCAACCCTTTTGGCACCAAGGACTGGTTTTGTGGAAGACAGTTTTTCCACGATGGAGTGGGGGGATGGTTTCGGGATGATTCAAGCGCATGACATTTATTTTGCACTTTATTTCTATTATTATTACCTTGTAATATGTAATGAAATAATTATACAGCTCACCATAATGCTGACAGGAGGCGGAGCTCAGACAATAGTGTGAGCGATGGGGAGCGGCTATAAATACAGATGAAGCTTTGCCCGCTCTGGTCACCCGCCACTCACGCCCTGTAGTGGTCCGTGGCCACTAGATGACGCTTTTAAAATAAAGTTTAAAATGTTCCTGAGCTCTCACATTTTCTTGATTCTGGAAAAACAGGAAGGTTTAAACTCAGAGAGAGCAAAATTAGAGTCCTAGCTCCCTGGTTGCTGGTGAATGACTTTGGAGAAATTACTTAATCTCCTCCAGCCTCAGTTTCTTCATGTGTAAAGTGGGTGTAATAGGAACATCTGTCATACAGGTGAAGATAAATAAAATACTGGATGGGAAGTGTTTAGAGTATAGTAATTGCACATTGTTAGATACTACTGTTACTGTTATTAATCATAATCATAATACAGGACTTGATTCATCTGTATGGTATTAACACTGCTTTAACCTGAGTTGTTTTCTACGCTGCTATAGTGAACATTCACTGACCTTTCTCTATCTAGTTGCAATTTTATTGCTATGGTTGTATCCGGATAGACGTGATAGCAAAACAAAATGTTGAAAAATATCACTAGGACGCCAACACAGATTTTGAGTCCTTTCCAGGTGAAAAAGGTGAAAAGAATGCAGTCTTGTTGTGCCTTCAAGGATCTTGCAATGCAGTAGAAACCTAAACTTAAATACAAGACAGTGAGAGGAGTACTAAATAGAGGTGTGCCAGGGCTTGGTGCTTAGTTACAGGAAGTCAGAGGGTGGTGAAGAATTCCTTGGGGCTTAAGAATTTCAAGAAGCTGTGCTGTGGGCAAGCTGAGTAAACCATCTTGGTCCAGACCAGTGTGGGAGCCCCAGTAGGACCCCATTAGGAGCTGTGACCAAGAACTTTTACCTTCCAATTGCTCAGGACCACATGACCATAAGTTGTCAAGTGTGTGTTAGTAATAATAGCATTACTCACTGATTATAGGCAAATGATATCCAGTAAACATTTGTTCAGTGTTTTTTAATTTATTTGTTTAAACCTCCAAAGAGGTTTAAAAACAAAGAAATGAAAAAAATCTGGATATAGCTGTATATAACATGATCCCTTTCTTCCTCTCTCCTAAAATATTAACCATCCTTCTCTCTCTGGTTTAACTATTTTTCCACTACACATTTCGACCTTTATCATAAAATTATTTAAAATAAAAATGAACACATGTGGAATCCTTACTTTATTTCAGGCTCTGTTTGAAATGCTTTTAGTCACGCTCTTTGTCATTGTTCATTGTTCATTCAGGGGGATTGGCTTCAACATAAAGCCTTTCTGGGGCTCTTCTGTCCAAATCTGTGCTTCTAGATGTGACCACCCAGGATATTTATCTGTCTGTATATAAACCATAGTGGATAATCTAACAGTTTGTGCTATAGTCCATTTAAAATGAAGTCTGTTGCAAGGTTTTGCTTGCATGTTACTTTCATTAGTGGCAAGGACAGGTGGCTATTTCTTATCTGTCTCTCTGAGCCAGTGGGAGTGCCTGGTGTCATCTATCAAAATACCACCACAGTGAGTCAGGGTATTAGTCCCAAGGCACAAGCAGGGCCAGATGCCTTTGCAGACCTCTTCCTGGGCCAGCCCCTTTCTGTTCATGGTGGGCCTCAGCTTCCTCCTCACGAAGTATGTGGGTTTGGACTACGTGATCTCCAAGGCACCCTTTGGTTTTCACCATTTGAGGGGGTTGTGATGCTCACTGCCACTAATGGAAAGGTCTCCTAAAAGTAGCATTGCTGGGGACCCAGCACACATGAGCCTGTTTTGAAAAAGAACCTTAGTTGTTTCCATCTGCGGAGGAGTCTAGGCAAAAAAAAAGGTTTCTTAGTTGATGTTGAGACATGTGACCTGGAGAGAGGCTGGTGTTTCCTGTTAAGTACTGTGGACTGTGAACTCTATTTACTGCCTGGCACTGACTTTCAGCTCAATGAATGCTATTGACTTAAACCTGATTGGGGGATAATAAAGGACAAAGAGGAGATTAAATATCATAATTTATTAATAGCAGCTACATTTACTGAGTGACTATCAGGCTTTATGCATTCATTCCACTTCAGTGGTTCTGCAGCTTTGTTTTGCACAGAATCATCCAAAGCTTAGTAGAAGGTTGAGGGTGGAGCCTGAAAATTTGCATTTGTAACAAGTTCTCTAATGATGCTGATGTGACTGATCAGGGTTTATATTTTGAAAACACTATGGATTTCGTTTAATTCCAGTCTTACAAGGTAAACATTATCATCCCCAGTTTACAAATGAAGACAGAAGTGCCCAAGGTCTCATAATCAGTGGAGAGTTAAGGATTTAAACTGTTTCTTCTGACTCTAAATCTCATTCTTGTCGCACTCCAAGAAAGGATATACATATATATGTACGCACACTAATATTTTTGAACATGGTTGTTTTTCTGTATCCAGCCATCCAAACAAGCACATGCATGTGCGCACGGGGACACACACAGACACACACACAGACACACACACAGACACACACACACAGACACACACACACACACACACACACACACCTATCTATCTACCTACATATCTACCTATCTATCTCTGACTCTGGAAGAAAGTATTCCAAAATTCTATCACCATTTATCTTTAGGTGATGAGATGCTTTGCATATACATAAATTGTATAAACAATGTATTACGTCTGTATTCTCACACAGCATAACATTATACACTAGTTTTCTCCAATTAAGTGTATTTAATCAAGATTTTATTTACAAAGAAGTCTTTGAAGCCACGGGAGCCTGGCACAGGCAGCCCCATTAGCCCCGCCTCCTCCCCGCCTTCCCCGTCCCTCTTTGTCGTCCCCGCCCCTTCTCCGGCCCCGACCCCGTCGCCGGCCCCCGCCTCCTTTGCCGGCCCCGCCTTCTCCCTCCCGGCCTCGCCCCGCCCCTTCGCTCCTCCCGCCGTGGGGGTTCCTGGGAAGAGGCGGAGAACAATATGGCGGATGGCGAGGAACCGTAAGTACCCGGGTTCTGCAGGCGCCCCGGGCCGGGCTGGGTTGTGAGAGAGCGCGGCGGTGGGCGGTCGTCGCCTCCACCCGGGGTCCCCCCCACCCTCCGCCCCGTCCCCTCGCCCCTCATCCCCTCGCGGCGCCCAGTGTGTAGCGTGATGCTGACCCTTCTTTTATTCTCTCTTTCTTTTAGGGAGAAGAAAAGAAGGAGAATAGAGGAGCTGCTGGCTGAGAAGTTAGTGCTGCCGGGAGGCCGGGGCCCTCTCCGGGGACCCCCGCCTCCCCCCACCCCAGGCCTAGGGGACCAGCCGCAGCGGGCCCGGGGGGCTGGGAGGGGGGCACCCGGAGCGCAGGCTGCGCCGCCTCATCCCCCGAGCCCCGCCCGCAGCCCCAGGGGCCCGGCGGGCCCTCCTGGTCTCTGTCTCGGGCGGGCGCCGGGCCCGAGTAGCGCGCACAGATCCCGCGCTGGCCCGCCGGGGTCTTGACTTAAAGGTCTTGCGGACGGACCCTTGCGACCCCCTCTTCCTCCATCCCAAATTGTCAGAGCAGTGACCTTGTGAGAAGGGAATCTTACTAAAACACATGAAACGGACACTAGGCCGTTTTGGGCCTTTCGTAAACACTGAGACAATAGTATTAATTGCAAACTTTTTATGAGAACTTTATGTCAGGTATTGTACTAAGCACTTCAATCATTTGTGCAAAATCATTGGCTCTTAAAGGAGAGTGTTGACTCCAAAGAGCTTATTTTCTCCGTTAATTACACACCTTATTTCATATCAGATGCTTAGTTTTGTGCAGGTGAGACAGGTTTAAACGAAGTGTTTTCCACCCTGGGCAACACCACATATTTTTTCTTCCTCCTTATGTGGGAGGGGAAGAAAGTACTCTTGCAGTGGGCGTGGTGAGTTAGTATTAATTTCTGGGCCAATTCCCAGTAGCAGGGCCTTAGAGTCTTTAGGTATCTTCCTCAGAAAGTTGAATTTCAATTGCAAGAGGACTTGGAACAAGTTTAATTTCACATTTCTTTCCACCTTTCATTTCCTCTCCACTTTAAAATGACAGCCACAATTTGAATATTTACTGTATACCAAGTATTGTACTAAGGCGTCTATGTGGATTATCGCTTTATCCTCATTCTGACCTTAAGAAGTAGGTACAAACAAGCTACAGATGAGGTTTATGACTGTTAAGTAATCTGCTTAAGGTCACAATGCTATTAATTGTGGAACCAAACCCAGCTGTGACATCAAAACCTATGGTCTTTATTGCTAGGCAATACTCGGTCCCTTTTGTAAAAATTGGATATACTAATATGTTTGAAGGTAGAAATTGTGGGATTATAGGAAATTTGAAAAATTAAAAATAATCACAACGAAACATGATCTTGCAATGAGTAGAAAATACATGTATTTTGTTAGAGGAGTCCCTCGTTACTCAATTGTATGTTCTAAAAGATTTCTAGATGGTAATGCCCATCTGTGGCATAATTATAACCTAAAACATTCTTTGTGTTTAGTGGCAACAGAAACCACTTCATAGTCCTAAGAGCTTCTTTTTTGAAAATTAGGACCTCTCAGAGAAAAATGTTTTAAAGTTTCTCTCATGAAAAATAATCTTCAAGTCTCACCTTTCAGACTTGGAAAGGACACATGAATTGTGTTAGATGTCAAGCATTAGGATTCTGGAAGTGGAGGGCTTTTATGGATTTTGTTTTTCCTTGTAGGTTATATTTCCTGTTCCAAGTGTGTTCATAGAACAGATTGGGCAGTTTGCAGTGATCTTTAGTAAATTCCAAATGTTTAGAAAGCCCATTTCTCACTGATTGACCAGTATCCCAAGTTTGATCTTAGGTTGTTTTAGGAACCCAGAAACATGTCGACTGACTTATTTCCTCAAACATGTGCAGTTCTTACCTTTAAATAAACTGTATAATAGCAAGAAAAGACAGTAAAAGCATAAGCATAACCACATGGAATATTACCCTTTTTATTTGAGCAGGTCTGGTGTCGTTACCTTTTCATTTGGGGAAACCATAATAGTTGTAGGTGTGGCTTTTTCATACTGATCTTTGCAGCTGAATTTACTGTGTTCTGTGCAGAATGGCTGTTGATGGTGGGTGTGGGGACACTGGAGACTGGGAAGGTCGCTGGAACCATGTAAAGAAGTTCCTCGAGCGATCTGGACCCTTCACACACCCTGATTTCGAACCGAGCACTGAAGTGAGAAACGTTTATTTTTAAATAACTCCTCTAATAGTTTTATGTTTCAAAGGCAATAAAATGCTTCCTTTTTAATTTACTCTTATAATAAAAATACTAATAAAATTGTGTAAGTTATCTTGAAATACTAAATGGAATATTTGCAACTGATTTTATTTGAATGACTAATATTTGAGTTGTTTTCACATTTCTCATGTAACATGTTGAAAATTTTCAAGAGTAAAATGACTTCATAACCTCATTTAAAATTCTAAGTTATACTTCACTTAAAATTCCAGTTTAAAATTAATTTTGAGACACACCTTTTTAGCCCTGCTATGAGAAATTTAATTTTCACAGGAATATAGATGTGCTTGTTTAAATTTTGAAGTTTATTTGAAATGAGCATCTTTGCTTAGAATTGAATATAATTAATTGCATGTTAAAAAGTATAAAAAATATGTGACTTCTGTATAATAGAGGAATAGAATTTGGAACTGGTAGTGTCTGACCTAAAGCAAATGTTAGTTAGAAACAACTTGTTTTTTATTACAAGGTAGGAAATATTCCTTTACAGTAAATTTTACAGTAAAATTTTATGTCCTTTTGTATTGATGAAGAGATGTTTTGAAATAGAAGTATTGTGCTGCTCCTAAAATTAAGGTTCAGACTCTTGGGTTTGACTCGGTGTCTTATCTGAATAACTCTTCTTTCCTTGAATCTTGGACAGAATTGACAGTATTTTCCATTTCTTTGGATAATCCAACATATTTTCTTGTGCTTCTAAAAATTTTTTTTTAGCCTAATAATTTAAGATACTTCTGTTAAGTGGTTGTTTCTGCTGATAGGCAATATTCTGAGAGCTTTGTCTGTTTTTCTTCCTGTCATCTCATGTTTTGTAAGTTTAACCCACTGTATTCAAAAGCAGCTATTATTGTTCTTGCCTTTTTTTTTTTTTTTTTTTTTTTGCGGTACGCGGGTCTCTCACTGTTGTGGCCTCTCCTGTTGTGGAGCACAGGCTCCGGACGCGCAGGCTCAGCGGCCATGGCTCACGGGCCCAGCCGCTCCGCGGCATGTGGGATCTTCCCGGACCGGGGCAGGAAACCGTGTCCCCTGCATCTGCAGGCAGACCCTCAACCACTGTGCCACCAGGGAAGCCCTTGCCTTATGTTTTTTAAAGACCTCTAAACACCTTATGCAGTGCTTGATCTTCAGTTCTTACAATTTTTACACTTTTCTATTTGTAAGAAGTCAGTTAAATGAGTTTGATGCTTTCCATCCCTTTCAAAGTTAAAAAAAAAAAGACTACTCTTAACTAGGCTTAGTTTTTCTTGTTAGAAATACCGTTTTAATTTCATACAATAAAAGTCAGTTTAAAAACATTAAAGTTGGAACTCTGAAATCGTTAGGGTTATAGAATTTCTGGTTCTACCTTGTTCATAAATTTAATATAATTTACTAACTACAGAGGCTGTTCTTTATCGTCAGTTGCATTTTTCATGGAAACCTCAGAAGCTATTTTATGGTTTGTTGCTTTATTGATGCTACTTAAGGTTTTTATCAACTAGATTTTAATACGCCTTTTCGTTCTTTACAGTCTCTCCAGTTTTTGTTAGATACGTGTAAAGTTCTAGTCATTGGAGCTGGCGGCTTAGGATGTGAGCTCCTGAAAAATCTGGTAATACAACTATATAATATGAAGTTTTTTCTTTATGATAATTAAACCTTTTTCCTTTTCTGTCATTTCTTTGTTATGATTGTTAACCGTTTCTCCTGAGCCTTTGTTAGATAAGTTTAGCAGGTCAAATTCCAGATAGTAATTAAAACAATCACGTAACTTAACTTTTTAAGCCCTGAAGTCCTCGGCTATAAAGTTGTTGATAGAAATTCTTACTTCTCTTTTCTTCTCTGCTTTTTATCCAACAAATCTTTGTGCTTCCTCTTGCAGAGAGCTCATTAATTCAGTGAAGTAAATAACAAAACTGGTAACTCATATTTAACATATAATTTCAAAGAATTTATTATTTCTTTTGTCCCTCAAAATAACCCACTTAGGTGGATGGGACACTGTCTCGTTTTATATAGAGGGGAGACACAGGTTCAGGGATGTTAAATGACAAGTTTTTTCTGGATTATGGTGATGTACCTGGAATCCAATCCAGGCCGTCAGTTCTTAGGTGTTTCACTGAACCATTAGGTCATTACATGATCTAATCATATAGTAACTTTTTTAAGACCATATGGTAGTATACCCATAAAATTTGGGGGAGCTAAGCCTTTTTTTTGGTCAGTCTGTTTTAAATGACTGTTGTCTTAAGAGACGGTACTATTTAGTGAAGCTGTTTCTGTATACTGGTTGGAAATACATACTTTGTGACTTAATTAGTTTCACTGACTTTTAAAAATTAATTAATTTATTCTTTATTTTTGGCAGCATTGGGTCTCCGTTACTGTGCGCGGGCTTTCTCTAGTTGCGGCGAGCGGGGGCTACTCTTTGTTGCGGTGTGCGGGCTTCTCATAGCAGTGGCTTCTCTTGTTGCAGAGCACAGGCTCTAGGCATGCGGGATTCAGTAGTTTTGGTGCGTGGGCTCAGTAGTTGTGGCTTGCATGCTCTAGAATGCAGTCTCAGTAGTTGTGGCACACTGGCTTAGTTGCTCTGCGGCATGTGGGATCTTCCCGGACCAGAGCTTAAACCGCTGTCCCCTGCGTTGGCAGGCGGATTCTTAACCACTGCGTCACCAGGGAAGTTCCATTTCATTGACTTCTGATAACTACAGTAGTAGCTCTTTATAAGACTTTTATCAGTTTATTTAGCAAAAATGGATAAGGGAAGAATTGATGTGCAGCTGTTGTATGCCAGCCTCATGGTTAGTATGTGGGAAAGTGGAAATGCTAGAGTAGGCTTCTTGGAAAATGAAGCAGATAACAGCCAGATGAAGGACCTAAAAAGTCAGCCTTGGGAGCAAAGTTTAAATATAAACAGCCACATTAATTTTGCTAGGAAACACTAACATCGCTCCTAGTGAGACTGCAAAAACTTAATACGCTTCATGGTAGTCGGCTATGCTGGGTTCTGTGGGCATTGTAAGCCATCACGATCTGTGTCCTTAATTTGAAATATCATTGGGAAGACAAGTCTCTCACAAAATAAACAGCAGCATGTATGATATACTCTGTGATAGGGTGCCAAAATGACAGTACCTTATCAGACATAAATACCCTTGCAGCATGAGAACCAAAGGATTTATGGAGGATGGGCAGTGGTTTTGTATGCACAAATCCCCTAAATAGTTAACTTTTTCCAAAGCTGTTATTTGCAAATGTGATAGATACCAATTTTAAATGTAAAGTAATTGGAGATTAGATCTGAGGAGTAGTCATCCAGCAACTTTAGGAGTGGCCTTGTTATTTACTGCATTGTAATAACCTCTTACTCCAAAAAAGAAGAAAACTAAGCGTTTTCGGTTTTACCACTTGTTACTTTGCTTGTTTCACACATAAGTACAAAAGAGATATACATACATGTTTTTTCAATTGATTGTAAGCCCCCAAAGGCTCATTCTAAAAAAAAGGGTATAACATTAATATTATTGATTGAGCAAATATTTATTCAGCCTCTTTCTCTGTATACCAGGTACTGTTTTAGATGCTAAAGTTACAGCATCAAACAAGACAGGTGTTTGTATTTGTGGGGCTTATGTTTTAATGGAAGGGAAAAGACAAGTAAACTTTGTAGTATGTCGGATGGTAATAAATGCTATGGAGAAAGGAAGGATGGAAGATATCAATATATAGCCTGGCGGGAAGGGAAAGGGTTCACAAAAAGGTGCTACTTGAGCAAAAAGGTGAGCAAGAACATTCTAGGCAGAGGGAATATCAGGTGCAAAAGCTGTGAAGTGGGAGCATAACTGTTTATGTTCCAGGAGGGCAAGGAGGTCATTATAGCTAAAGCAGAAGTGAGGAAGGAGGGGCATTTTCTAGGAGGATATCAGAGATAATGGGAGGGGCTTGGAGTATCCCAAAAGGCTTGAGGTGCTGCTGTAAGAAGTTTGCCTTTTACTCTGAGTCAGGAAGTCATTGGAGAGATTTAAGCAGATGAGTTGACTCGATCTGGCTTTAACTTGGCTCACTGTGGCTGATGTGTTGAGAACAGAGAAGGAAGCTGAGAGGCTGGTTAGAAGGTGCAGTCATCTAGGCAAGAGGTGAGAGTGACTTGGAACAGGATGGTAGTACTGCAGGTGGTGAGAGGTGGTCGGGTTATGGATATGTTTTGAAGATGGAGTCAGCAGGATTTGCTGATGGATTGGTGTGGGACATAAGAGAAGGAGAGGAGTCAAGGATGACATGATAAGGTTTTTGCCCTGAGCAACTGGAAAGATGGAGTTGGCATTCACTGAAGTGAGGGGGGCTGGGCAAAAAACAGATTTGCTGATTCTGGTGAGCAAGAATGATTGGCTTTGGTTCTGGAAACTGTAAAGTTTGAGATACCTGTTAGATGATGCTTTATGTTATGAGATTGTCTGAAATCACCAGAGCTAATAAGCGCAAGGGCACTCCAAATTCTGGCCAGTAAATTAGGAGTAAAATTCATGAGTGTGGTGAATGGGAAACCAATTTTTAAAAAGTGTTCATATTCTCATGAGTGGGGTGACCAGGTGAAGAACATGTTTTCAGGAGGGGAATTGATCCACACCCTGGCAAACACTTGAGATGGGTCATGTCAGAGAGACTGAGAGCTGGTCGTTGGAGGTGGCAACGTGGAGGTCACTGATGACCTGACAAGTGTGGTTTTCGGTGGAGTGATGGGAGTGAAAGCTTGTTTACAGCAAGTGCAAGAGTGGACTTTGAGAAAGAAAGTACGGACAACTCTTTTGAGAGTTTCTTGCTATAAAGAGGGGCAGAAAAATGGGGAAACTATTGCCAAGTGATTCAATTTGATTACATAAGTAAACTGACCAAGACCAGAAAAGCATAATTGATTATTGAGATCTATTTTTTTAATCTTTTGCTTCTGCTGGTAAATTTGAACAGTGGTTGTACTGTTAAAATATGTGGCATTATCACTGAAACACAAGAGTTCGTTGCTTTTCTCTAGCTGTTTGATTGCTTGCTCTTGACTCTACTTTTAAGATATTTCTTTTAGATGTGCAGTGTATATACATATGTGTGTGTGTTTATAATATAATCTTATAGTCCTGAATGGCGGCATGCTTATGTAAACTAAGATAAAGCTTGTAGGAATTACTTTTAACAATATTCTGAAAAAGAATAGCAAATACAGTTAAGTAGTAAGACTAGTAAAATTAAAATATCTAGCAGCAGCAACAGCAGGAAAGCAACAAACTTTACAGACGTGTTTATGGGATTATGAAACAACTATAGAAATTTTGAGTTATTCTGTTTTGGATATGGACTGTTTAAAACTGAGTAGTTATACTTTTTTGACCTTTTACAAGAACCGTGAATTTTATATATCTTGTAAGACTCTTTAACCGTTGAAAACGATTGTGCAGAATTTATTATTGAGAATTTGTAGATTTAAGACCATTGAAAAGAAATTTTAAAATTTCAGATGTGAGGAAACTTCTGCTTAATTGGATTTTTTTTATTCCCACAGGCCTTGTCTGGTTTTAGACAGATTCATGTTATAGACATGGACACTATAGATGTTTCCAATCTAAATAGGCAATTTTTATTTAGGTAAGTTTTAATATCTTATTTTAAAATTGTGATAATCATTTGAACTTGAGTACACTGCAGTTTAATAATTTTAAAAACCACTGAGAGGATAACACTAATTTTATTAAGAAAATAACTACTCTCCCATCTTAGGTAAAATTTTGCAGCAAAATTTTGGGCATTCTGGTGAAAGAAGTTTTGTAAGCAAATATATGTTTTTGTTGTTTTTTAGGAAATCTACAAAAGGTGTATGTGATTTTGGGGTGATTGTGCCCTGATGACAATGAGTGCAGCTCTTTTCTTTCTGTTGATTTCATAAGAGAACCATAACTATGTATTAGGCCCTCGTGAGATATAGTGGTGGGGACTTACGAGCCAAGATTTGAGTGGTGACTCTGGGGCAATGAAGTTGTGACAGAGTTTGAACTTTTTATAGAAGGTGAAAGAAAATGGTGAGTTAAGGAGAGGAAACCCAGGAGCAAGTGAAATGGAACAAAGAGGGATAATTACCTTAGGCATACATGACATAGAGAAGGTAATCTAAGAGCAGCTTGTTTGAAGTGACTTTAAAAACTGGAAGTAGGCCTTATATGCAGATATGAGGAAAAGTTCATTAATAAATTTTAGTATGTAGCATTTAGGGGCTTGAATGGCTTAGATAAATGTATCTATTTGTTAATCAAAGAATTATAGATACAGAGAGATAAGGACTTTTTTCTCTCTCTCTGATGCTTATAGAGTACTGACAGAAAGCACTCAAATAGTTCTAGGTATGCAGGATGAGGTTAGGTTAGCAGAAAAGATAAAATTAAGTTTGTGGAAAATCTTAAAGAGATTGAAGGGTGGGTTAAACTAAGTCAGGTTAATAAAGTATTGTAATTGTGTGAACCCTACATTTAACTTTTAAGGTTTTCATTTGTTGGTTTTTTTAAACCTCGAAATTTCTCTTCTCTTGATAGAAAAAGTTTGTGGGCCCTTTCCAGTCTGACAAATTTTTAGTGTATGACTGCTCTAAAAAAGACACCACTGATTGGGAGATTGGGATTGACATATATACACTAATATGTATAAAATGGATACCTAATAAGAACCTGCTGTATAAAAAAATGAATAAAATAAAATTCAAAAGAAAAAGGAAAAAAAAAGGCACTACCAAATTGATTGGTTATTGATAATAGGCCATGCGCTTTAATTTTGGGCTGAAATAATAATTGAAGATCATAATGACAGTTAACATTTGTGGAGTGCTTAGGATATATTAAGTACTTTCTAAGCTCTTTATCTATAGTACCTCTTTTAATCTCAGAGCAAACCCCAGGGTAGGTACTTGTTTTCCAGGTTAGGTAATTAGGCCACAGTGTCCTGCAAGGATGATGTATATAAAAGGCCATTTTGCTCAAAGTGCAGTTTTTAGGTGGAGCAATCTAATCCCCTAATTCTGGAATGATAAAGTTGCAGCTCCCACAGAAACCATCTAGGAGTTCTTTTATTTGGGATCTATTATGAAAGCACATACAATGCACAACCTAAAAGATTCTTGAAACTCTATTTTATCATCTTTACATACCTAAACAGCTCTGTCCAGAGTAGTTGAATGCAGTACTGAAATCAAGGTGCTTGACTTATGCTAGAGCCTCTTCTATTGCAAGTTAGGACAAAGTCAGAATAAAACTCTCATCAGAAAAAAAAAAACTCTTATCAGAAGTTTTGAGTCAAAAAAGCATCCTGCTGTATTAGGAGAAAATTGACCTGGTAAAGCATTTTTTTTTTAATTCCAATTTTAAATAAAATATGATTTTATTAGGCACATTGATTTTTTAATATTCATTTATTTTTAAAGTGTTTATTCTGTGCTTAGTAGGAAGGAGTACAAAGAGGTAAGAATATGGTAACTTTCTTCCAGTTGTTCATAGTCTAGTATGATAGACCTATGTATATAACCAAAAATACGTTGTGAAAAAGTAGTAATGAAGAACTTGTTATGTATACATGAGGGAGTGATTTGTTTCTGTGAGGAGAATGTGGAAATATTAGGAAAGAAAATACCATTTGTACTGAGGTTAGAAGAGAGAATTCCTGTCCTTTCCTGTCTGTAGCTATGGTTATTATCTAGGAGTGACCTTTTGAGGTCTTTTAAGTTTTACCTTCTTGAAAATATTGGTAACGTTTGCAATTTTAGATAATGCCTTTCGAATTATTCCTTCAAAAACATGGTTATGCCTTCTTATGGGGCACAAAAGTTACTACTTAATCAGCACACATGGGAAGATAAGTGAACGTTCTTGCATCCCTAGGACCTCTCGAATTTATTTCAGCCAAGACCTGCATAGTAACACCTTGAAGTTCTGGGGTTTTGGGCAAATACTTGGAAATCTCTGGATCTGGGATAATTTTTTGCATTGGGAAACACAACAGTGAGAAGTGGCTAGGAAACATGCTGTTATTATGCTTTACCTTAAAAAAAAAGCACTGTTTATATTTTTACTTAAATACTTAATTAGACTTGTCAATACTTGTAAATACTTAATTTGGAATATCAACAAGGGTTGACATTTAGTGTTGAATGACTAATTTTTCATCAGAAATATTTAGGTAAAAATATTCCTCTAAATAGCCTCCAGATAAACTCACCGTGGATATTTTTATGTGTGAAAGTAGATTATATAGATAATCTAGATTTATATCGTGAATGATAATTTAAATATAATTTTTCCTGTAGGCCTAAAGATGTTGGAAGACCTAAGGCTGAAGTTGCTGCAGAATTTCTAAATGACAGAGTTCCTAATTGCAATGTAGTTCCGTATCCTTTTGACAAATAAATTACTTAATACGTAACTTTTTGAAGCTTTTTATTATTATTATTATCATTATACAGGAGATGTTTAACATAGAGAATATAGATAAGCAAAAGGAAAATAAGCAGCAGCAGTAAGCTTATTACTGTGATACCTGCTGGTAACACTTAGTTTAATGTCCTACCAATCTTTTCTTTTTAAGGTTATATAAATTTTATAAATGTAGCCAGTGCCATCATTTATTTTGCCTTATTGCCCTTAATTTCAGTTTCAGTTGCATATCTCCTCTACTAGACTCTGAGTTCGTAGGTTGGATCCCATTAATCTTTTTTTTAAATAACTATTTATTTGATTTTATTATTTATTTTTGGCCGCATTGGGTCTTCGTTGCTGCGCGTGGGCTTTCTCTAGTTGTGAGCGGGGGGCCACTCCTCGCCGTGGTGCACTGGCTTCTCATTGCGGTGGCCTCTCCCATTGCAGAGCACGGGCTCTAGGCTCGTGGGCTTCAGTAGTTGTGGCTCACGCGCTGTAGAGCACAGGCTCGGCGGTTGTGGCACATGGGCCCAGCTGCTCTGCAGCACGTGGGATCTTCCCGGACCAGGGCTCGAACCTGTGTCCCCTGCATCAGCAGGCGGATTCTTAACCACTGCATCACCAGGGAAGCCCCCCATTAATCTTCGTGTCGCCTTACCATAGCAGGCAAAGTAAAGAGTCAGTATATTATTAGTTAAATGGAAGGTGTGTCAGAGTAAATATATTTTTATAAGAAATATATTTTAAAAAAGGACTGTTCACACTTTGTTGATTCCCATACCTTTAGATCCAGGGAACTTTTAGTATTTTTTTAATTATTATTTTAATTATTTTTTTTTTTGCGGTGCGCGGGCCTCTCACAGTTGTGGCCTCTCCCGTCGCGGAGCACAGGCTCCGGACGCGCAGGCTCAGCGGCCATGGCTCACGGGCCCAGCAGCTCCGCGGCATGTGGGATCTTCCCGGAGCGGGGCATGAACCCGTGTTCCCTGCATCGGCCTGCGGACTCTCAACCACTGCGCCACCAGGGAAGCCCGGAACTTTTAGTATTTTATAGAAATTTAGGAAATGGGATTTGTTATGTTGGAAATACCACAGGATACAAAAATCAACATACAAAAATCAATTGTATTTCTCTGTACTAGCAGTGAACACATGGAAAGTGAAATTTAAAATACAGTGCCATCTACAACCACTCAAAAAAAGGAGAAATACTTAGGTGTAAACTTAACAAAATAAGTATGGGTCTTGTATGCTGAATACTGCAAAATGCTAATGAAAGAAATCAAAGGAGATCTAAATAATGGAAAGATACTCTGTGTTCAGGAATTGGATGCTTCAGCATACTAAAGATGTCACTTCTCCCCAGATTTGTATACAAGTTTAACATAATTTCTATCAAAATTCCTGCAATTTTTTTTGTTTCTCCAGATGGAATTATTCTAAAATTCATAGAGAAGGGCTAAGGAACACCTAAGATAATACTGAGAAAGAATAAAGTCGGAGGAATGACTAGCCAATTTCAAGAGTTATTATATAACTACAATAATCAAGAGTGTGTAGTATTGCCAGAGAGATTGGCACAGATCAACGGAACAGAATAGAGAAACCAGAAATAGCCATGTGCTAATATGGCCGATTTATACTCCACAAAGGTGCAAAAACAATTCACTGGAGGAAGGATAATCTCTTCGCTAAATTCTGGTGGCAAAAAAATGAATCTCAAACATCAAAATTACAAAAATAAACTCAAAATGGATCATAGATTTAAGTATAAAATGTAAAACTGCAGAACTTTGGAAGATAATGTAGGAGAAAAATCTTTGGGACGTAGGGCTTGATGAAGAGTCCTTAGACCACATTAAAACATGATCCATAAAAGAAAAAAAGTGGTAAATTGAACGTCATCAAAATTAAGAACTTTTACTCTGTGAAGGATCTTGTTAAGAGGATGAACAGATAAACTACACACTGGGAAATACTTAGGAAGTAGTTATCTGACGAAGGACTCATCAAGAATATATAAAGAACTTTCATAACTCAAAAGTAAAAAATAAACAGTGCAAATAGAAAATTGACAAAAAATATGAAGAGATACTTTGCTAAAAAAGATAACAAAAAGCACATGAAATATGTTCAGTATCACTGGCTATAAGAAATCCAAATTATGATCACAATGAGATATTACTACACACCTATTAGGGTAGCTGAAATGAAAAATAATAATAAATGCTGGCAAAGATACAGAAAAGCTGGATTACTTGCACATTGCTGGTGGGAAATATAAAATGGTATAGCCGTCTGGAAAATAGTTTGGCTATTTCTTGAAAATTTGAATATGTACTTTACATACGACTCAACACTTTCATTCCTGGGCATTTACCCTAGAGAAATGAGTACTATGTCTACATAAAAACTTGTTCTCAGATGTTCATAGCAGCTATATTTGCAGTAGCCAAAAACTGGTAACAACCCAAACATCTGTCAGTAGGTGAATTGTTAAACTGTGGTACAGTTAATACCGTATATACAATACACAATTATTGTACTCAGTACAATAATACTGAGCAGTAAAAGAACTAACTAATGAAATACAACTTGGTTGGATATCAAGAGCATTATGCTGAATGAAAAATGCCAATCTTAAAACACCATATATTGTATGTTTGCATTTTTATAGCCTTCTTCAAATGACAAAATTATGGAGATGGAGAACAAATTAGTGATTGCCAGGGATTAGGCGTGGTGGAAGGGATAGGTGTGACTATAAAGGGGTAGCAGGACGGAGATATTTTTGGTGATGGTATAGTTGTTTATCTTAATTGTGGTGGCTACACATATCTACATGTGTTTAAATGACAGAACTTTACACACACGTTGTACCTGTGTTACATTTGTGGTTTTGATATTGTACTATAGTTATATACGATGTTACTGTTGGGGGAAACTAGGTGAAAGAAATATGGGACACCTGTGTACTGTCTTTGCAAAAATAAAAAGTTTAAAACTGCAAATTCAGGTCCATATAGGGAGAAAGAGGGGGGAAAAAAAGTGTGCACACTCTTTGTCTACCCCCATTATTAAGATCTGGGAAACTTTAGGTATTTTGTAGAAATCCAGGAGGTGGGATTTCTTGGTTTGGCTCCTGCGTCTCCAATTTTTGTTCTTCCAGTGTTTGATTCTCTTTTGACCTTTTCTAGCTTTTCTAGCTGCAGCTTATGCCTCTTGTTTGCCTGGCATTCAAAAGGAATAGAGGTCTGAGTGGGTGAAGGCTAGAATTGAATGTATTTTTTATAACTTTATTTGTAGGCCAGAATAAAAAAATCTAGGGCAAACATATGTATTGTCCCTCTTTTCTCCATTTTGCTTTCTAAAATATGTAATGCATGATTTGTTTTAGGGGAGTGTAATTTATATGTTACTAAATAAATTTGCTTCATTTGAAAAATTAAAAAATTTTTTTTAGCATATATATGCTGTTCAGATGTTAACTACTGTGATTCACACCCACAGCCAATTTTGAATGGGGTTCCCTTGGCACCCACCAGGCTGGGGAAGCCTGCAGATATGGTGTGGGTTGGGTAAAAAGAGAGTCTTGGAAAACTGAGTTAAATGAGGAAGAAAATTCATCTCTCCCCCTCTCCAAGGGAAAAAAACCAATAACAAATCATTAGCACCTGAAAAAGCTATTGGAAACATGTTTTCTAAAAATTAGCTTTGCAGTAACTTTTTTTTTAATTGACCATATCTGACATACAACACTGTATAAACTTAAGGTGTACAATGTGTTAATTTGTGCAGTAAATTAACTTCTAAAATCCCCTTTCTAAATGGGAACTATAATGTGCCTGTTCCCTTCACTAAACAAATGTTTATTGCCTCTCTGCTTGGTGCTGGTGGTTGAAGGTACACATTCTGTTTTCCCAGGGCTTATGGTTTTATATAAGAACTGAAGCAGAGCAGAAAGTGTAACAGAGACACAGTTATAATGATATGGAGGTTTGGAGATGAGAGAAACTACTCTATGTGGTTACGGCAGAGTAGTGTTTAGAAAAAAGGTTTTTCATGGGGTGGGATTGTGTTCATTTTGTCAGATTCCTTGAATTCCCCTGCTTTGAACACTGATGACTTATGTCTTGTTTTAAATATACATTTATAATTTGATCCTTATGGAATTGTTGAATTCATTTTGCAAGTTAAAAATTTAGCAGCTTAAGTTCCTTTACTTATGTTCAGACATTTCAACAAGATTCAGGATTTTAACGACACTTTCTATCGACGTAAGTTTTCCACTTGAAATTAAATTCTCACTAAATTCTTATTATTTTTTAGTTGCTGTCTGTTTGAAGATTGCTAGCTATTTGAAGCCTGTTTCTTTATTTGCTTTCATTTCTTGGTGTTGGCTTTTCAGGAATGTTGTTGACTGAAAAGAGAATGGCACTGTTTTAATTCTTAGTTGGCACCATTAGGTGCATTTTTATCTGCTCTCTTGAGTAAGGATTACTCAAGGAGTAGAAGCTGTGTGTGTTTGTTTTATAATGAAAAATGGTTTTTTGTTTGTTTCTTAGAAATTGTGACTTACTTCGTGCAGCAGCATTTTAAAAAACTTAACTTGCATTTTTTTTCTCGTAGAATTTCATATAATTGTATGTGGACTGGATTCTGTCATAGCCAGAAGATGGATAAATGGCATGCTGGTAAAGACTTAGTGTTTTTACAGTTCTCTGAAGTTCTTCCTGCTGCTCTTAACGTACTAAAAATGAGACTTTTGTGTCATATTTTTGAAAAATCAGAGTTTATTCAATTTTCAGTAATAGGTGTAGTTCACTGTTTATTGCCAGTCATTAATTTTCAGGTGAGGATGTAAATTGCTACTAATGTAATCCCTTGGTTTGTTATATTATTACTCAATAATGTGATTGATTTACAGAATTACTAGATAGCATTTCCCTTTTTTTGAATTCTTATCCCCCTCTCCTTATAAGCCCTTCAAATAATTTTCCTAGATATCTCTTCTAAATTATGAAGATGGTGTATTAGATCCAAGCTCCATTGTCCCTTTGATAGATGGGGGGACAGAAGGTTTTAAAGGAAATGCCCGGGTGATTCTGCCTGGAATGACTGCTTGTGTTGAATGCACACTGGAACTGTACCCACCACAGGTAATCACAAAAGCACCCGCATCTGTTTTATAGTATCTTGGGGTAGAATAAGGATTGAATTATTAAGACTAGTCAATATTTAGGATTCTTTAAAAAATTTATTTATTTTTAGCTGCATTTGGTCTTTGTTGCTGCGTGTGGGCTTTCTCTAGTTGTCCTGAGTGGGGGCTACTCTTCGTGCGGTGCACGGGCTTCTCAGTGTGGTGGCTTCTCTTGTTGAGGAGCACGGGCTCTAGGTGCGCAGGCTTCAGTAGTTGTGGCACGTGGGCTCAGTAGTTGTGGCTCGTGGGCTCTAGAGCACAGGCTCAGTAGTTGCGGCGCACGGGCTTAGTTGCCCTGCGGCACGTGGGATCTTCCCAGACCAGGGCTCGAACCCGTGTCCTCTGCATTGGAAGGTGGATTCTTAACCACTGTGCCACCAGGGAAGCCCTAAGATTTTTAATTAGGGGTCCACGGTGCCACCAGGGAAGCCCTAGGATTTTTAATTAGGGATAACCATATTTTAAAAATCATGCTAAGAAGAAAGATTATAAAATATGAAATTTTGCTCTGAGGAAAGATATAATATAGACTGAATCTCATCATTTTGATACTGTTCTCATAACTCATTTGTATTATTTTTTTATTTGGAGAGTAGAGATCAAGAGATCAATTACAAAGTTATATGTTGGGATAGAGCTGTAATCTATTTTCTTTGGTCTTTGCCTGTATTGTTTCAGGGAGCTAAAGATACCAGGGATAAGAATGATATTTCTAAAGATGGGGCTCTTTAATTTACATACCCACTTTAAAAGGCATTTAGAATTTTGATTTATAAATATAAATAACTTTATTAGTATCTACTTGGAATTGATTTAACTGTGAATTTATTTTTATTTTGGCTAATTTTATATCTTCAGATATGAGTATTAGGTAAACATAATAGAGTACTCATATTTGAGAATTTATTCAGCCCTTCCTTCTAACAAAGCTTAAATTTATATACTTTGTAAATATGTTCTAACATATTTACATGTTCTAACAAAGCTTAAATTTATATACTTTGTAAATATAGGGCAAACCTATTTTTTTAGGCAGATCAACTTAAGTGAAGTGACTCAGATCCTCTGTGTTAGTTTCAGAAGCATTCTTAATGATATAAAATGTTTTCTTTCTGTAAGGCTAGGATGGCTAGGATGAATTATAAGAAAGTGTTACAAACTAGATCATAACTAGAAGTTACATTTTAAAGTAATTTCTTGCTTAAAATCCACTAAAAAAGGCAAACTGTGGTTTTAGGTTAATTTTCCTATGTGCACCATTGCATCGATGCCCAGGCTACCAGAACACTGTATTGAATATGTAAGGATATTGCAGTGGCCTAAGGAGCAGCCTTTTGGAGGTAATAAACCTAATTTCATAATCTAGAATTACATAAAATGTTTGTCTATATTATTTATTTGGATAATTGTATTAAAAATAAGTTGATTTATGTTTACATGTTTCTGTCTTCCCTTCCTTTTTTTCTCCTCTGACAGAAGGGGTTCCATTAGACGGCGATGATCCTGATCATATTCAGTGGATTTTCCAAAAATCCCTGGAGAGAGCATCACAATATAACATTAGGGGTATTACGTATAGACTCACTCAAGGTAAGTTAGTGAATGGTCGTATATTATGATCTTAGGATGAACCCTTTTTCAGGAGGTGGGATGCCTTGGGGGAAATAATTGATGTGATTTCAGATAGTACTATCCATTTGGGATTCAGTAAAGGTGCCCCAAATTTGGTAGGAGGGAACTGAGTTTACTAGAATCCATACTACTTCTTAACTAGAAGGAATTTAATAAAATTATTGAATCTTATTTACTTAGGGTTGGAAGAGGCCCTAAGTCGTCCAGGTCGAGCCATTTATTCACTTCATCTTTTGCTGAAGAGCAATTTATCCCTTCCTGGGGCAGTCTATTTCACATTTGGACAGTGTTGTTAAGACAATTCTTCTGTACATTGAGCAGAAATCTCCATCTCTAGTGTGGTCTGAGTATTGTCCCAGAGTATGCCACATATACATTTAATTCTCTTTTAAGTAATAGCCCTTAACGTATTGAACCCTCCAAATCATTATCACTCCCATCAACTTTCCTAGTTCCTTTAACCCTTTGACAAGTTTCATGACTCAAGTTCCCATCATGTTTTTTTCTAACCATATTTTAGTCATCCATACTTCTCTTAACTATCCAGGTGAGAATGCAGTGCTCTAGGATGGGTCGTATGATAAACTTCTGATCATTGATGCAATCTTAGAGGAGAGCAGACTTTTTTAGTTTTTGTTGTTGTTTACATTGATGCTCTACTTTTGATTCTTTCAGGTTACTGCCTGTTAAAAGCTGGAGGTTTTCTCCACATATACAATTGTTAAGCCACATCTCCCTATTACAGATTTGGCAGTTATGGGGGGTGGTAGTTTTTTCTTTTATACTCAAGTATAGGTCCTTATAAGTTTATTCTTAAATTCAACTGGCTTTTCTCTCTTTATATATGTATATTCTTTTATGCCTTCCAACTTGTGTATTTTTAGCTTCATATCACTTGTTGTTTTGATAATCATATCCTTTATCTCTTTTCCAAATAATTAATTAAAAATTTTAACAAGACTAAACTAGCTGAGAACAGACATCTGAATCATACTTCTGGTCAGGCCCTTTTAGATTTATCTCCTTCTGTTGATCATAGCTTCTTGAGTACCTCACGTTTCTTTGTCTTGTTCACAAGGATGTCATGAAAGGCCTTTCCAGATGCTCTCCAGAAGCCTATCCTCCACATTTCCTTGGGTTGCAAAGCTAGTCACAGTAACTAAGTCCTGTGACTTGTCTCAATGAACAATTATAATGCTCAGTTTTAGTGATCACTGTTTCCTAATGTAGATACTCTCAGTTCACCCTTCCTAGAATTTTGTCCAAGATCATCAAGTTCACCAGAAAGAGCTTTGTGTTTGTGAAAATATGCCATTTCTCTCCTGTGATTATTTCCTTATGTTTACTAATGTTCTGGTTTGTCATTTGAAAATTCCATTCTTATACACTCCTTGTTGCTCTTATACACTCCTTGTTCCCCTCCTCTGACCTGCTTTGATCCCAAGCCTGATCCCACCTTAGAGCTTTAATACTCCTGATCCTAACACCTGGAATGCTCTTCCTTGGATTCCCCTTAGGGTTGGCTGCTTATCCCTCAGGTATGAACTGCACCATTTCCTGATCATTCAACTGAAAATGACTTGTAAGCCATTCGCTATTTTACCTTTTCATAATTGCTCAGAACTAATGGTAGCCTTGTTTTTCTATGCGAAGAATATTTCATACTTAACACTCTAATACATCCCTGTTCTGGGGGCCTTTGCCCTTGGTGTTTACTCTACAGAATTGCTCTTTCCCCAGGTCATTGCATGGCTGGGTCTTTCTCATGGTTTAGATTTCAGCCCACATTATCACCTCCCCAAGGAGGTCTTCCCTGACCATCCAGTCTAATGGACTCCTCCATCACTGTAAGAGCAGATAATTTTTTTTTTACTGCTCCTCTGTTCAACACCTAGAACAGAGTCTGGCATATAGTGTACATTTATTTGCTAACTGTTTGAATTAAAAAATGAATTCTTTTCGTCCTGATCAGGAACTATATAAACTCATTTCAATATGTAGTCTCAATTATCCTTCCATACCTTTTAGCAAGGCTTGGCGTGTACTTCTCAGCCTGAGGATGGAGGGCCTTGACAGGGAGTACAGAAGCCAAATTGGAAGTGAAGTCCAGATTTTTTGAAAAGGGGTGGGGGACAGGGGCGTATCTTTATCATTTTCACATTGCTTTTATTGGACAGCGTCTCTTCAACTCCTCCCTGTTTGTGACTACCTGTTCCTCCTTCTAGTATGTCCTGCTCTATGTGTTTCACTGGAGAGCTTCCAGTAATCATGAGGTTAGCTCCTCCCTATTTCTTCTTTCAGAATTAACTTTTTAAAACAGCTTTCCAAACTTAACTGCCTTCCTTTCGCGCCTTCTTAGATATTTCCCTTTTTTTGAAGTTTTTAAAACCTGCCTACACCTGAAGTCTTGGGAACACATCTTTCAGGGCTGTCTCACACTCTAAGATAATATGGCTACTTTTCTCTGAATTTTTGCTTTTCTAAAATGAACAGTACAAATATAGTTACAGAATGTTTATTTTGTACTTAAAAAAATGGTTTAAGGTGGGGCTTTGTTCATTCCTAATTTGTGGATACTGATATGAAAAAAGTGGGGTAGAAATAGAGAACTACGTTTAATATTTTGTGTAGTCCATATTGTAGAGTGAAACAAAATGATTAGGCACAGTTTTTGTTTGTTTTAAATTTTTGTGAATAGAACAGCTAAAACTATTAGATGAGGAAAAATTAGGTAACTGTTATTCTCCTACTTTATTTTACTCAAAGCTTACTGAGTATAGTATAGTATATTGTATCGGTTAAAGTTATGCACTTTAGGGCAGAGCTGGGTTCATATACCACCCCTATCACTTATGAGGTGTATAGCTGTGGATGTTGTTAATTTCTCTCAACCTCATTTTCCTTATTTTAAAAATCAGAGTGATAAGACTAACATGATGTTATGAAAATTCCGTAATATTTTATTTAATCTTCATACTGCTCCTGGAACAAAATAAACACTCTAATTTTTAGCAGTTATTAATATATTATTGTCTCATCTTTATATGAAACAGTGTGAAGAATTTACTATTCTTTCCTCCTGTAACTTGCTTAAGATTCTGAACGTGACAGAAAATAATGTGAATGTGAAAGAAGGTTGTTTCATTGTTAAGCTTAAGTCTATTTTCTGACCTGAAAGCCCGAAAAATCAAGTTATGGAAAATGATATTAAATCATCATATTGTCTAATTTAAGATACCTACTTTTTAAAAGAAATGACCACATTTTAATCAGTGTATTTTTTCAGGGGTAGTAAAACGAATCATTCCTGCAGTAGCTTCCACAAATGCAGTCATTGCAGGTGAGGAAAAATGGCCACTACTTAATTTTGTTTTCTTTCCTTCAGGTTTTGATTCAATACCTAAATTGATATTTCTTCAGCTACTTGATCTCAGAAAACTGGTGTTCTGGGAATTTGATTATCTTCTTGGGTGGATGGTGGTATAATCAAGCTGCCCCCAAAACCACAAAACAAGCTATTGGACCCTTTATATATTTTTCTTACATTATATCATAGATAAAGTGCTCTGTAATAAGGGGACATTTTAGTGCCATTTCTTTGTAATCAGTGTAACAGGCTGCACAGTAATCTGAAGAAGAGGGAGAAAAACATGAGGTGGTACTCTATCATTTGGAGTATATAAAACAAATATAAAATGTTACTTTCTCAGTTTTTACAAATAAGAGTGTTTATGTATGTATTTTTCTATCTACTTACTTTGTAATCAATAACCTTGTAAATTTATCTGTACTGATTTATAACTGACTTTTTAAAAACTTCTAATTTTAAATGTCTAATTTTCATTGAGTTAAAGCACCTTTATTTTCTCTCCACTGTAGCTGTGTGTGCCACTGAGGTTTTTAAAATAGCCACAAGGTAATGGATTTCATTTTTAATATATTTGTAAATCTGTGTTTTGATCTGGCTCAATTACATAAGAATGAACATTTTTTCATTACAGTGCATATATTCCCCTTAATAATTACTTGGTATTCAATGATGTAGATGGACTGTACACGTACACATTTGAAGCAGAGAGAAAGGTTAGTAATAGTATACTAATGAAAACTTTTTTTTTTTTTTTTTTTTTTTTTTTTGCGATACGCGGGCCTTTCACTGTTGTGGCCTCTCCTGTTGCGGAGCACAGGCTCCGGACGTGCAGGCTCAGTGGCCATGGCTCACGGGCATAGCCGCTTCACGGCATGTGGGATCTTCCCGGACTGGGGCACAAACCCGTGTCCCCTGCATCGGCAGGCGGACTCTCAACCACTGCGCCGCCAGGGAAGCCCGTGAAAACTTTTTTGATCATGCATATTTTTATTTTTATTTATTTATTTATTATTTTAAAAAATTTATTTATCTTTGGCTGTGTTGGGTCTTCACTGCTGTGCGCGGGCCTTCTCTAGTTGCCACAAGCGGGAGGTACTCTTCGTTGCGGTGTGTGGGCCTCTCATTGCGCTGGCTTCTCTTGTTGCAGAGCACAGGTTCTAGGCACGTGGGCTTCAGTAGTTGTGGCGCGTGGGCTCAGTAGTTGTGGCGCACGGGCTTAGTTGCTCCGCTCCGTGACATGTGAGACTTCCCGGACGAGGGCTCAAAACCATGTCCCCTGCATTGGCAGGCGGGTTCTTAACCACTGTGCCACCAGGGAAGTCCCTGATTTTTAAATATTAATTACTGGCTGGAAATGTGAATGAAATTGCCCACACCCTTTCTAAGTATTTTCTAACTTCCAGAACCCTACTTACTGATATATCTTTTGTAATACTGTATCCTGAGATAAATACTGTATAGCAAAATAATTTAGGAAAAATGGCCCTTTAGGAAAAGCAGGTTTTAAAACATAAAAATTTGTTCATAGGGAATATGCATGATTATTAAAACAACTTGATTTTCGTTTCCTCATTATAAAGAGACTGTTATTGGTACATGTGCCACTGTGATTTGTGTGTTATTTTATATCTAGGAAAACTGCCCAGCTTGTAGCCAGCTTCCTCAAAACATTCAGTTTTCTCCATCAGCTAAACTGCAGGAGGTTTTGGATTATCTAACCAATAGTGCTTCTCTGTAAGTGTTCAAGACTTTTGTTATGTTGTAGAAGAATTTTTGTGACTTTAAAGCTTTAAAAACTAGGATTGTTTTTTAAAAAGTGATCTTTGACTTTGTTTTCCTTATAATTTAGGCAGATGAAATCTCCAGCTATCACAGCCACATTAGAGGGAAAAAATAGAACACTTTACTTACAGGTGAGCAGTGTTCAGTTTTTATTTTTTTCCACAAAATTATATTAAAAGTTTAATTTCACTTAATGTGCTTTACATTATTGTTTTTTAGTCAGTAACCTCTATTGAAGAACGAACAAGGCCAAATCTCTCCAAGACATTGAAAGGTATTTTAAATGAGTATATTTACTAATACTAATCAATTTCTTCTTTTTCTTTTCCAGTAAAAGTAATAAATGCCTCTTCTAGATTTACTTTTAATGCTTTTAAATGGTGCTACCATCCTACTTATATCTTTAGCAACATTAATAGAGTTTATTGCTCTTTTAGTAGAATATTAAAAAATCTCTAGGAAATCACATATAATACTACCTTGATTAAATAAAGAGAACTGGATTTTGATCTTTATCTAGCCCAGGATTCTTTATAGTTTGTATATGTGTGTATTACCTATTTTGTTGAGTTTTTTTGCTTCGGTTAATTGTATATTTTTTCTTTTAGAATTGGGACTCGTTGATGGGCAAGAACTGGCAGTTGCTGATGTCACTACACCACAGACTGTACTGTTCAAACTTCATTTTACTTCTTAAGGAAAGGAAATCTGCACATAATAGAAAACTCATGAAAATATTATACTTCTTGGATGCTAAGAAATTTAATAGATGTCATTTTTAGCATTAGTGTTGCTGGAATTTGATTTTTTTTTTTTTATAATGAGCCACTGTTTTTTAACTTTGTAACTTTCCCTTGAAGACAGAATTTCGGGGTTGGTGCTTGTCAGCATTTTCATTAGTAATATGGAAAATGGTGCCCGGAGAGAGAGACTATGAGCAAATGTATTGCTTCTTTTAGAGGAGGAGGCAAACGCCCTCTTGTATATGAATTTTGTTATGGTCAAAGAATGCATTCTTCAGTTTTCATTTGAGCACCCACATATACAAAATATGTCCCTTTTAAAAAATAAGAAAATTAAGTTTTAAATAACATTAAATACTACAGCCTGACGTCTAGAGCATATTGAACATAGCCTACTTCTTGCTTGATCTAATATTCACTTAATTGTGGCTGTCCAAATGAATACTATTGCAAAAGTTATCTTGTCCGTAATAATTTGTAAATGGTGTTATAGCTGAATACCTGTGCATGGAAATGGGAAGTATTTTCGTGTGTTTACTTGCAGTGCCATAGAGGCCAGTATGCCCAACATTAAAGCCAAGACATGGATGTTAAAAGAGTTTAATGTTTAAACAGTTATCACTGATGCTTTCACACTATTTATTAATAAAATCATATATTGTCTATTTTTCCCACTGAAATTTTTTAAAGTATATTAAGGATAGTAAGTAGTTCTGTAGTAAGGTAGAAATAATTTTTAAATATGTAGCAGATTTACTAATAGGAAAATTTTATGGTACTTGAATTAATATTTTAGCCACAATAAGTATCTACTGATTTAATTTTCTCTAACATAATAAGGTAATGAAATGGAATGACTCTATTTTTATATTAACGCCTCTTAAAATGCTTTTTTCCCCCTCCTAAAGGACTAAGGCTTAAAACAAAATTAAGCATAAATACTGAAAATGAGTTTTAGTATCTTAGTGTGGGAACATGTCGTACATGTTCTCTGTTTTTGACTTGGATGGCAGTTTTCTATTTAAAAGCTTTATGATTACATGTCAGTGGGTTAAATTTTCATTTATTTTTATTTCTAGCTCTATATTGACAAATAATTTTTTGTTATAAAATCATATGGCATAAATGTATATGCTTTCCTTAAAAGTTACAGATTCAGTTTACAGGTGCTATATACAGGTGCTACAATAATTCTCAAAGTAGCCTTGTGAGAAGGTGATAATATCTTCATCTGAGAGCTGAATAGTTTTAGAAAGTTTAGGTCATTTACCTCAAGCTGTCCAATTAGAAGTCTTGGAACAGGGAGGGATTCCAAGCCTAACCTGACCTCCTCTTCAGGCTACTTAGCTAAGCTGTTCGAAATTACCTGAGTTACTTAGTACTACTGTGTACATTATTAAATTGTAAACGTTTCAATATGCAAATTTTTGCAGAAGTTAGATAAAATCATCAGTAGATCATAACTTCTCAAGGGCAGAGTTTAAATCTGACTAAAAATAATTCCTTTATGGCATGGTTCCTTGCAGTGTGGTAAAATACTTAAGTGTAGGGGAAACAGGTGAGGTAAATAACCACATTATGAAGAGTGTATTTAGAATAGTGGGATCTGTGACATATTGAAGTGAAAATTATTAGTCAAAAGTGGCAACTGCTGCAGCTGACTGTTGCATGTTGGTGTACATATTTTTCAAAATCAGCTGGATGTCTGGATTTTTCTGTGAAATCTGGCTTTTAAATGTTGGTAGAATTTTAATATTATGGGGGCCAAACCAAACAGCTGCTGACTAGGAAGGCCACCAATTTGATTTGTTTGAAGAGCACATGCAAAAAAGTTGTATTTTAAATAATATGCACAGTACATATTAAGAGTAATAGTTTTAATGCTTCCCAGGTTTGTTTTGACTGAGGCCAACAGTGGACCTGTATCTTAAAGGGGAGATTGTGCCCTTGTTCTGATTTCTCGTTACTTATTGTGGAAGACGGCTTTTTACTTGCTTGCATCAGATGGGCTGGATCAGGTCCTTTCATACGATGCCCGGTAGTTTTAGACAGACCCAAACCCAGAGTTCCTTCCTAAGGCCAAGTTGACACAGAACTGATTAACAGAGGAGACGCTAAGTAAGAGAAACGCAAGACCCAAACTTCCCTGTTCAATTATTGCTGGCAAGGCTCTAGCTCTTAATACAAGAGCTATTTTCCAGGAAGGAACTCATTTCACCACTCGCATATTCCTTCCGGAGGAATCAGCCCCTGCTGATATAGCCACAGAATTCCTCCCAGGGCTGACAATCGCCGCACTACGTCTGGAATCAGTTTCGATAGGAACCGTTCCGCGTTCCTCCATAACTACGGGCAATCCTGGACCCCAGGAAGTGACGTCAACGTTCTTCGGTTCTTCCGTCTACCGGCGGAACTTTGGGCTCCGGGGCTTGCCGGTTGTGTACGTGGAAGCAGCCAGCGCCTGCGCAGTCTGAGCCTTTCGTCTCATCTGTGAGGAAAGCGCTGAGGGTAACGTCTCCGGCTCGGGGGAGACTTGCGGGGTCATGGCTCCCCGCTGACAGGGCCCGCCGAGTGGAGAAGGGGGCGAGGCTCTCCGTGGACCCTCCGCCGGGTCCGCGGCAGTCGACTTGTCCCTCGGTCTTACAGTTCGGTGCTGCCGGCGCCGCCGCCGCCGCCGCCGCTGGCGGCTGAGGAGGGGATATGAGCTGGTTCAACGCCTCCCAGCTCTCCAGCTTCGCCAAGCAGGCCCTGTCTCAGGCCCAGAAGTCCATCGACAGGGTCCTGGACATCCAGGAAGAGGAGCCGAGCGCCTGGGCCGAGACCATTCCGTACGGAGAGCCGGGTAAGGGCGCGAGCGGCGGCATCACTGCGCTCCCGCGGGCTTCTTTTCCGAGACCGGCAGGTGAAGCGGCGAGGGTGGGGGAGTGGGGGCTCCCGCCTCGCTGAGCGACGGACTTAATGATCAAGTCCTGGTCCCCAGCCCGGCCCCAAACCCTGCTCTGGCCTCTCAGTTGGTCTTTGCTCTAGTCCCGAGGAAGAACCCAGCCCTGGGTCCTTCCTTGCCCGTGGCCCCGGGTGGGGGCTGACGGGGACCTGATTCGGTGGTCGTGGCCCCGCGCCCTTCCTCCACGTCGACCGCATCACAGGCCCTCGAACCCGGGTCGGCTGCGCGCTCGGGACGCTGTCCGAGCCCATGATCGGAATCAGTCCGCGGGGACGGGAAGAACAGTCGCGAACACTTAGCGGGTGCTGCGCGCCTCCTGGGCTCTGTATGGCCGTCTCTCCTGAAACAGCTCCTCGAGTTCTGGCGCTGCCCTCCGTGGTGCAGAGACGGCGCGGCCCGTTCCTCTGGGCCACTCCGCCCGCGGGAGGGTCTGGGGGGGCGCGGCCCGCGACTTCGGGTCGCGTCGCGGTCTAGCCTCCAATAGTCTCGTCTTTCTTTCTCAAGAGTCCCTGGGCTTCACTTTTCAGGGATCTTCAGCTGCTTTTAGCTCTAAGTCTAAGCAACAGTTTCTCCTTTTTGGTGTGTGGAGTGCAGATTGGCCCGACTTTGGGGTTGTGAACCTCTGGGAGAAAGAATAAGTTATTCCTGACTACTCCTTTCTGGTTTCCTCATTTTACGTCTTTGAGAAGTCAGGACCTAAATTTGAGGTGCATCGTTTTAAGATATTTTGGCTCATGTGTTTATGTCACCATCCTGTTACTTTTTCCAAGATGTTATAGGATCTTGGTGGAAGGAGCTCCACTTCCTTTTTTCAGGCTACCCCACGTTTTGAATGTCTTAACTGTAAAAGAGACAGAATATAAGTTGTAAATGTAAGGATACTCCTTTTATGAAATCCGGGGCTCGAATCCTGCTCTATAATTCTTTTTTTTTTAAATAAGTTATCCAGAATAGACTTAGGTTTTAGTGAAATGCCATAAATGTTGACTGATCACCTATGTTTTACGTCGCCGTCACTCAGAGATGACCAGTCTTCATAATGGAGTGATTTAAGTGGATATCACATAACCCTGCGATTTATATAAAACTTTCTCCAACAGGCAGATTTGACTTCTGTCATTCGTTGCCATGACAATAATTAATGAGCAGATTTTATTTTGCTTGTTCCTTTGTGTCTTATTTTGTTTTCCCCTTTTTCCACCGTTCTGATATACTGAACAAATGGATGTAAAACTGTATCCCCAAGCTAAAATTGCCTAGTTATCTCCGAAGTCATATTAAAGGATAGAATTTAGTGTTGGGCTTGTTAGCTTTTAGGAGCTTTTAGGTACTTGTGCTCTGCCCACCAGCTTTTAAGTGTTTGGGGTTTGTGATGATTCTGCTCAGCCACTTTTGAATTTAGAAATGGAAGAAATTGTTTTAAAGAAATGCTTTAAGTATTTTAGCAAATATGCCATTTTTTGTTTATCATCGGGTTTTTCAGTAACATATTATTTGTATGACTGATAGAATTATCTTTTTTGCTCAGAAGATGGTTATTTTCTCCCTAGTGTTTAAAAAAAAAAAACCTAGTGTAAACTGCTATCTTTGTCAAAAAGCAATAATTTTTAAAAAATGTGCATTTTTGAAATTCATATGACCTTCTATAATTGCTAACATAATTTGGAATTTAGCGAGAGAACAAAACTTTCTCAGAGTAGGTTTGGAGAGTGGGACTTGGAGAATGGGCTTGTCATTAAGTGGATGAAAATGAATTTGCCCTTTAGAAGTTACTGTTCCCATCAGTTTACTTTGATCTTTGAAAAAGGACATTTGTCACCAGTATTTCGGGTTCAGTTTTTGAGTGTTGCCATCTGTCTAGCTGATAACTATGTTTTATCATTGATACTACAAGAATAAAATTAATATGGAACTAATTGTATAGAAGGTAGATTCTATTTGCCATGACTACACATGACCTGTAAGTGAAGATACTGCCCGTTATTATGAGATGCATCATATGTATCTTGGACTTAGCATTGGTTATTAACACATACCGTTACTTTATTAATTTGTTGTAGGAGGGAATAACATACTTGCTTCTGGTAGGACAGCTTCAATCTAGTCTTTCAGCTTTGCTCCTAGGTCCTCTTGGCAGATGCACACCAGTTTTCCTTTTTAAGGCCCAAAGTTAAACGATGAACTAATTAATTACGTAGTAAGCAAGGACTTCAACATGTCCAAATTACGGGTTGTATTCTGTAGGGTTTTAAAAAAACATATTTATATTGACTTATAGTAATGATTGTAATTTAAATGCTTTATATATAGGTATATTTTTTTCTTTTTTAATATATATATATTTTTTGTCAAAGGAATAAGTCCCCCTGTCAGTGGAGGATGGGATACTTCAACCTGGGGGTTAAAATCCAACACTGAACCTCAGAATCAACCGGTAGCCTCTCCTAAAGCAATTACAAAACCAGTTCGGAGAACTGTGGTAGATGAATCTGAAAATTTCTTCAGTGCCTTTCTCTCTCCCACCGATGTCCAGACCATTCAGAAGAGTCCAGTGGTATCAAAACCACCAGCTAAATCACAGCGACCAGAAGAAGAAGTGAAAAGCACCTTACAGGAGTCCTTGCACGCTGGACAGTCAAGAACAACTGAAGCCGCTGAGTCGAAAGTAGAAGACTCTCCTCCATTTGTATCGGGGGAAACTCTGGCAGCCAGTACTCTGTCTCCTAAAACTGAGGGCAAGCATGAAGAAACTCTTAATAAAGAATCTGATACAAAGGTGTCAGCAGTACATTTGAAAGTATCTGAAAGTATAATTCATGTGAAAACAACTAGGGAAAATGTATCTAATATGCCTACACAGCCTCTCACAGCGGAAACAAAGGACATGGCTTTGGAACCTAAGGAGCAAAAACATGAAGACAGACAGAGCAATACACCTTCTCCTCCCGTTAGTACCTTCTCATCAGGTACTTCTACCACTAGTGATATTGAAGTTTTAGATCATGAAAGTGTAATAAGTGAGAGCTCAGCAAGCTCAAGACAAGAGACTACAGATTCAAAATCAAGTCTGCACTTGATGCAGACATCCTTTCAGCTTCTCTCAGCATCTGCTTGTCCTGAATATAATCGTTTAGATGATTTCCAAAAACTCACTGAGAGTTGCTGCTCATCTGATGCTTTTGAAAGAATAGACTCGTTTAGTGTACAGTCATTAGATAGCCGTAGTGTGAGCGAAATCAATTCAGATGATGAATTGTCAGGCAAGGGGTATGCTTTAGTACCTATTATAGTTAATTCTTCAACTCCAAAGGCTAAAACAGTTGAATCTGTTGAAGGAAAACCTGAAGAAGCAAATGAAACATTAATTATGCCCACTGAAGAAACAGAAATGGAAGAAAGTGGACGAAGTGCAACTCCTGTTAACTGTGAACAGCCTGATATCTTGGTTTCTTCTACACCAGTAAATGAAGGACATAGTGTCCTAGACAAGGTGGCTGAGCAGCCCAAAGTTCCTGAAAGTGAGCCAGAAGCACTTTCTGAGAAGGAAGATGTATTCAAGGTAACTATAGGAAGTGGAAGGGGATTTTTTGATATGCTTTTCAGAGATTAAATCATTGGTTTATTTTTAATATTCCGTGATGCCTAATGGTTTGTACTGATTAAAAAAGATAGGTATTTTGCATTTAAGTGTGGTGTTAAGGATCTTAAACTTGAAGAATTATTGATGCTAAATTATTTGAAATTTCTCGAAGACAAGTATGGTAGCATAAGTTGATAGTTCAGTATAACCAAGCATAAAAAAGTTTCCATCTTAGGCCTTTACTGTTGAGTCCTTATCACCTTAATATTCTCTTTTGCTGGACTCATTAATTTATTAGTTTGCAAGGGACTGTCGTCTTATGTAAACAGATACCTTCACCTCCTTTGCACATAAGGTGCTCAAACAAATCTAAATATTATATGATTTTTCTTATATCAAAAATATTTTGCATGTTCACATTTGTAGCAAATCTTGAATGAAAAATTTGGTCTCAGATCATTGATGTTTTTCTGTTGTTATTAATTGCTTGTTTGTTTTTGTTTTTGATATTTCCTACTGATAGCTATCTTAAATGAATAAGAAAGGGAAATGTCCAAGGATCAAAAGTGTTGTTTAGGAATGACAGATTGCTTTCACCTAATATGTAAAAAAGGAAAGTGGTGTAAATTCTTTAACATTAAGTCACAGTTCTCGTTTTTCCTATGAATTTTAGGTGTAGAAATTGAGTTGGATCTGGCATCTTTAATAGACTCTTCTGAGATACAGGATATCTTGAAGAAATGTCCTCTAAGTGTCATGTATTGAATTATTTAAAGTAAAAAAAGTGCCAGATTCTGTTACCTAGGTTTAATATTATTCACAAACAAAATGCCATGCTCTAGCTATAATAACAGTTTGAATTCCTAGAAACCAACACTATTTATTATTAATAATATATTTTTGAACCATTGTTAGAAGGTAAGTGATTTCTAAGTTAATCTAGACCTAAATCAGGTAAGACTTTATTTATTTATTTTTTAGTACAAAAGGCACCATTCCTCCCCTCATGCACAAGTGTATCACTGCTTCAGCAGGACCTAAGGAATAAGATAGTCTAACCATTCCTTTTTGCTTAGCTTTATACTAATATATTCTGGAGATTTAAAAATTATATGCCTATCGATTTTCTAAAGTTAATTTCATTTTTTAAATGCAATGTATCATGCTAAAAATGTTGCATGTTACATGTTTGGGTTGAAGAATAATATGGAGAAACAAACACTTGTATATCCAGTACCCAGATAAGATAGAGAACATTAGTAGAAGCTTTGAAGCCCCTCTTTGATCTTTTTGATTGCATCTCATCTCCTTTCCTTTTTTAGTGGTCATGTACACTCTTCCCACATTTTTGCTATTGCAAACGAATTGCTGTAAATGTTTTCTCCTCTGAGGTACACCTAAAAGTAGAATTTTCTACATGAAGGGGTATGTAGATCTTTAACTAGATATTGCTTAACTGTTTTCCAAAGCGTTTTACCAAACTACCAACTAGGTGGTTGTAGTACTAATTTATACCCTCCTACCCACTCTGTGTGAGTTCTTGCTGTTCTATGTCTGCTGTGTTCCCAGTTTTGTTTTTAATTCTTTTTATGAGATAAAGCTGTTTTATTAATTACAATGATTCGGCGGCCTTTACTTTTTCACCTGCATGTAAAAATGGTCTTTTAAAGTTAAATGTTGGACTTTTGTGTATTCTTCTTATCCAGACAGTTGAATTTCTGAATGAGAAACTGGATAAAAGGGAAGCTCAGTTATTATCTCTTAGTAAAGAAAAAGCACTTCTAGAAGAAGCTTATGATAATCTGAAAGAGTAAGTACTTTACAAATGTGAGTAATTTTACACATTTTATAGTGGTCCATACACTTGGTTATTACTTAAGAATGTTTTTTAAGTTAAAATGTTTTATATTTTAACTTGTTTATAATTATTGAGAATTGAATGGTATTACCATTCCACCCTTAGAGATTACTTTTCTCCTCAAATTATCTTACTCTTTTACCACTGACACTGAAGAGAGGTGTTTTGCAAAACAAAAACAAAAAAACCTCTTCCCTTTTGTTATTAATAATCTATTAGTATTAGAGATTTAAAAGGTATATTTAGAGAAAACTGAGATTATAGTTTAAAAAAATACTGAGTACTGGTTTGCTTTAAGGAGCTGATTAGTAAAATGTGACACAATTAAGATTTAACAGTGAAAAGTTTTAGTTACCTTTTTGTAATTTTTACACATCATGTATTGGTGACATTTTCAATTTCTAATGGGTTTTCTTTGAAGTGTTTTAAAATAAATTAAGCAGGTAATTTTTCTCTTAAAAGTTAACAGGCCTAAAATTAATCTATTTTAGTAAAGTGTATGTTGAAGAGAATGTTAGTTTTTTTTTTTTTTTGCAAACTGAACTCATCTGTTAACTTTAGAATATATAAACAAGTATTTTCAGTCTCAGTATTATTTTAAATTTAGTGAAATGATCAGAGTGAAAGAAGAGAGCAGCAGCATTTCTTCCTTGAAAGATGAGTTTACTCAAAGAATTGCAGAAGCAGAAAAGAAAGTTCAGCTAGCCTGCAAAGAGAGAGATGCTGCTAAAAAGGTAATGGAAGTTTAAAATAATATTAAATAAACTCTACAGAGACATATTTTTTTGAGGAATGCATTATTATTTTGGTATGGGAAAAAAGAAGTAAGATTAAAAAGGATACCATGTAGTATATTAACACTTAAATTTTAGATTTTTCACACCTCTAGGATTACAGACTTTTGATGCTTTGAAAAAAATCTAAGCCAGTATTTGTATAATTTATGTGTAAGTCCTTGCAAGATATATAGCAAGGATCTTTAGAATAATTTTTATAAATGATAA
Organism: Delphinus delphis; assembly: GCF_949987515.2. NCBI lineage: Eukaryota > Metazoa > Chordata > Mammalia > Artiodactyla > Delphinidae > Delphinus > Delphinus delphis. The sequence continues at coordinate 82,807,836 of NC_082692.2, read as the reverse complement.
GTCCATCAAAATAAAAATAAATAACACTTAAATCTAAATGGCACTCTATACGTTTTAAAAATTACCATTACTCTCATTTGTTATTTTTCCCTTCTGCTTTAAATATATATATATATACACACACACACACACACACACACACACACACACACATATCTATACTCCTTCAAGTCAAAGTAATTTTAAAATAAAAATTCCTAATAATTAGTGACATTGAATATTAGAATAAAATGTTGATTTATTCTAATGTAGGATTTCTCAACCTCAGCACTACTGCGATTTTGGGCTGGATAATTTTATATTGTATGGGACTGTCCTGTGCATTGTAGGGTATTTACCAGCATCCCAGGCCCCTACCTACAAGATGCCAGTATCACCCTTCCCTCCTCAACCCCAACCTAATCCCCCCTCAGTTGTGATAATTGAAAATGTTGCCACACATTGCCAGATGTCCCCTTGGGAGCAAAATTGCTCCGGATTGAGAACTATTTGTTCTAATTCTTGTAATTTGGAACAGTTGGCTGTTTCAGATATTGGTAACCAATTAAGGTTAGTAATTATTGTTTGTATCCCAAGTATTATAGCATTTCTCAGTATTTCCCCTTCTGAGGTTGTTTTCCCCCTTCTTGATGAAGGTCAATGTTAATATTTATAATTTTTCTCTATATATTCTTACAGAAAAGAAATATGATATACTTCTATCTGCTTGGTTGCTTTAATTAGCAACTTTAATTAGTATCATTTTAGACACTGATAATAACCTGAGACTATCTAACCAACTTAACTCTTCGTGTTCTTGCTCTATTCCATCTGAATACAGTACAAAAAGTAGATTTTAAGTAATGTTTGTCTTCTGTAGTGCACTTTGAATTATAGATCTAAAATAGATCTAAACCATTAATTACAGCTGGAAAAAACTTGGGTCCTACGTTTTAACACATTTTATGTGTACCGCCATGTGTGAACCCCTGCTTAGGATCCATAGGAAATTCAAAGGTGAATTTAATTACCTTAAGTGAAGAGTTTGCTTTTCTACTGTTGGGAGGCAAATAATGTCAACAAATGTATAATAGTAGGCAGTTGAATAAGCACTTTGAAATGGTATCATGGAGGATGAATTCTGATCAGAGGAACTGAGGAAGATTTCATGGAAGACATGACATTCTTAACTGGACCTTGATGGATGAAATTTTGACAGTTGGAAATGGACAGCAGTGTTGTGGATAGTTCAGAGCATGGGCTTTAAAGATTCACAGACCTGGGTTTAAGTTATAACTCTACGACTTTATAGCTCTCTGACCTTCAGAGTTTACTCAAGGTTTCTTAGTCTTAATTTTCTTATTTGTGTAGTTGAATAGTACAAGTGCCTCCCTCCCAGGATTGTTGTAAGGATTAAATGATAACGGATACAAAGCATGGTTTAAATACCTAATAAATGTTAGTTTATTTTAGCTATTTTTAGTTTCAGAGCATCATAAAAACCAAGTTTAAAATCATAGGACACTTTTCATATCACCATACTTCTCCATTGTAGTTTTAAAAGATAAAATATCTTAACATGTTTCTGCTGAATCTCTGCTTTATTAAAGTAGATCGAACCTTATGAAATTATGTTTTTTCTCTCAGTTCACAACATGTTTGTAAGTGCAGTGAGTTTCAGATGAGGAAGAGGAATACAGTGAAAAATGGAGATATACTAATTGAATGTTTCAAAAATAATGCTTAACCTGTAGAAAATATGTGTAGAGATACTCAAAAAGAGTATTGTAAGTTAACTTCTTCTCATTTCCATTTCCATATTAAAACCTGTTTATGTCTGAATTCAGGTTTATGTCATTTTCAAAGTTGTTCACTTACTCTTAATTAACCAAGGTAATATAAACTCAGGTTAACAGTACAAAACTTATGGATTCTTATTGAGAATGTGAGTATTTGGATATGGAAAAAAATTGAAAAATATGCCCAGAATGAGAGTAATGCTTTATGTTACTCATATTCTTTCTTTTTTAATTAGGAAATCAAAAGTATAAAAGAAGAACTTGCTACTAGATTAAATAGTAGTGAAACGGCAGACCTTTTGAAAGAGAAAGATGAGCAGATCCAAGGGTTAATGGAAGAAGGTACGTAAAATATTTAGTTGGTTATGAAAAATATTGTGAGAACAGGAAGGTACCACGTGACTAGCTGCTGCTTCCTAATGAAAAAATATTGGAAGCAAGAATGGTTTGGACTTAAACCTCAGAAATGGTAGGCAACAATTCATGGAAGAATGGGGAGCAAGATGTAGAGAGGTAGAGGTATAATGTATGTAGCTTTTTGTTTCTAGGGAGGTAAAAAAATAACTCCTTGAGAAATAGAATTTTGTGCTTCCCTAAGAAAGCTTCTAACAGGTTTTAGAGCCCTCATTTAAACCAAGATATTTGAAAGTTATAATTCTGGAGTTTATATAGTATCTGAATCTCTAGCTTGGGTACTATGTGCTATCATTTTATTGTTCTGGCATTTGATAGTGAATTTTTTCTCACATTCATGTTTTAATTTTTTAGTTATTAAGTACTTTCTCTATGAAAAGATTCATAATTAACAGGGTTATTAAAGATTCTTCATGAGATAAAACATTACAGTTGGACATTGAATTAATTTCTTTCTGTAATGTCATAGGAAAGAAGGTAGTTTTGGAAAGGATGGTTAAATAAATTTTTCTTTTTCTTAAAGTTTTTTAGTTATAAGAGTAATGCTTGCTACTTGCAGAAAATTTTGAAGTTATAGGAAGTATATGAAGAAAGAGAAAAAATAGATCATAATTCAATTTTATAAGGAAATATTAATTTCTTCTAGTTCCTTTTTAATGCATTTTATTACATTTTTAAACATAATTAAGATCATACATCTAATTTGCAGTGTTCTTTCTTTTACATTTCCCTATGCTGTTAGATGTTTTGATACCATTATTAATGGCTGTGTTAAAGTCCATTATATGGATATATTATAATTTGTTTTACTCTTCCTAAGGTTATACATTTATTTCTAAAATGTTAATATTACAAATAGTAGTGGGATGAACATTTCTGTACTTAAATCACTGCACTTAAGTGAATTTCCAGAGTAAGTGTTTGAGGACAATTGGAAATAATCACTTCATTTGAAAAAGTTAGTTTTACCCAATTTTTCTTTTTCATTTATTCAGCTAATATTTAACAGTTAATATGTCAGATATTGTGTTTGATATAGTAATAAATATGACACATTCCCTGTCCTTTAGGAACTTATAGTTTAATGAGAGGGAAATATAGGTACACAGATAATTATAAAGCAATCTTAGCACTAAAATACATGAAACACATAATTGTATCTCAAGACATCTTGCAGTCAGATACTGTCTTGTGTTACAACATTAGAGACTGAAGGGATGGCTAAGTACATGGTTTCATAATTTAAAAAAATTATTAAGAATATTAATATCAAATTTCACTTCGTTGGAATTTACTAATTTAATCAGGGAGTGAGCTGATGTTTTCTTTTGCTTAATGAACTTCTTTATAGAGAAAATAGAATGATTTCATCTATGGGTATATTCACATACTGCTTCTGTATACCCTAAAAGTATTTTTTAACTCAGAGCTGAAGAGCTGGAAGTCTCAAAGCTGAGAGTGCGTTACAGTGAGTAACTGATTACTTCATTACCTAGAGTCATCAACTGTTAACATCTAGCCACACCTCCTCCGTATCTCTCTGCACACGCATATACTACCCTTTTGCCAAACCACTTGAAAGTAGGTGACAGATATCATTCCACTCCTAAATTCTTTTTTTATCCAGCTTTATTGAGGTATAATTGAGAAATAAAAGTTGTATGTATTTAAGGAGTACAATGTGATTTTTTATATATGTATATATTATGAAATGATCACCACAATCAAGCTAATTAATGTATCAGTCACTTTGCACACTTTGTGTCTGTGATGAGAACACTTTTAAGATCTACTCTTCTTAGCAAGTTATAGGTGTTCCATACAGTGTTATTAACTTTAGCCATTATGCTGTAAATTAGATCTGTAGAACATATTCATCTTACGTAATTGAAACTTTGTACTCCTTGACCAACATCTCCCCATTTCCGCCACCCACTGGCCCTTGGTAACCACCATTCTGTTCTCTGCTTCTACAAATTCAACTTTTTTATATTCCACATATAAATGAGATCATGCCATGTTTGTGTCTGGTTTATTTCATCCTCTAGGTTCATCCATGTTTTCACAAATGGCAAGATTTTTTTTTAAGCTAAATAATATTTTATTTATATCTATATCTATATTTATATCTTACCTATCTATCTATCTATATAGATCTATCTATCTGTATCGCATTTTCTTTATCCATTTATCCATCGACGGAAACTTAGATTGTTTCCATACCTGGGCTATTGTAAATAAGGCTGCAGTGAACAGGGGTGCAGATATCTCTTTGAGATACTGATTTCATTACTTTTGGATATATATATTCAGAAGTGGGATCAGTGGATCATATGATAGTTCTATTTTTAATTTTTTGAGGAGTCTTCATACTGTTATCCATAGTGGCTGTACCAATTTACATTGCCACCACTAGTACACAAGGGTTCTCTTCACATCCTCTCCAGTATTTATATTTTGTCTTTTTGATAATGGCTGTCCCAATAGGTGTGAGGTGACATCTCATTTTAGTGTTGATTTGCATTTCCCTGATGGTTAGTGGTGTTGAGCACCTTTTTGTATACCTGTTGCCCATTTGTATGCCTTTTTTGAGAAATGCCTATTCATGTCTTTAGCCCATTTTCAAAATTGGCTTAATTGTTTTTTTGCTATCAAGTTCTGTGATTTCTTACATATTTTGGTTATGAATCCCTTATTAGTGTGTAGTTTGCACATATTTTCTTCCATTCTTCATACTGTCTCTTCACTTTGTTGTTTCCTTTGCTGTGCAGTAGTTTTTTAGTTTGATGCAATCTCATATGTCTGTTTTTGCTTTTGTAGCCTATGCTTTTGGAATCATATCCAAAAAATAATTCCCAAGCCTTATGTCAGAAAGCTTTTCCCTTATGTTTTCTTCTAATAGTTTTACCGTTTCAGATCTTACATTTAAGTCTTTAATCTATTTTGAGTTGATTTTTCTAAATGATGTGTGATGGGGTACCATTTCATTTTTCTGAATATGCATATCCCAATACCGTTTATTGATGAGACTGTCCTTTCCTCATTGTGTGTTCTTGGCATCCTTGTTGAAGATCACTTGTCTGTAAATATGTGGATTATTTCTGGGCTCTCCATTTTGTTCCATTGGCCTATATGTTTGTTTTTATGCCAGTACCATACTGTTGATTACTATAGCTTAGTAATATGTTTTGAAATAAGGAAATGTGATACCTCCAGCTTTGTTCTTGCTCAGGTTTACTTCAGCTATTTGAGGTCTTTTGCAGTTCCATTTGACTTTTAGGGTTGTTGTTTCTATTTTTGTGAAAAATGCTGTTGGAATTTTGATAGGAATTGCATTGAATCTGTAGTCTACTCCTCAATTCTTCAGTCTGCATCTCTCAAGGACAAGTACACTTTTTTCTTGACGAACACAACATCATATTCACACCTAAGAAAATCAGCATTAATTCAGAAGTGTATTCCAGCATGTATTGCATCATTCATCTCAATTGTCTCTAAAAATAACTCTCATACCTGGTTATTTGTTCTGCCCCAAAATCCAATCAAAGTTTGTTCATTGCATTTGGCCATTATGTTCTTTTAGTCTTCCAGCAATCTAGGATATCTTTTTCATGATATCAAAGATTTTGTAGAGTCCAGTTGTCCCATTGAATGCCCCGTGTTCAGGAATTTGTCACTTTCTTCATGATTAGATTCAGATCAGATTTCTAGTAAGAAATATAATAGGTGATATTGTGCACCTACCACTCCATCACATCAGTGGACTCATAATGTCAGGCTGTAGTACAATTAGTGATATCAAAACTGAATGTTTGGTTAAGATGGTGACCAGGTTTCTCTATTGTAAGAGCACATTTTTTTCCCTTTGTAATTTATAATATGTGGGAGTGATTCTTTAAGACTGTAAATATCCTGTTCCCACACCATCCTTCTACCTAGTAATTTTAGCATTCATGGCTTATGCTGTCCAAATCAGTTTACCATTGACTGTTACAGCATTGTGATGTTTCAAATATTGTCATTTTATGTCACTGGTTAGTTAAAACATTCTATTCATATTCTTAGAGAATCATCATTATTTGAATTTATACTTTTTGCCATTGCCAGGAGAAAAACTTTCAAAACAGCAGCTGCATAATTCTAACATCATTAAGAAATTAAGAGCTAAAGACAGAGAAAATGAAAATATTATTGCAAAGCTGAACAAAAAAGTTAAAGACCTAGAAGAAGAGTTACAACATTTAAAACAGGTGAATATTAACCATTCTCTGCATATATATATTGTTATTACTTCCAATATGAACATATGGCCAGGGTTTATAAAACATTTGGGATGATTTATTGAGGTATATCGTTTGGGAAGAATTTTCCAAGCAATTTAATAGTGAATGTTGGGACTTCCCTGGCAATCCAGTGGTTAAGCTGCCACGCTTCCACTGCAGGGGGCGCCGGTTTGGTCCCCGGTCAGGGAACTAAGATATCACATACCCTGCGGCGTGGCCAAAAAAAAAAAAGAAGTGAATGTTAAGATTCTTCTTCGTTATTATAATACTTGAGATTCGTGGAATACACTTATTTCCTGTGGTGTTTTTTATTGAAAAATACCTTTGTTTTTATAATATAGGTCCTTGATGGCAAAGAAGAGGTTGAGAAACAACATAGAGAAAATATTAAGAAACTAAATTCTGTGGTAGAACGCCAAGAGAAGGATCTTGGCCGACTTCAAGTAGACATGAATGAACTTGAAGAAAAGAACCGAAGTATTCAAGCTGCTCTTGATAGTGCATACAAGTAAGAAAATGAACAAATGTGCAACTCGTTTAAAATCAGTTATCAGAGCAGGATGTTGAAGAAACACTTTTTCCATTATCTGATCACTAGTAACGTTTATAAACTTACCTATATATGAACTTGTGACTGGTTAAAGCAAATTCGACAGAGAGTCCTCACTGTAGTCACTGCTTATTGTGTGGTGAACTCTTCCTCATTCTGTAGATCTCATGGAAATCTACCTGGAAACTTCATTAATATGGCCATGTAATTAACTATATTATTTTAACTTAAAAATCATCTATTTAATTTTTTAAGAGAACTTACTGACCTCCACAAAGCCAATGCTGCAAAGGATAGTGAGGCCCAGGAAGCTGCTCTAAGTCGTGAAATGAGAGCTAAAGAAGAACTTTCTGCAGCACTGGAGAAGGCCCAAGAAGAAGCCCGTCAGCAGCAAGAAACATTAGTGATTCAAGTAAGCATTAGATGAAAAATTAGTCTTTAAAATCTTTGTGCTTCTGCAAAATAAAGAATCTGTTAATTTGAATCAAACCTTATGTAGTGGCACATGTGTTACATTTTCTTTATAATCCTGTTGGGCTTATAAATCCTGTTGGGCTCATTTTCTAAGAGTACTGGATTGTGCCAAGCTTAATCAATTGTGTGTTTTTTTAAACTGTTGTTAAAGTGATGCTTACATTATACCAGTATTGCTTACGTTTTGGGGGGAATTTCAGACTTATTTGAGAACACTATGAAATCTAGGGATGTTCTTACCAGGGAAATGCACGAATGCAGATAAATACTAAACATTGCATATAATTTCAGGAGAATCTGTTTAACTCCTGAGCTCATTCATAGCATCTGTGGGAGTCCATGGACCTCAAATGAAGGAAGAAAACCAACATTTGTCAGGCTTTGTCTTATAAAATCATCATTTGATAGATATTTGGGTTATTTACACTTTTAAATTTTACTTATTTATTTTTATTGAGGTGTAGTTGATTGATGTACAATATTATGTAAATTTCAGGTGTACAACATAGTAATTCACAATTTTTAAAGGTTATACTCCATTTTTAGTTATTATCAAATATTGGCTATATTCCCTGTGTTGTACAATATATCCTTGTAGCTTATTTATTTTATACATAGTAATTTGTACCTCTTAGTCCCCTATTTCTAATTTTCTCCTCCCCACTTCTCTCTTCCCTCTGATAACCACTAGTTCTTTAAATCTGAGTCTGTTTCTTTTTTGTTATATTTACTAGTTTTATTTTTTAGATTCCACATATAAATGATATTATACAGTATTTGTTGTTCTGACTTATGTTACTAATCATCCATGTGGTTGCACATGGCAAAAATTTGAGTCTTTTTTATGGCTGAGTAATATTCCACTATATATATACCACATACTATGTGTGTATACACACACACACCATATATATATATATATGTATATATATATGTATATATATATGTATGTATATATCTCTATTCATCTGTTGATGGACACTTAGGTTGCTTCCATATCTTGGCTATTGTAAATAATGCTGCTATGCACATTGGGGTGCCTGTATCTTTTCAAATTAGTGTTTTCATTTCGTTTGGATATATACCCAGAAGTCTTTACACTTTTTGGTTATTATGGATAATGCTGCTATAAACATTAATTTATAAATTTTTGTGTGAACACATATTTTAAATTCTCTTAGATATATACCCTTAGGTCGTATGGTAATCCTTTGTTTAACTTTTTCGGGAACTATCAAACTTTTCCACAGCTGCTGAACCATTTTATGTTCCCACCAACCATGTATGAGGGTTTCAGTTTCTCTACATTCTTGCCAGTATTTGTCATTGTCTTTTTTTTTTTCCATTATAGCCCTTTTAGGGGTGTAAAATGGTATCTGAGTGTGGTATTGATTTACATTCCCTTAATGATTAATGATGTTGAGCACCTTTTTATGTGCTTATTGACTATTTATGTATCTCCTTTGGAGATATTTATTTAAATGTTTAAATCCTTTGCCCATTTTTTATATTACCTTTTTATTGTTCATTTGTAAGAGTTCTTTATATATTCTGCATATTAGACCCTTATCAAATGTAGGATTTGCAAATATTTTCTCCCATTCTGTAGGTTGTCTTTCACTTTCTTCATAGTGTCCTTTGATACACAAAAGTTCAATAAATTTTGATGAAGTCCAGCTTACCTATTTTTTCTTTTGTTGCTTGTGCTTTGGGCATCACATTTAAGAAACTGTTGCCTAATTCAACATCATGCAGGTTTTCACGTGTTTCTTTCTACAGTTTTTATAGTCTTAGTTCTCACATTTAGATCTTTTACATGTGAATGTCAAATTGTTCCAGCACTACTTGTTGAAAAGACTATTCTTCCCTCATTGACCTCAATGCACTTTTGATTTAATTTCACAGGGATATGTAAAACATTTACATGATGCCAAAGTGTGAAAGCTGTATAACAAAATATATTAAGATAACATTTACTTCCAACTTAGCCCCTCCCTATTCCCTTTCTTTCCCTGTAAATAACCATTTTATTAGTGTTTCTATTTGTAAATGCAAGAAAACATACATAATTACATTTACTTATATACCCCCCACATATATATACACACCTACACGTATACACACATTTGTTTGTATCTCTCTCATCCTTCCTACATAAAATATAGTTTACTATTGATACTGTTTTACAGCTTGCTTTACTTACCTAATAAAACATCCTGGTGATCATTCCATGGTAGAGCATAGAGCTTTTTAAAAAATTCCTTTTTATAGTTCTATAGTATATCATTGTGTGAATATACCATTCAGTCAGTTCCTATTAATGGATGTTTGGGTTGTTTCCGATGTTTTGCCGTTGTAAATTACACCATGGTCCTTGTGCTTCTGCCACTCCCTCACTGGGATAGATAAAAATATTAATATTTTAAATTAAAAGTACTCGAACGTAGTAACAAAAATTGGGGGAATGGGAGATAGAGAGTATATGGGGTTACCATTCAAAAAATCATCACCTTTTACAAGTCCTGCCAGTTTTGTGTATTAACTTCTTGTCCTTATCTTCATGTACATATTTTTTATAATTGATATATATATATAATTTTATAGTTTTTTCATTTAAGATTAAGTTGTACATTTCTACATTTTTTTATGTTCATTTTAATTTTTATTGGGTATATTAATGTATCCACATTTACAAAAATAAATGACTGCTAATAGATATTAACAATATTTCTTGTTTCGTTTGTTTTTGTTAGTCTAGCTCACAGTGTAGAGAACATCTTTGTATGTTTACAGATCTGCTTCCATAGAATAAATTCTCAGGACTAGGACGATCAGATGAAAGAATGTAAGAAGTTTGATGATTATGTTGCCATAACGCTTTCCCAAAAGGCTGTAGCAGTTTACAACCTGTGCAGCTGTGTATGAATATAGCAGCTAGTTTTTATAGCTCATATAGCTCCTATCACATTCTGCATTACACTGCGAACGTTTATGGATGCATTGTCTTTCCTCCTATATTGTATGGCAGTGGCTGGGCCTTGTACATACTTACATGCTTTGTGTGTGTGTGTGTGTGTGTGTGTGTGTGTGTGTGTGCGCGCCTTATCAAGCTTTCCTAAGTACATATTGAATACATATGGCTCGGGGATTGCCTGAAGAATGGGATGTGGTAATCATACATAAAAGCTCATTGGATAGTGAAGAGTATTATACATGGACAGTAAGTCAACACAAGACAAAATATGTAGTTAGCAGAAAGTTATAGGTAATATTGTGATGTTGGTTGTGATAGTGTTGTTGGTTCTCCTAATACAGGTGGGGGACCTTAGGCTGGCACTGCAACGTGCAGAACAAGCAGCTGCCAGAAAAGAGGATTATTTACGTCATGAGATCAGTGAACTCCAGCAGGTACTGTCAGAGTTTCCCTAAACACAAATCTGAGATGCGTTTTTCAAGAAATACAAAATGACTCAGTGGGGTAATGTTCTTAGAGTTGAGAAGATTTCTCCCATACTTATCATTTGCTGTATTTTTGTGGCTTATGTGAATAAAACCAGAGTGGGCACCTTAAAAATGTATAAGAAAAGCCCTAATTTTGTTTTCTAGAAAATAATTTTATCATGATAGATATGTAATATATTCAGTGTTGTTTTTTCATTTGTAGTGGCCGATTTATTAATTATTATCAGTCTCTGATTACTGTGGGGCAGATGAGCAATGCCTAGTTTTTATGCTACTGCTCTGTTAATTTCAGTCAATGAACATGTACAGGCAAAGGGGGGGAAAATGCCCCTCAGGTTGATCTTTCTGTTTTTATAAATACTTAGAAATATTTGGATGAGGAGGCAACTACTGGGAGGTTTGGATGATACTCTTTATTATCTTAAGGTATTCAAAGGCTGTCTTTATCTTAGAAATGCTCTGTAAAGAAGCACTTATTTAGTTACTCTGTTGCACAACTTAACTGTAACTTAAGGATTGAATAGTTAGAAAATAATTTAATAAAAAATCATTTTATCTTGGAGAAGTAGTTTTTCCCAGAAATCTCTCATAAAGTTTCTTTGCTAGCATTTTTAGTGTTTTTACTGCTGTCAGTAGTAATGACTTAAGAATGTCATGATTCAGAGACTCCAGGAAGCAGAGAATCGAAACCAAGAACTGAGTCAAAGTGTTTCATCAACAACAAGACCGTTGCTTCGACAGATAGAAAATTTGCAAGCAACTCTAGGGTCCCAGACGTCATCATGGGAGAAGTTAGAGAAGAATCTTTCTGATAGACTTGGTAACTGCTTTAGTTCTTAAGCTCAATGTAGAAGCCCTTCCATCTTGTTTTAGAATTAGGGTAATGGTATGAAATTGAAATCCACTTGATCTCATGATTTCATTTTGTGTCTAACTTGTAGATTTTTACCTCTTCTCCTCTTTTACATTTATTTTCTAATACCTTAATTGACTCTTTCAAAACATTCCTTACACGATGTGTCTGGTACTGTCTAAAATACTTCCATGTCATTCTTACATTCATTTTTACAAACTGTTGTGCTCAACTGTTTTCTTGTTCATTGCTAAGTCTGACCTCATTCTAGCTTGTCTGTAGTAGTGTAGGAAGTAGAGATCAGATATGATTCTAGTCAGTGGTAGAATTCCAAGAGCAGAGATAGGTCTAAGTTAGATTAAGGTCAAATTGTAGTAGACAGATGCTGTGGAGTCTTAAGGTTCCATATTTTGCTTCTTTACAGAAATGCTCTAGGTTGCCCTTCTGTGCTGTTAATAAAAAGAAAATTATTCTTCTAAGATACTTATTCAAGCACAGAATATGTACATATTAGATATCCCAGAAGCTAGCAAATGGTGAAAAATTCCTGTGTCCATTCTACGCCTAAAATTAACTGTAATTTGAGAGACATCATGGTGTAGTGATAAAAGCAGACGTGAATGCGTGTCAGGAGACTTGGACTCAGGGTTTTTATGTTTTGTTTTGAATCACCCAGTCAGACAGTCTGGAGCAAGACACTTACCTTCTCTGGACTACACCCTGAAAATCATGAGGGGTGAACTAGATTAGTCGCTTTCAAACATTATTCAGTAGATCCCTTGTATGTGTATGTCTTAGGGCTGGCTGTCATGGTGAGGGGGAAGCTTGATAAGTAAGCTCCTGGGCTCCCTCCAGGCTGCTTTAATGAAAGCAGTGCCTCCTTTATCTTTTTTTTTTTTTTTTTGGCCCTTGTAGCTCCATGTAAGATTTTGTCTGGAAATAGATTTATCTGCTCAAAAAGAAAAATCACTGAACAGATGAACCTTCATATATTGTTTAATTTCTAGGTATTAATTTTAGGTCTATTATTTATCTTGGACCACTTTTTGAGACCCATTTGTTATGAAATATGACATATCTGAAAATGACACCTTCTGAAACAAATATTTATTTAGCAATAAAATGAAAGCAAGAAGCCATTATTTTTGTGGCTTTTAAACTGGAGCCTACACAGCCTCAGGGATATGTGGTATTGTGCTGGAATGTAGGCAGAGCCACAGGACAAACGTACCGTATAATGCTATAAATAAGAGCATAGATACAGTATAGAACAGAATTTATAATGTAAAGTAGAGATATTATTAGGTCTACTTTGGTGGGGAAAAAAAAATGAAAATTCTTGCCTTTGTTAAATCTCAGAATTTTATCCACTAGTCCTTTTTTTTAAATTGTAATTGTCAATTGAGCTAACTGTAGATTCATATGCAGTTATAAGAAATGATATAGAATGGTCCCTTGCATGCTTTCCCCAATATCCATATGTTAACACTTTGCAAAACTATAGTAGAATATCACAATCAAGGTATTAACTTTGAAACGACCTTCTGATTTTATTCTGATTTCCCCAGTTTTACTGGTACTTATTTGTGTATATGTATGTATATGTGTCTATGTGTGTATTAAGTTTTATACAAGTTTACCACTTGTGTAGGTTCATGTATCCATCACTACAGTCAAGATATTGAATAGTTCTAACACCACAAAGATCCCTCATTTTGCCCTTTAAAATCATACTTAGCACCCTCATGGCCCTCCCTCCCTGTCTCCAATCCCTGGCAGCCACTAATCCTCCACTTCTAAAATTTTGGAATTTCAAAATGTTATGTAAATGTGGAACTTCCCTTGCAGTCCAGTGGTTAAGACTCCGTGTTTCCATTGCAGGGGGCATGGGTTCGATCCCTGGTTGGGGAACTAAGATCCCACATGCCGCATGGCACTGCCAAAAAAAAAAAAAATTTATGTAAATAGAATTGTATAACATGTGACATTTTGGGGATTGGCTTTTTTTGCTCAGTGTAATTTCTTGGAGATTCATACAAGTTCTTATGTGTATCAATGATTTAGTCTTTATTGCTGAGTGTTTTTCTTTTTTTAAAAAAATAATTTATTTATTTATTTTGGCTGCACCGGGTCTTAGTCGCGGCATGAGGGCTTCTTAGTTGCAGCATGTGGACTTAGTTGTGGCATGCAGACGCTTAGTTGCGGCATGCATGCGGAATCTAGTTCCCCAACTAGGAATCGAATCTGTGCCCCCTGCATTGGGAGCATGGAGTCTTACCCACTGGACTACCAGAGAAGTCCCTGCTGAGTGTTTTTCCATGTATGTAGCACATCTTGTTTAAACATGTACCTGACGAAGGATGTCTGGGCTGGATCTAGACTTTGTATGGATAAAGCTGCTGTGAACATTCATATACAGGTTTTAGTGTGAACTTAAGTTTTCATTTCTCTGGATAAATGCCCAAGTGTGCATTTGCCAGGTTTTATGGGTAGTTGCATGTTTAGTTTTTTAAGAAAATGCCAAATTGTTTTCCAAAGTGGCTGTATCTATGAGAATAATCCAGTTTCTCTACATCCTTGCCAGCATTTTCTTTCAGTGTTGTCCCTATTTTTTCTTTTAGTCATTCAGACAGGTGTGTAGTGATGCCTTATTATGATTTTAATTTGCATTTTCCTCACGAAAGATGGTGAATGTCAGTTTATATGCTTATTTTCCATTTGTACGTCCTCTTCGGTGAAATGTTTACGTCTTTTGCCCATTTTCTAATTGGAATGTTTGTATTTTCACTGGTGAGTTTTGAGACTTCTTTATGTATTCTAGATGCTAGTCTTAGATAACATGGTTTGCATTTATTTCCTCCAAGTCTGTAGCTTGTATTTTCATCTTTTTCACATAGAACAAAAGTTTAAAATTTTGAAGAAGTCCGGTTTATCAGTTTTTCTCGTTATGGCTCATGCTCTTTGTGTCAAACCTAAGAACTCTTTGCCTATCCCTAGATCCTGAAGATTTCTTCTGTTTTTTTCGAAAAGTTTTATAGTTTGTTTTTTTTTCAGTTGAAGTATAGTTGACTTAAAATATTGTATTAGTTTCCAGGTGTACAACAGTAATTTGACATTTTTATAGATTATACTTCATATAAAGTTATGATAAAATATTGACATATTCCCTGTGCTGTACATTACATCCTTGTAACTTTTCTATTTTATACCTGGTAGTTTGTACCTGTTAATCCCCTTCACCTGTTTTACCCCTCCCCTCATTATATTTCGTTTTATAATTAAGTGTATGATCCATTTGAGTTAATTTTCATATGCTATGTGAAGGTTAGTTTGAGGTTCTTCTTTTTTTTTTTCCTTTGACTATCCAATTGACCCAGCACTATTTGTTGATTCACTACTCTGTTGATACATGACTCCACTTGCAAATTAAAATATTTTGGTGAAAAAAGTGATAAAACACATATAAATTAAGACTTTTTTTGTCTCTCTAGGCAGGCCTGCCTTAGTCAATGAGTATTTACAGTTTTAAGTGTGGCTATTTGCATCATTAAAAGTTTGAAGTCAGAATCTACTTGTTATCTTGGCCTCTTGAATGTATGTATATGTGATTTTTCTTTTTTACCCTACAATCAGGTGAATCCCAGACCTTGTTGGCAGCAGCAGTTGAGAGAGAACGTGCGGCCACAGAAGAACTTCTTGCCAACAAAATTCAGATGTCTTCCGTGGAGTCACAGAATTCTCTCTTAAGACAAGAAAATAGTAGATTACAGGCCCAGCTAGAATCAGAGAAAAATAGGCTAAGAAAACTAGAGGATGAAAATAATAGGTGAGCATGTTTCTTGAGTGCTATTCTTGGTAGTTTCATGACATTTTAAAGCACTTTAAAAAAATGTGGTGTTGGATTTTAGCTTCATTGCACTGAGAACTGAAAATACATATTTTTAGTGTTTAAAGTCAGAGTCATTAGTAATAGGATATTATACCAAGATAGGACCGGGATTCATTAAACCTTGCATAGGCTCTCGAAATTGGGTGGCGTGTTCTGAATGTATTTGCATTTTCCAGAGAAAAGATTCATTGCTTTAATTAGATTTTTTAAAGGAGTCTGTTACCACAAAATAGTTTGAAGACCACTCACTGGAGTTGTTTTTATATTACAGGGGTTTAAGCATTGTTCCAATCTTTCTAAATAAATGTCTGGGCTCTTTGGAAACCATAAGCTATAAAATCAATCTATGTGAAGTTATATTAAGGCTGTGATTAGGGGTTTTATCCTGAGTTCTTCCTTGGAATTTTACTTTAAAAAAAAGTAGTCAAGTAAAAATGATTCATGAAGTAAAATATATGAACTTTTGCAGACATTTTCATAGACCTCCCTAATAAGCCTTTGTAGAATCTGAAAAAATTGTAGAATGGTGGTATTCAAAATTCTCTTTAGAAAAAAAGTCTCTTTTTAAATGAAATCTTAATCCAGAGAACCAATAAATAAGATAACATGAAGTAGTAGTTCAGTTTTTGAGTAAAACCCAAGTCATCTGGAAAATACAGTTGGAAAATAAAGCTGATAATAAAAATGACTACTAAGTATATAACTGGAGTTAATAAAGTAGTGAGTTTTTAATAGTCTGTACTATCATCTTTTTTGTTTTAATTCCCTTTGGCTTAATAGGTACCAGGTTGAATTAGAAAACCTAAAAGGTGAATATGTAAGAACACTTGAAGAGACAAGGAAAGAAAAGGTATTTCGATTAGTGTTCGCTCACCTCTTAGGGCTTCCGTTAGAGAATGGTTGGGGATGGTAGCGAACTAATGAGATGACAAGATAAAATGGGTGATGTTTCTGCTTTTGGAACTTGATCTTTAGTAGTAAAACCAATAGGAGTGTATACCTTATGTTCCTAAACTTTGAGATTGACTTATGATGATGACTTAGTATCACAGAAATTATCTAACCGTATCTCTCTCTCCATTAGACACTGTTGAATAGTCAGTTAGAAATGGAGAAAATGAAAGTTGAACAGGAAAGGAAGAAAGCAGTTTTCACTCAAGAAGCAATAAAAGAAAAGGTATTAAATTTTGTTTTCTTTTTGATGTAACCAGTTAGTAGCTGTTGTGATTAATCATTATTTGTTTTGTAATTTTAGCTACACTTTATAAATACCATTTCTTATGTCTAAAATCAATAGAGTGATAAATTCTAGTAGTATAATCAGTGTTCTGCTCAGAGTGGGTCCAGAGTAATTTGAGTTTATGCAAAGATATCTGTGATTTCTAGGATTTGAATGACAGAACCTCTTGCCCCTTTTAAAATGAATTTTTGTGGTCTCTCACTGACACTGATGCCGCTCATTTGGCCCATAGGCACCTTGGGAGTGAAACTGGTTTGTTCACTTGCTTTCTGGTTAATGAAGGTAATTTTTCTGAAGTGAGTTTCCTGTATTTAAAGGATTGGAGTATACTCGGTAGTAAGCATAATACATTAAAACTACCTATATGTGCATTGATTGAAATTACCTTTTGAATTTATTTGGTTTAAAAAAATACAGTAAAAATAAAGTGGATAAGCCAGAAACTTTATGGTTTGTAAATCTCATTGGTAATCTTATTCTAAAGAATAGGTTTAATTGGTGGTATGTTATATGATATGAAGCAGTTAGTTCATATAATTGTTCCATTAAAAACATTCTCATTCCATTAAAAATAAAACAAATTATGTTGTTATAATATAAATGAGATGATTTAACCAAGTTTGTCTACGCTTTAAATTACTAAATATTGTGCCTTTGATAAGACTTAAGATATCTGTAACATTTTATGAGGAAATTAGAATGAATCTTTGTTGTCATTGATCCTAGAAAACTTTCTTGCTTTTTTATTTATCATTTTACTCTTTAATCTGAACTGAATTTTTTTTTCTTTACACCTTAAGGAACGGAAGCCATTTTCTGTTTCTAGCACTCCCACAATGTCACGCTCAAGTTCGATAAGTGGAGTTGATATGGCAGGGCTACAAACATCTTTTATGTCTCAGGTGATGTTTTATTTCTTACACGTGTTTAGTTCTTAGACTGAATAATGATAAAGAGAATGTACAGATAGCAGTTCGACTCTCACCATGATCTTGCTATTCTATAGGCAATTTACCTGCATATTTGTAAGGGAGTGCTAATTGCACTGAGGAAATAGAGATGGTTTTCTGCCTTTGAGAAAGTCATAGACATTTTAAAGTAAGAATTGACCAAACCATTTTGTTTGACACCTATGCACAGTCTGTAGTAACTGAATAACTATATATGCTTTCTTTAATTAACACAGGATGAGCTTCATGATCACTCATTTGGACCAATGTCTGTGTCAGCAAATGGAAGCAATCTTTATGATGCTGTAAGGATGGGAGCAGGATCAAGCATTATTGAAAATCTACAGTCTCAGCTAAAGCTAAGGGAAGGAGAAATTACTCATTTACAGGTATTAGAAAAATTAAATGTGCTGTAGGAGTAAATGAAAGTTTGAGGCCCAATGAGTAGCACCCTTCATTTCCACCTGCATTCTGAACAAACTGAGAAATAAAATGAAATAGTGACACGTGAAGCCCCAAGTAAATCATATATATTAACGATAAAGGCTGGTTGGAGAAATTAGCCAAGGATGAAAGTTCAGTGGGCCTTCTGAGTGCTAGAATTTGGGAGACTGTCACAGGAAATGCTTGGCTGGAGTAGGCCACCCCATGTGTGACAGCCTGCCATGATAAGACAGAGAGGCATCTAGGAGCATGAGAGCTCCTTGCAGGCAGCTTTTTCCAAACACGAAAAAAGGGAAGTTGCTGAGCTGAGCATAGCCATTTTATTCTTCCCAGATTTTCCGCTTAGGTAAGTTGCTCCAGCTCCCCCTATGAGGAAAGAGTAAAGGTGATGAGAGAGATTAGAACTATAACATCCTAGACATGAAAGGAAACATGGTGAGTGGAGCATCCTCCCATCTTATCTTGCTTTTCAGAAACTTAATGCTGTGACAAATGTTAAAACGTTTTACCTGTTTTCACTGTTAAACTTGATACACTCGAAAGTGGAACTTTCCTCTTCTATTTTTATTACGTGATTTTAGTTGAAAATATTACTATATTAAAGAAGATGTCCTTGAATTGGAAGAAAATAGATCAGAATAATCTTATTACCTGTTACGTTTGTGTAGCCCACTGTTATGCTTAAGGGCACAAATGAACTTCTTTGGTAGTTGATGATAGATTCTACCAATATGACCTACATGGTTGGCGGTTTGTTTTTATTTCTCTGGGTTTTTGTAGTAATTTAGCATAACTGAAATATATGCTATTTCCTTAGAGAAAAATGTAGAGTTGCATGTTTCAAACAGATGATTAAATTTTCTTCAGTTCTTTATCTCTCATAGTAAACCCTATAAATGGTATACCTTTGAGGAAAGTTGAAACCGTTTTTGTGCCTCTATTTCCTTTTACCAGGAGCTAGCTTATGGTTATATGTTCACATATCTATTTCTTAAAAAATAGCACATTAAATATGTTTATATTAGTGGGATTATTAAACAAGATATATTTTGATTTAAATCACTTCCTGGTAATGTTTCTCAGCTAGAAATTGGCAATCTAGAAAAAACTCGCTCCATAATGGCTGAAGAGCTAGTTAAATTAACAAATCAAAATGATGAACTTGAAGAGAAAGTGAAGGAGATACCCAAACTTCGAACTCAGCTAAGAGTAAGTATTCTTCACTCTTATTTTTAGTTTACATAAAATGCATATGTATATGTTAGTGTTTTCTTTGATAATTGAAGAGTATTAATATTTGAGTGAAGAACTTTAAAAATGAATCTTATCTTGCTTGTCACATCACACATTCCGAGTAATGTTCACAATCATGTTTAGTCTCAGCACAGGAAAATAACTAGATTTCATTTGGCCAAGGCTCATTAATAATCCTGAACTTTTGCATGATCTGAGTAGTATTTTATTGAATGATGTTATATGTATCCTCACAATTAGCATATTTGGTATTGGAAGTTGCTCTTAAGCCATATATGAGAATAGATTTTCTTTTGACTTTTCTTGTGGGGTAAATGCCAGGTAATACTTAAACCACAGTGAACCCTAGAGACTGAAATTTCATCAAACGTGCTGAAATTACTGGGAGAAAAGACAGATTAAGCTATATATGGGGAGAATTGTAGATTTAGTGAAAAGATATGTTAAGATTAATAGCCATCTGGCTTATTTTGTTTTTTTTATTCTTTTATTCCAGCAGACCGAGGTATGAGTTTAATTTTTATGAGAGATGACTATATACTTTTATTTAGATTGTAATGTCTTTACTGGTGGCTCATTTATGATAATATAAATATAATATTAAAGATTTTCTGTAGTTATTTAAAAATTATAAACAAATATATTTTATAGGATTTGGATCAAAGATACAACACTATTCTGCAGATGTATGGAGAAAAAGCAGAAGAGGCAGAAGAACTTCGATTAGATCTTGAAGATGTAAAAAATATGTATAAGACTCAAATAGATGAGCTTTTAAGACAAAGGCTCAGTTAACTTCTGAAAATTACATTCCCATCGAACTGAATGTAAACATTTAATATCTAAGTACAGATATCCAATAAATTCTTTTATAGAATTAGAAAGTGGAATTTACTATAGCATTCAAAAATTGAAAAAAATTGTTTTATAGTATATAGTAATATTTCCAGTTAAATTATTTTGTGCAGTATTTGAACTTTATTTTTAAAACTATTCTTTAAAGATTTATTTTTTACAGTCTTTTTTTTTTTTTGCCTTGAATAGCACAGAGATTTATTACTTTATCCTCATGTCATTATGGTTAGGGAAGGAGAATGGTGTTATATATTGTAGATATATAACTAATTGTATCTATAATTTATATGTTTTTGTATATATTGAGAACATTTAAAGAGTGATAGTGACATATTGACACTTTGAAATCTTTCACACTTAAATCTTCAGTATGTCTAATTACTATTTATGAAAATGGACATTGTGTTCAAGTAAAAAAATTATTAAACCTGCAGTTATTAAATCTTGAACTAATATTTTTCTTTTGGAAAAAAAACACCTTCTGAAGTTTAAAGGGTAAATAATTTAAACTTTAAAAGTTTTGTGGTCTCAAATTTTATTTCACTCAGATTTCACGATTAAGTCTGTACAAATTTTGGTACCCATTTGGAGAAAGCTATAGCTATTCAAAGTTATCTAGGCATAATTGAATAGTGGAAAAATCTACTTACAGTCATTTTGTGATGGTATCATTAACATTTTAGTAGTTTTGAAGACGTATTGTTTTACTACCCTATAAAATGAATCAAAAGTAATTAAATTACTAATATAATTTTCTTTTTAAAAATTAATTGTTCACATTTTGTAAAGCCATATTTTTGGCACATTAAAAGTATATGTTTGATATTCATAACAAAATAGAGAAATTATAGGAGTTAAATTTGGCATTTTGCAATTTTCTGTGGTTTATCATTTAATTTTTTTCTTGAACCTTTAAACTGAAAAATAGTGTGAAATAGCTGAAAAAATAACTATGCCTTCCTCTCAGCTGTGTTTTAGACCTGTGAAATATTTTGATACATTTTATTACTGAAAGTCATTTAGCTGCCTTTACTTGAAAGTAGGAACACTCACTTAACTTCTAGTTACATTTTAAACACTAGAACTTTAGCTACAGGTAAGCCATGTTGAAGCTTTTGGAATGCCTTTCAGGGCAATTCAAGTGACCTCATTTTTGTTCTTTTTGCATTCAAGACAGTATTTCTGTCAGTGAATCTCTGATTTGTAGCATTAATAAATATTCTTTCCATGTGAGCCAAATTCATAAAATTAATTTTCTATATTTTAGTGGTAAAAAGCAGTATAGTAGCTTTCTGTCAGCTTTTTTTTTTTCTCCAGGGGCTGACAGAAAATGACAAGACTGATAGCAATAAGAAATGTACAGAATTAGAAAATACAGGAAACTTAAGTTGCAAATTCTGTCAAGTGTTTGAAACTAGAAGTTTAGGAATTATGAAATTGTTCTTTTAATATATCCATTAGTGAGGAAAAAACCCCAAAAACCCTTCAGTTGTGGAGAAAAGATTGAAATAAAATTCCTTTACCTTTCAATTTTATAATATACATTCTCTTTTCTTAATCCATATTAACATTAATAAAATCAAGTTAAAATTTTAAAGTGTTCTCAGTTTATTTAAGATAAACAGCTATTTAATATTTAAGTCTTGGGCTGTATATTACCATATATTGTTCTTTATCCACAAATTAATAGCTGATGTTCATACAGACCTTATTTTATTATACACTTAGATTTCTCAATACATTTGTAAGTTGAGAAGGTGTACTGAATTGCTTTCTTGAAAAACTCCACTAAGTGGCAGAATACCTATTGAATATTGGTTGCTGTATTTTGCTGTTTGTCATTAAAACTTATCTTTCCATATTCTAGAAAATATTTATATTTTAATAAAGAAAATAGATTGCAGTCAGATGTTTCCATTCTTGAAAGAAAATAGGTAATATAAATGATAACAATGTCAAGAATATAAACAAAGAATAGAGGGGTGTGAACATTGTTGTTTCATATATAGACAACTAAGCACAGACTGTGGGCATCCTTCTAACTCTTGGGAAGCTGAATTGAGAGTGCCATTTCTTTCTTTTTCTTTACCTCTTTTTTGAGAACTTCCACTTGTACAGTGTTTAACATATGGGGATGTATCAAATGTATCTATACTTTGATTTAAGATATTCTAAATATGGATAATTTCTAACCTAGGAAAACATGTGGTTTAAGTAAGTGAAAAGAAAAGTTCAGGAAAATTTTTTTCTTGTAATCCTTCATTTGGCATTTGATTTATTAATTGAAAGTTTTATTTAAATGCTTATTAAAGGATGTGATTTATAATATATAGAAAATAGCCACAAGAAAAAATAGAAAATTACTATAAATATCTTATCTTGTTCTACCACTCTTTGTCTAGTATGTATACATGTATGTTCTAATGTATAATTTTTCTTTTTCATTTAAAAATCTAATGTCCCCAATTCTGTTCAGTTTTAAACTATTACAACTTTAACTTCATATTTTGTAAAGGGCTAAAGGTATGATTTAAACGACAGATGGATATAATATTTTAATCCTAAATGAAAGATAATGTAAATAATAAGCATGGATCTGATTTGAATAAAGATTTTAAAATAGTAATAATGTATTTCATTTTTAACATAATTTAGAGTGGTCAGTACCAATGAGTGAAGATAGTTTTCTTTTATGAAGATAGATATAACTTTGGAATTCTTATTTTAAGAAAATAAGGATAAGCCCAAAGTTTTATGAGTTATATTACTAAGTGTTTTATTAGAATTAAATATAGTTTTTCTAATGAAGACGTGTTTTTGGAAAATATAATTCTAAGAATTTACTTCTTGTACTAACTGGTGTAATTACTGTAACGATGATTTGTGTCTTTTTAGAGTCTTAAACAGTATCAAGATATTCTTCTAAAAGTCATGAAACATTTCTATATTCAAATAATAACAGATAAAATAAGTTATCCTCTATTCATAAGTTACCTTGAGTTCATATTGCTTGTACTGTTGACCTCTGCAACTTTGATCCTTTAAAGTCCTTTCAAGCTATTGCCTTTACACATACCCATTTAACTTTTAGCAAATCAAGACCCTTTAACAAGATAGAGTAAAAATTAAATGTATCTTTCTTCTTAATACTTAAATACTTTAAAAAACAACAACAACAAACAAAACCTCACAATGCTTCAGTAATCCACAATTGTGATACAGAGAATTTACTCTTAGTGCTGTCCAGAATTTATTCCCCATATTGACCTACTGCCAAGTAAGGTAAATTTCATTTTCAGTCCTCAAATAATACTAAGCAAGGGCTCATGGGAGGTTTTTCTGTTTGCTTAACATTAAACTCTCTTCTTTGACAGGTAGTGATGGGCAGAGCATGGTGGATAGAGGTGTTCCTTTCAGTTTTAGACAATGCCATGCCCATTTGTCTCTTTTGAAATGACAATTTTTACAAAACATATTAAAAAAAAATCTGTGGTCATAGGTGATAATAGGAAACAGTGCTTACTTGGCTATTGTTAAGCAGTTCACTTATATGGGATCATAATCACTCATCCACTGTTCTGAAATCTAGAAATCTCTGAAAACCAAATGTTTCTTTAATAAGCTTGTTGTCAAATCTGCTTTGGTAGTAAAGCCTGACCTTCGCTGACATGAGGCTATTACGGGCTTTATCTCACTTAGTGTGAGTATTCATTCATTTTGCTGCATTTTGTGTGAGAGCATGGGGTGCTGATCCAGGACACAATGAGGGTGTTAGGTAGTAAGATGGTGTGCATACCCTGTTCTGTTAAAAAAAAATCAGGAACATATACGGTACCAAGGATTTTGGAAAAGGGATTGTATACCTGCACTTTATCTTCAAATAAGCTTTTTAAAGTGGATACCATTACCATCTCCATTTTCAGAATGAAGAAAGGTTAAGTAATTGCTCAAGGTCATATGGCAAATAAGTGGCAAAGTTGAGACTAATTTGTGCAGTTTGGCTCCAGAGTCCATGCTCTGAACCATTAACTATACAATGCTGTTTCTGTTACTGCTCTTCTGTAAAACCATAAGCATATAGATCAACTGTAGCATAAGATAAAATTTAGTCAAAATTTGCTTGCTTAAAATTTTAATACCTTTGATTTATGGTTTAAGAAGTTGGATATATCAGAGAACCAATAAGCTATATTCTGCCGATACTTCAGCATTTTGCTGACACTGTGAGCTATCCAAAATGCCAATGTGTGAGTGGCAAACTTACAACCCATTTAGCAAACTTGTATGCAATGTAAAAATTATGATTATTCAAAATTTCAACGTTATATAAAAGAGACAGCAGATAATGAAAGCCATATACTTACGTTTACTTTTTAACAGCATTCAATTTATGGCCCATTTTGTCTCATTTATACTTCACGTGTGTTCCTCTCAACCCATACTGACTATTTTGAAGCAAATTTCAGACATAGGACTTGATTATTATATTTAAGTCTGAAATGTTTCTGTAAAAAGTAACTTTACCTCATCAACTATTTGGTTACTTGCATCATAATTCATATAGGAAAGACAGGATAAATCTGCTTCATTCTTTTCCTTTATTTACCAGTTCTTACAATTAAAGTTGTTTCCTTTCTGTCATCCAAGATGAACAGCAAGGTTTTTGGCTTGTGTATTTGATCGATTAGTTGGATCTTTTTGAATTTAATATTTAAATATGTTTGTGCTTCAATCCATTACAGTTACCCTATTGATGCTTTAAATTATTCTATCTTTGGCCAGAGGGAACCTTCTCAAACTGGTTTCTGAGTCCTTTTGGTATGACCCTCATAGCCTTTGATTGCTTCCTCCTGTAAAACCTTTCAGGTTCTTCTAGTACATTTCCTGCCCCATATCTAAGATCATTTTTCTATGTATACCCCAAATTAATCCATTTTTCTATGGAGCCCATGTTCCTTAAATGGGAAAGTGTGTAACGAGATCACAGTCTGGGCACAAGGGGTGCTTCTTGCTACATGGTTGGTTGTTTCTAAATCTTTTCAACGGATGATGAAGGGCAGATTTGGGTTTGTTTTTTTTTTTAATTTATTTATTTTTGGCTGCGTTGGGTCTTCGTTGCTGCGCGTGGGCTTTCTCTAGTTGCGGCTGGCGGGGGCTACATTTCGTTGCGGTGCGCGGGCTTCTCATTGCGGTGGCTTCTCTTGTTGCGGAGCACGGGCTCTAGGCTCCCGGGCTCTAGAGCGCAGGGCTCAGTATTTGTGGAGCACGGGCTTAGTTGCTCTGCGGCATGTGGGATCTTCCCGGAGCAGGGTTTAAACTCGTGTCCTCTGCGATGGCAGGCGGATTCTTAACCGCTGCGCCATCAGGGAAGTCCCTAGTTTTAGTTTATAATGTAAAATATTTACATGATTCTAAAGTCACAAGTATATAATGTATATTCAGAGAACTTATCTTCTTTGTCCCCTTTACCTATATTCCCTCCTTCCCCCATAGGTAATCATTTTAATGTTGTTATTCTATTTGTAAATAACAATTTGTATACATAAATATATACATATATATTCCCTTTCCTCAATAAATGATAGCATATTGCACATTCTTCTACTGTGCTTTTTCCACTCAATAATATATCCTGCAGTGTATAGTGATATTTCTCAATCCTCTTTTACGCCTGCGTAGCTCTACATTGTGTGAATATACCATAGTTTATTCATCAGTCTCCTGTTAATAGACGTTTGAATTTATTGTTTAAAACTAAATTTTAACATTAATATTTTGGGAGGGAAATTCTATGTTAAGAATGGCTGTTACAGTGCGATAGAACACAACCTCATGTTCTTAAAGCCCCATCACATTTTGTCTCCCCTGAGCCAGAATGACCACAACTTAATATTTAGCCATTTAAAATAGCACCATGTGCACCTCCCAACAGTTGGATTGGTTTGTCTGCTCTTGCAATGAGACTAACATATTTTTAGAAGCCTTTCTCATATATTGTTCTCATGCGTTCTTTAAAAAAATCTATGTATTTTTCTCTATATCTTTATCACATATCACTCAGGGGCAGACCAGCTTGTTTATTCATTTTGAACCAACTAAGAGGAAAGCTATATTTCCTGTATGTGACAAAATAGATTGGTGGCAAGTAAGCTGAGAAAGCACTTTTTAAAGTTGCTCTGCTTATTGGTAAGGGGTGGCAAAGTACGAAATAATAGAACAGTACTTCCTTTAGAGGCAGAGTCTTTTACATGAAGAGTAAACGAGTTAATACTGTACAGTGCTTTAGAATAATCCTTGGCACATATCAAGTACCGTGTGTTTTTGCATTGCTGTTATTTGAAAGAAAACATCCAGATAATGTTACTCATTTAGCAAGTTACTAATGGAACTTGTTCTCATAACGGTATCTGAAAAAATTATTTGAAGATTATGTAAGCCTTTGGTAACAAACTGTTGTATTTTCTTATGATCATAGTACTTAATGCGGGTGATTTTATGTGTCTGAGCATAAGTTTATTTTGATGATACCAACTTTGATCAGTTAAAGTTGAATCAATAATGCTCACCTTAACTGTGCTCTGTACTACGCAGCATACTATGAGAACCGAGGGCGCCAAGAGTAGAAGTATGGGAGATGGGCGTTCAAATAATCATGATAAAATAATTAAGCAATTGCAATTTAAATAATTATAAAATAATAAAACGATAAAAATACAACTCCACAAAGCGGCATTTGACCTTGGTGAGTTTTCGGATAGTTACGAAGAGAGGCAAGAGTATTACTACATAATATTCAAGGACTCCAAAGAATCCGCCCATCCTCCGGTTGGCCACCAGAAAGTGCTGCCAACTACGGGCAGGCCCCACGTATGAAAGCGAGAGCGGCAACTTCGGCTCTAATTAAGAAAACAGTATAACTCCGCCTCAGTGCAACGCAATGAGAAGGAAGAAGGGAAGGAGAGTCAGGCTTTCTACCCAACCCGTCCCAGGGTCCTTTAAGGGCCTTATCCCTTCCTGCCAAGGAGGACAGTCCAGCCTGGCTCTCTGGCCCTGGCAGGAGAACGCAGGGAACCGCAGACGGTACCCCTCGAGCCCGGTCCCCGCGGACCTGCCATCGGGACCCGCGCTCCCAGCCCCCGCCCGGCCCGCGTGGCCCGGCTTCTGCCCCGGCGGCCCCCGGCGCGGCGGGGGTCCGCCTCCCCGCGCAGGCCGGCCTAGGTGTCCCGGCGGCTCCCGGGCGCCCCCTGGCCCGGCTCCGGCGCCCGAGGTTTCCGGTGAGCTGCAGTCGCCGGTTATGACGACTCCCTCCTCCGGAGCAGCCGCCGCCGCCGCTGCCTTCTCCGCAGCCCCGGTTCGCCCGACTCCAGGTGGGACTCGCCCCGGGGTTCGCGGAGCCTTCACCCGTCCCCCTGTGTGCCGCGGCAGGCTGAGCGGCTCTTGGGGCCGGGCGCGCGGTGGGCGCTTCTGCCCGCTCCCTGCGCGGCTTCCCGGAGGGCTGGCGCCTCTCCACGGGTCCGCCTGCGCCTTCCCATTGCCCGCGGGCCGAAGAGGCGGACGTGGGGAAGGCGATCCTGACCCTCCCGACTCCGAGCGCTCGGTCTCTTCATGGCGCCTGCAGCGGCGCACGGGACCCCGGGGGCCCTCCGGACGCGGGGAAGAATGCCGGCTCCCCGGCCGGCGCCCCCTTGACCGGGTTTCCCAGGCCGGGGCGGAGCCGCTCTCCAGGCCCCTCCCAGGCGCGCCAGGGACCGGGGGTGGGGAGTGCGGTGTTGGGTGTTGGGCGGTCCCCGGGGATCTCTGCGCCCCAAACCCCAGCGCAGCATCGAGGCCGCCGAAGGGCGCTTGCCGCTGACCACCCCCGCCCTGGTTTCACTGACGTTCTAGCAGACAGCTGGTGGACCTCACCTGGGCATCTCAGACAGGCCCTTTCTAACTTCCTGCCGTGGAAAACTTCTAGCATTTGTCGGGGCGAGCAGTTTTAGGAGTCCTTGTGGGTCTCAGATGCGTTTAACTTCTCACCCGTCCACTGCCTTCTTTAAACTTTTGCAAGCTCTGTCACAGAACATCACCCCCTCTCACCCGTTGTGTTCCTTATCAGCCTCGGGCTTTCATGTCTCATCATCTTTCAGGCTTCTCCCTTTTTCCTTTCCCCTTCTTAGGCCTGTGGAAACAGCTGTTTTGTGCTGAAGGAAAAAGTAGCTCAGCTGCTAAAGCTTCTATCTGCTGGGGAAGTGCGCCCTCCCATCCCTCAGGGGCTCTTGCAAGAGGACTCAACACCAGAAGGGCTCTGCCAGGCCCCGAGGTTGTGCTTTCAAGCACTAGCAGCCACTCCTAGTTCATGCAAGCGGGTGCATGCTCTCCGCAAAAGCCAGGTTTCTGATCTGAGTCTTTAGATTTTTCCCTTGACCTAAGCGTTACTCCTTCATGGATCAGTGGATTTAGTTATGGCTAGAGCTCAGTCCAGGACAATGGATTTGGATAACCAAAGGTCAAGACTTGGTCATAGCAGTGACCTATTTCCTGGAGGGACGAGCAAAGGATTGGCCATTCTGCCTGTTGAATCTGAAAGCTCAGATTTGTAGTAGAGCCTAGAGAGCAGTTTGATTCGGTGAGTCGGATTACTTTGGTGAGAACCAGGCAGATTGTTTTCTCCGAGGAATGTTTTATCTGCTGAATGTCCTGTTGGCCTGTACCAGTTGGTGCCTGTAGAAAGTGGGTCATCTCCTTCCTGCTCGCTGTTAGAATCTGTTCTGTTAAGTTGCTGTCTTGAGGGTTATGACCTGCAACCTTCCTTTTAGCAGTATGTATTTGTTAAGGCCAGGAAAGGGCACCTGAGCCAGGCCTTCTGCTTAAGGCGTGTCTCACTACATGCCAGTCCCTCTGCTTACAGGTATATCTTGTTAAATTATCTTCTCTCTTAATATTTCCTTTAATTCAAAATATCATCTGGATGTGAAAGTCTATTTTAACATCCTTTTAAGGTAATATGTTTCATTTCTGACAGATTTTAGATATCTGAAACATCACAACAGCTTCTTGGTGGTTCTCAGGATTAAAGAGGTAAATATTTTCATTATAATTAGAGTCACTGTTGCTATTAATATGTATTTTTAAATTTTGTGAAATTGCTATCAACTCACGATTGGATAGAAGTCCCAACTAAAAATATTAATTCAGGTGAGCTTTATAACAAATAACAATATACTCCTTTTAGGGTTGCCTAAAAGAGCCACTGTATTTCCCACTCCAGAGGGGAAAGGGATTTCTTCTTCATGTCCCAACTGTTTAGTTATGATTACTTGGCCTTGGGACTTGAGGCCTGATTGAACATAGCAGTCTATTACTAAAGGCTCCATCTTCATCGCCCATAGTCAGTGAAGACTGATTTTGAACGCTGGGTTTTCCAGTGTGCTCCAGTGACAGCAGACCCTGCTGGGGAGCTGCTCATGTGTACCAGGGCTCTATCATCTGGTGGGAAGACCACTTAAAAAAAAAATAGAGCAAAGAAACCACTAAAGTGAACCCAAAATGGCACGATTATTATCTGTGAAATATAAGCGAAATCTAGTCTAAGAGATTTAATCCTTCTAGGGTGAGTTAGAAATGCAGTAAGGTCCGTGACCATCATCTCTTTTCACAATACTAAGGCGTGGCAGGGAGAGTTTAAGGGCACAGCCCTGAGGCAGACTAAGAAAACTCACTCCTGGAGTTTTCTTAGTTTTAGTCTTAGTTGTTAATAACGTAGATGTTATTTTTTTTTTTAATATTTGTTTATTTATTTATTTGGCTGTGCTGGGTCTTAGTCGCGGCATGTGAGATCTAGTTCCGTGACCAGGGATCGAACCTGGGCCCCCTGCATTGGCAGCACAGAGTCTTAGCCACTGGACCACCAGGGAAGTCCCCATAGATGCTATTATACCCCCTAGAATGTAAGCTCCACGAGGGCTGAGGAGTTTAGTTTTCAACTGTATGTTCCTTGCTGCATCCTGGTACTTAGAAAAGTAGCATATTCTCACATACTGCAGTGATTGTTAGTTTTTATTCAGCAGGTACACACTTGCTTGGAACCATTGTACTTCCTTTCTTCTCTCTTCCTGGCATGTTTTCACTGCTTCTCATCTGGCAGGTCTCAGCTCAGACGTTACTTAGCAACCCCCACCCCATCCCATGTAGCTTTAAACATTTATTTAATAAACACTTAACATAGCATTTAACGTGCCAGGTACATCTAGACACGTTACCAATATTTAACTCAACAGCCCTATGGGGAAGGGTTATTCTGATTTCCATTTTACAGATGGAAATGCTGAGGCACAGAAAGATTAAATAACTTGCTCAAGGTCAAACAGCTTAGGCTGCAGCCACACTCAAACCTCAGTGGACTAGCTTCAAAGTCTATATGCTTAACCAGCGTACTGTGTTGTGTATCACGTTACCTTACTTACTCAGACAGGGTCCTGTCAAGGTCCTCCTCCCATCTTTGCAAATAAAGTTTTATTAGAGCACAGCCCCCCTTTCCTCTAGCATAGCTATGGCTGCTTTCCTGATAAAGGCCCTGTTGAGGAGTTGTCTCAAACACTGCCTGGCCTGCAAAGCCAAAAATATTTACTACCTGGCCCTTTCCAGAAAAAGTTTGCCAGCCCTCGGTTTATTTGATTCACAGCCTTTGTCATCATCTGAAGTTATTTATTTGATTGTTTATGTCTACTCCACTAGCTTGTAAGCTCCGTGAGAGCAGGGGTCCTTCCTGCTTTGTTCACCTCTGTATACCCAGCTCCCAACACAGTGCCTGGCAAATAACAAGTGCACAATCAATATTTGTAGAGTAAAGGAACATTATTCAGTGAAATAGCGAAGTTCACTGTAATTGTGCTTAGCCCTTGAGCCTTTCGCTTTGAAAGGATATGTCTTAATGAGGATGTTGTCAATTTGACCTTTAGGTTTGGAGGTTGCTATGTTCATGCTGCTTGTCTTTGGAGCATTGCTTCATGAAGTTCCCCTGAGTGGCCAAGACGAGGTTCCTCCCCAGGCTGATGGCATTCTGGGTGCTCCTCTGTTCAACTATGCCAGCCTCCGCCTGCCAGAAGAGCATATTCCCTTCTTTTTGCACAATAATAGGCATATTGCCATGGTCTGTAAGAAAGACTCGCATTGTCCTTATAAGGTAAATACTATTCTCTCCTTGTATATTTTTAAAAGGAAGCAATTTAGGCTGGTTCACTAGTTCCTCATTGTAACTTGAACCTGAAAGTAGACTTCAGTCTCTTGGTTGTAACTGTGGGTCAGTCAGTGTCTGTATTTCATCTAATGCTTCTTAGTGACTCAACTTTGCTAAGAATTATGTCCCACTCACAAAGGTGAGATTTTAAATCTAAATCACTAGTGAAATAAATAGGCAGCCTGTACTATTTGTATACTCTGTAAATGAAGTGAATTAGATTTGATGCAGAAAAGAATATCTAGTTAAAAGTAACTGGAGAATTTTTCACACCTCTCCTTAATCTGCACTTCAGAGGATCTCTCAGCACTTCATTTTGGTAATAACACCTCCACCTCTGTCTCCAAGTAATGAAGACTATTACTGCAGCCTTCCTTCTGTTTTAGTTGTTGGAAAGGTTTCAGATTGGAGCCCATTCAGACATCTCAGAGGCCTCAGAGATCAAAGCAGGGCATTGTGAGCCATTTCCTTTCCCATGGTGCTGGCACAGGAAGCATGCGGAGAGGCAGGGCTGGGAATCAGATCAGGACTGCTCCTGGGGCCTCGCAGAACAGCATCCTAAGCTTCCTGGCCGGCAGCAGCTGCTGTATCCCGCAAGGGCTGCAGAGCTGTGACATCTTCCGGGATCTCTGCTGATCTCGATTGATGAGTAAAGCTGCTGGTCCCTTCGGTTTAGTTGTGATTCTTCTGGTGATAGAAATTCCAATTTTTGTGACTCTCTAGGGACTGATTTTAGGATCAGTTTCCTCACTGATTTCATTAAGCTACTTCAAGAAACTCCAATTCAGGGGAGGAGGTTAGGGGAGGGATGGAGTGGGAGGTTGGGGTCAGCAGATGTAAGCTTTTATATATAGAATGGATACATAAGGTCTTACTGTAGAGCAGAGAACTATATTCAGTATCCTATGGTAAATCATGATGGAAAAGAATAAATAAAAAAAAGGATGTGGGTGTATATATATATATATATATATATGTATAATTGAATCACTTTGCTGTATGGCAGTAATTAACACAACATTGTAAATCAACTATATTTCATTTAAAAATTAATTAAGTTAAAAAAACGGCAATTCAAATGATCTGTGGTAGTCTAGCTAAAACCCGGATTTTTGGTGGGAGGACAGGCCTGGTGGGGGAGGGGTTGGTGATTAAGGATAATTGTTGTTAAGAAACTTGAGACTGCTTTTTTTAGAATTTACTTATTTCTATTACATGAATAAGTATTATAAAACATGAAGGTGAAAGTTCTATAAAAATTTGTTTTCCTCATGGAAAAAAATCTGAGTCCTCTCTAAATGTCAGAAGAAGGTAGACAAGTCTAAACATATACCTCTTATGTTCCAGAAACACTTAGAAAATTTAAAGTACTGCTGGGGTTATGAGAAATCCTGCAGACCAGAGTTCAGGTTTAGTTACCCTGTTTGCACCTACGTGGATATGGGATGGTAAGTTTCTGGATGGAATACCTCTTCCCCTGTACTTTGTCTACTTTCTCTGCAGTGTATGCTGAGGCTCCAATCCCCAGCTAGACTCTTTTGGTATTAGATAGTAATTCCTTTAGATATTAATTTGCTTACACAGTCATGAGTTCAACTTGACTGTCTCCCACTGGGACAGGAATAGCTCTCATTTCCTCTGCCAGAGAGAGAAAACAGTATGGATCACAGAAAATAATTTCCCCCAGCATATGCTAAGAAGATAAATGGATGGTTTCTCTTGGTTCTGGAGAAGAGAGTTAAGTATAATCAGTATTTCCAACACACGCAAGGTTCACGGGGTAAAGAAAATACAGTAATTAACAGTTCATTGTCTTCAGTGCCAGATGATCCTAACTTCATACCTTTCCGTTTTGTATTTTTATTATAAGGAAGTAAGTCTATAAATAACTTGTTTTGCTTACATCATGTGGTGAGGGATAGATTTTTAAATTATGATAGTTTACTTAAAAAAAATGACTGACTTCTAGCAATTTAACACTTAGAAAGAAAATTTAAGGTCCAGAAAAATAAAAAGATGAGTATCACAGAATTTTTTGTTTTCTAACAGGACGGACACTCTTGAATCAGCCCAGGAAATATTCTGGAAGCAAGCTGACTTTGGGTATTCCGGAGAGCGGCTGGAGGAACTCCACGTGCTCTGCCAGCCGAAGGGAATGGTGGGTGTTTAACCCCTTCATAAACGAGTGTGTTTATTCAGAAACACCCGTAGTATTTATTTATTCATTTATTTATTGAAGCATAGTTGATATACAATATTATATAAGTTACAGATATACAATATAGTGATTCACATTCACACTTTTTTTTTTTTTTTTTTTGCTGTATGCGGGCCTCTCACTGTTGTGGCCTCTCCCGTTGCAGAGCACAGGCTCCGGACGCGCAGGCTAGCGGCCATGGCTCATGGGCCCAGCCGCTCCGCGGCATGTGGGATCTTCCCGGACGTGGGCACGAACCCGTGTCCCCTGCATCAGCAGGTGGACTCTCAACCACTGTGCCACCAGGGAAGCCCACACAGTCACACTTTTAAAAGTTATATTCCATTTTTAGTTATTATAAAATATTGGCTATATTCCCTGTGTTGTACAAGATATCCTTATAGCTTATTTTATACGTAATAATTTGTATCTCTTAATCCCCTACACTCATAGTGGTTAGATCATAATATAAAGACAAGATAGATGGCACTGTGAAAGGAATCCCTCCCTCTCTGGTCCAGTGGCATCGGTAATACCTGCCCTGCCTATCTGCTATAGTGTTTGTGAGAATCAAGCCAGCAAACATACAGAAAAGCGTTTTGCAAGCTGCAAAGTGCTAACAAACACAGCATGGTGAGGGTGTATCACGTGTCCCAAACTACTTGCAAGGGCATTTATAAAGATGTAATTTATCAACCTATCTTCTTTAGTATATGTTGGGGGGAATAATTCTAAACCCAGAAATATTTTAATTGCCTCAAACTATGACTATCTGATATGTTTGAAAGGAGGACATGGCTTCCAACTGCTTTCAAAACTGAATAGATGCTGTATAGTGCTTTTGGAGGGTGTCACGTGAAAGAACTTCAAGCGATTCTAGCAAGGTGGCTGAACCGGAAGATGGAGGCAAGGCATTAACCTGCACTGCTGAGGGGTGTCTTTAACAGATGACGTTTTACACTTTGTTTGGAGTTTAGCTGTTCATGTGGAAAGGGCAGGGAAGGGCCCCACCTCCACCTCACACACCTCTTCCAAGGCGGTTTGCAGAATGCTTTCCTCACCAAGATCTGCCTTGTTAGGTTTTGTGCTATGGGTATGACTCCTTAGCAACTCCAGACTCCAAAACACCATTCAGGGACTTCCCTGGTGGCACAGTGGTTAAGAATCCGCCTGCCAATGCAGGGGACACGGGTTCAAACCCTGGTCCGGGAAGATCCCACATTGCCACGGAGCAACTAAGCCCGTGCACCACAACTACTGAACCTGCGCTGTAGAGCCCGCGAGCCACAACTACTGAAGTCTGTGCACCTAGAGCCCGCGCTCCTTAATGGAAGAGGCCACCGCAATGAGAAGCCTGCGCACTGCAACGAAGAGTAGCCCCTGCTCACCACAACGAGAGAAAGCCTGCGCAGGAACGAAGACCCAATGCAGCCCAAAATAAAAATAAATAAAATTGTAAAAACAAACAAAAACTCCTTTACCTCAGTGAGTTAGAAAACATGGCTCTCACGCTGCCGTGGAGACAGAGACTCTCACAGGTTTTAAGGTTTGCAGAAAGTACCTCTGATTCAAATTGGCAAACTGCCCTTCCTGCCTTGCATTTTAATGACTCTGACGGGTGCATTCTTCCTTGTTTCCTTTGGCTGGTCTTTGGAAGATGCTTTTTGACATAGCTGTGGGGTTAGTGAGGGTTCTGAGTGCATTATTTTTTTTCCAGGAGGGTGAAATGAACCACAAATACAGCTGCTGACTCTCTAAAGTTTGAAGGTGATAGAACATTTAAGGGTGCGTCGTAGTAACCTAAAAGTGTGCAAATTGGTAAAAGTATGCTTGGCCAGTGTCTGCCGGGGAAAACAGAAGTGGTCATCGGGAAGCACTTTTCATCACATTGTGTGGTTGGAACCTGAAGGCAACATGCTGTCAGCATGATGTCAGACAAGTCCGGTCTGTCCTGGAATTGTTAATAATCGCAGTTAT
Organism: Delphinus delphis; assembly: GCF_949987515.2. Taxonomy (NCBI): domain Eukaryota; kingdom Metazoa; phylum Chordata; class Mammalia; order Artiodactyla; family Delphinidae; genus Delphinus; species Delphinus delphis. Next base: position 82,771,998 of record NC_082692.2, on the reverse strand, counting down.
TTTTTTCTTATTTCTCAACCTTATTTCAGAATGACTCAAGTCTAGTGTGTTCCCGTTACCTTCAGTACTGCAGAGCGACCAATCTCTACCTTGATTTAAGAAACATCAAGAGAAACCACGACAGGTACTTCAGTGGGAGATGTTAAGATCTAAGGGAAATCCTGAAATATTTGCAGTTTCAGGATTTGCAAGCCTTGGATTTGCTTCCTAATAATATGGTGATGAGGTTGGGGAATGGGGGAGGGGATGAATGACCCACATTGGTCATAATGAGTTGATCATTATGAAACTGGGTGATGGGTACATTAGATTCCTTATACCATTTTGCTACTTTTTTGTATGTTTGAAATATTCTATTATAAAGAGTTAACTTCTAATGAAAAACTGATTTTGGAAATTGGCAAACCACTTTAGTTACAACCCACGTGTCAGAGTCATGAAAAAATTTTCCAAGCTCAACTTAATTTTTTGTTGTACACCAGATTTAAGGAAGATTTTTTCCAGAGCGGGGAAATTGGAGGACACTGTAAACTTGACATTCGTATGTTGATGTCTCAAGGCCAGCGCAAAAGCCCTTTGCAGTCTTGGTAAGATTTTTTTTTTGGAAAATATGTTTCTGAAATATTTGTCTTTATTATTGGTACTTGCAGATTTTGGTAGGGATTCTCACATGGAAAATGTTACTCTATTTGTAGATAATTTTGGCCTGAGCTTCTGGGGAGTGGTGGCTACAGAGTGAATCATCAGTTGTATCCGAATTAAATATATATTTATAAAATATTCGGAAGTATGATGTAGTACTTACTATTTGCTAATGAAAGAAAAAAGTTCAAAACTGAATTTTTTTAACTCATAATTTCTGCATGTGTTTTGGGGAACATTTTTAAAAAATATACATTTATTGAAGTACATACCAAGCATATAGAGAAATATACAGTTTGGATTATGAAAAAGTGAACCCACTTGAGTAACTCTTACCTGGGTCAAAAATAGACCATCATCCACCCAGGCTTCCTTCCAGACACAACCTCCATCCTCCTTTCCAAAGGTAAACACTACCCTGACTTTAAGCACCTTTGAGAAGCTTTTTGAACTTTATGTAAAGATTGGAGAACACATTTTGATTTAAAACATTTTGAATACTAAACTAGTTCTGTCAAGAAATTTACCATCTTTAGATATTAAAGAGTTAGGGTACTTTAAAAGCTTTTTATTTTAAGATAACTTGAGATTTGTAGACATTTAAAAATAGTTTAAAGATGGTACAAGAAGTTTAAAAATAGTACAAGGAGTTTCCATTGTATCCTTACCCCAGCTTCCTCTAATGATAACATCTTACATAACCATAGCACAATGATGCAAACCAGGAAATTGACATTGGTACAATATTATTAACTAACCACATTTGGATTTCATCAATGGTTACATGCATTCTTTATTTTTTAGGGGAATGTATAGCTCTATAAAATTTATATCATATGCTTAGGTACATGTAACCACTATTACAATCATGCTACAGAACTGTTCTGTCATCCTAGAAATTGTCATGCTCCCCTTTACAGTCACACAGGACACTCATATAATGTTCATTTTTTTCTTTTTATTGAGGTATTGTTGATGTACAATATTATTTAAGTTTCAGGTATGTAAAATAGGGATTCACAGTTTTTAAAGGTTATACTCCATTCATAGGTACTATAAAATATTGGCTGTATTCCCTCTGTTGTACAATATATCCTTGTACCTTATTTATTTTATACCTAATTGTTTGAACCTCTTAGGCTGTATTCCCTCTGTTGTACAATATATCCTTGTAGCTTGTTTATTTTATACCTAATTGGTTGAACCTCTTAATCCCCTACCCCTGTCTTGCCCCTCCGCAATTCCCTCTCCCCATTGGTAACTGCTGCACCAGTTTACGTTCCCGACAACGGTGTATGAGGGTTCCCTTTGCTCCACATCCTTGCCAACATTTGTTATTTGTGTTTTTTTGGTGATAGCTATTCTGACAGGTGTGGTTTTGATTTGCATTTCCCTAATGATTAGCGATGTTGAGCATCTTTTCATGTGCCTGTTGGCTCTCTGCATGTCTTCTTTGGAAAAATGTCTACTCAGTTCTTTTGCCCGTCTTTTAATGGAGTTGTTTGTTTTTTTGATGTTGAATTGTATGAGCTCTTTACATATTTTGGATATTAACCTCTTATCTGCCATATCATTTGCAAATATAGTCTCCCATTCTGTAGGTTGTCTTTTCATTTCGTCAACTGTTTCCTTTGCTTACAACTACTTTTAAGTTTACTTAGGTCCTGGGACTTCCCTGGTAGTCCAGTGGTTAAGACTCCATGCTTCCACTGCAGGGGACACGGGTTTGATTCCTGGTCAGGGAACTAAGTTCCCACATGCCGCACCACTTGGAGTGGCCAAAAAAAAAAAAAAAAGTTTACTTAGGTCCTATTTGTTTATTTTTGCTTTTATTTCCTTTGCTTTAGGAAACAGATCAAAAAAAATATTGCTATGATTTATGTCAAAGAGAGTTCATTTTTGAGGTCAAACATTCATGCTAGGACTTCCCTGGTGGCGCAGTGGTTGGGAGTCCACCTGCCGATGCAGGGGACACGGGTTCGAGCCCCGGTCCAGGAAGATCCCACATGCCGCAGAGCGGCTGGGCCCGTGAGCCATGGCCGCTGAGCCTGCGCGTCCAGAGCCTGTGCTCCGCAACGGGAGAGGCCACAACAGTGAGAGGCCTGCGTACCGCAAAAAACAAAACAAAACAAATACAAAACAAAACAAAAAAACATTCATGCTAAGTAAACCATTCAAGATAACAGTCTATCATTTTACTCTCTGCAAAGCAGGATCTTACTTGACTTAACAGACTTTTGCAGTAGGAGTTCCTGTTTTCTCACTTTGATATCTGAGATCCAAAATAAATGTTTGATATTTGCTTCCCGCTACCTTTTGATATCATGATAGTTCCCTAGGGTGTATTTGTATTAGTTATTGCTGTATAATAAATTACTCAGACATTTAGCAGCTTAAAACGATAAACATTTATTATCTCATGAAGTTTCTGATAGCCAGGATTTGGAGGCAGCTTAGCTGGGTGGCTCTGGCCAGGGTCTCCGAGGAGGCTGCAGTCAAGCTGTTGACCAGGGCTGTGGCCCTCTCTAGGCTCAGCCGGGCCTGCAGAATCTGCTTCCTAAGCTCGCATGTCATCTGTGGGTTTTCTTGTCTGGCTGTTGGCCAGAGGTGTCATTTCTTTACCATATGCGCCTCTCCGTAGGGCTACTGACAGCATGGCAACCAGCTTCCCCAAGAGCATGTTGTCTGAGAAAGAGAGAGAGCGAGAGGGAAAAAGAGAGAGAGAGAGAGAGCACAAGCATGTCCCAAGATGGAGGCCTCGATCTTTGTATATCCTAATCTAGGAAGTGACCACCATCACTTCTGCCATATTCTGCTCATTAGAAGTGAATCGCTAGGGCTGCCCTGGTGGCACAGTGGTTAAGAATCCGCCTGCCAATACAGGGGACATAGGTTCAAGCCCTGGTCTGGGAAGATGCCACATGCCGCGGAGCAACTAAGCCCGTGCGCCGCAACTACTGAGCCTGCACTCTAGAGTTCGCGAGCCACAACTACTGAGCCCACGAGCCACGACTACTGAAGCCCGCGCGCCTAGAGCCTGTGCTCTGCAACAAGAGAAGCCACCACAATGAGAAGCCTGTGCACCGCAACAGAGAGTAGCCCCCACTCGCCACAACTAGAGAAAGCCCATGAGCAGCAGCAACAAAGACCCAGTGCAGCCAAAAATAAATAAATTAAAAAAAAAAAAAAGAAGTGAATCACTAAGTCCAACTCACCCTCCAGGGGAGGATATTCATCTCTACCTCCTGAAGGAAGAAGTATCACAGAATTTGTAGACCTGATTTTGAAGCCACTACAATAAATATTTCAGCATTATGTGTGTTTTAAAAGGCTCTATTTGATATTTATCTTACCTCAGACATGGTCTCAAAGATGAAGAGTTACAGCAATCTTTAGGTTAACTTGTGATTGTCTTCTTTTGTATGAAAGAAAATTGTACCAAGTGGCTTCCAAAGTTGTTTTCCGAGAAACAGACTTTCCTTTCCTCTGGGAAGCATAGCTGTCTGCTGTTTTTTTCTAGGCACTTGGTAATTCTAGGAATGCCATGTTTCTCAGAATCCAAGCAAGTTCTCTGGGTCAGTGTTACTTCTGAGCCTCGTCAGACTGCAAGAAACCTTTTTAAATCTTCCCACTTTACTGGTAGATTTTTTGGTCAACTCTATGTGTAAATTTTTTCTTTGTCAGCAAAGTTCCCAGTTGGTCTTGCACATTAGGCTGAAATTTAAAATCATTTTTGCTTTTAGTCTCAACATTAAGATTGATATCAAGTTGCGTAAATGTTAGTAAGTTTGAGAAGTTCCACATGTCTTTATAAGAGTGTTTTCTAGAAATAAAATCTGCTTAATGAAAAGATCCTAAGTTACAAGGTTTCAGTAGGACGTCCAGGAGGATCCCTTTGAAAGTATCTCTTGATTCTTAATTCCAGGTTTGCTGAGCTACAAAGCTATACTCAGCTCAACTTCAGACCAGTAGAAGATGCTAAGTGTGACATTGTTATTGAGAAACCAACCTACTTCATGAAATTAGATGCAGGTGAGAAGTTAATTTGTCTGTTATTTATTTATTGGTTAATGTGGTTTTGTTCCTTTTTTTGATATATATATTCCTATAATTTGGGGGCAAGCAATGTGACATTAAACAATAGATTAGCTTTTTGCTTTCTTGTGAGGAAGTGAACTAATTTGAACTTCCCACTGTTTTATATTTTTGGCATGCTAGAAGAAACTTTCACATTGATATCAAATGACTCAATCAAAATCAAAAGATGAGAGGAGAAAGACTGGGTACCCCTTTTGTAACTACATTTACCTCATGTGGTTTCTTTAATCGCTTGATTTAGCTGGTGCTTCAGTAGAACTCTTTAAATTTAAAAGCCATGTATATAGTGCAGGTGGGAAAGGAAGGCCCATGACATCTTCTGGCAAACTTTTTGGTATCATCTCCATGACTAAAGTTAACTTAAAATTCTTTTGGAAGTTAGCTCTGCCATATATTCTTTTTTTTTTTTTTTTGTGGTACGCGGGCCTCTCACTGTTGTGGCCTCTCCCGTTGCTGAGCACGGGCTCCAGACGCGCAGGCAGCGGCCATGGCTCACGGGCCCAGCCGCTCTGCGGCATGTGGGATCCTCCCGGACCGGGGCATGAACCCGTGTCCCCTGCATCGGCAGGCGGGCTCTCAACCACTGTGCCACCAGGGAAGCCCTGCCATATATTCTTGAACAAAAAGTTAAAATTATTTTCCTATTTAAGGTTATAGCTTCTAATTCTCCACATGCAAGCACAGCTTATGCTTTGTGAACTCATTGCCCTCGAGGGGAGCAACACAAATCGTACTCCTTTATCTCTCTCATTACAAGAGATGGAGGTTTCTATGCCACAGCACATCCAAATTCATGAGAGGCTGGGCTCAAGGTGAAATACAGAGAGCCGCCTGTCACAAATATTTCAGAATTCCTCTAATTTATTGATCATATTTTGAATGTGCTCTGCCTTCTGAAGTCCTAAGTGATATATTACAAGCTATGAGGTTCAGAAATCAGACAAGTTTAGGTTTCGGAAATGAGAGCAGGTAAAACTGCTGTGTTCAAGGTCCTGACTCATGTTTAAAATATGCAGATTCAAATGGGGCAAAGAAAACACTGATCTGCCTGAAAACGGGTTGGACACGTGCGAACGTTAAATTTATGTAGCTACTTATGCAATAAAGGATATAAAGTAGGAACAATAGGCCAGGGTAGACATGTGTCATTTCTTTCCTATATTCATAACTCTGCCTTTTTCTTCTACCTTATGCTGTCATGCAGCGTTCCTTTTCATATTAACTCTTACCTTGAGAGAATGAGTATTCCGCAGAACAAGACTCATTTGGGGCCCATTTCTTGAGGACAGAGCCTGTGTTTTCTCCCTCTTTTATAAATCCTCCTGGTACCAAGTGCCATCTTGTGCATTCAGCATCCCTCAATAAATGTTATAAACTTGCTGAATGATTCATGAGATAGCTAACGTGTACTGTGTGCTAACCTGGGAAAAGGGGATGGGTTGCCGTAGAACTTTCTTTTTCTTATTTATTTGAAAATATGCTCTTTGGCAAGATTTTTCTGGGTGAAAGAGAAAAGTCCCTCTAAACATTCATCTAAGATACCAGTCTACAAAGAATGGAGTATTATTTTCCTTTTTCTTGTCTTTGTTGAGATATAATTGATGTCCAGCACTTTATACGTTAAAGGTGTGTAGCATAATGGCCTGACTTTCATAAATGGAGTCCTTTTTACTCTTATTTTCTGGCACACAACGTTATTATTCGCTCTAGGAATGAAGTCAGAATATTTTATGATTTTTGCTTTTGAGAGTCACTGTTTTTCTTTTAATCAACATTTTCCCTTCCTTAAAGTGCATATTTTAAATGTTAGTTCTTGGAATTTTATCCCATTTAGATTTGTACATTTCCAGGTTGAATACTGGGTCCTCCATACCTAAGTGGAGAGAGAAAGAGAAAGGGGAGAGAGAGAGGGCAGAAGACAGAGAAAGAGAGAGAGAGAGACTGAGAAAGAGAAAGAGAAAGAGAGAGAGAGAGAGATTGAGAAAATGTTCAGTTTTTTATGAATGCTGGACTTAGGAACTTAAAAATAGCATCACTGCCCTCCCCTTTCCTCTGACCCAGCAGAATCCAGCTGGTCTTCACTAAGTTTTCACTTTGTGCCAGGCGCTGGGCTGGGTACTTTAGGTACATTACCTAAAAGCTGGCACCTAAGTATATTGATTTCCTATTTCTGGTGGGAAAGCTCAAGCTTTGGAATTTACAAACTTGCCTGAGTACTTGCTCATAATTCGACTCAGTTCTTCTGACTCCAGAGTTTATGCTCTTTTAATTAGGACATGAGACATTCAGCTCTTTTCAATGATAGTTGGTTAATGTTTTCCCAAGAAGCAATATAAGTAGTGATTAAATAGGAGAAAAAGAGACAGGAATGAAAAATACCAAAATGCTAATAGTGCCATCATTGTCAATACTTCCATGATGAGCAGGTGTCAATTGATTTAAAAACAATAAATGATCATAAACATAGTGATTAGTCTTCACGGTTCTATAGTTCTTCCCCATATTGAGTTAAATAGGCTTCTGTTATTTTTTCTGGGAACGTAATGATCGTTTGTTTCTTAGTGTATATGGGAAACTTTATTCCTAATTTCCAATTTGAACGTGAATTTTTGAACACAGTCAATCTTTCAGCTGAGAACTACCTGTGTACTGATCATTTTAGGTTTGGAAAAAGTCTTAATTTCCCCCCCACCGGTTTCAGCTACAAGTCTATCATACTATAAGTAGATGGGGTAGAATTGTGTAACCATTTGTTCTTTGGGGTTAATTAACATGGATTTCTTTTTTCCAATCCTAGGTGTTAACATGTATCACCACTTCTGTGATTTCATCAATCTTTATATTACTCAGCACATTAATAATTCCTTCAGCACAGATGTGCACGTTGTGATGTGGGACACGGTAAGTAAAAACAGGCTCCTTGCTTCAGCGCTGTCTTTGCCTTGCTTAATACCTGCGTGACTCTGATCCTGTGTAGTGGAATTTTCTAAGACACACACATTTACATATACTCATGTACAGACATCCATCCATGCGTGTGCAGTTGTGTGTGAACGCCTCTGTGTGGCTGAATTTACATGTAAGTATAATATATGGGCAGATTCAGGTGTATGCATATACCTTTATTCCTGGAATTTTAGAATGAGGTTGTAGAAGATTTCTTTCCCCCTTTGGGCAGGTGGAGCTCAAGTTTCCTCTGAGATGGGCATAAAAGACTGTCATTCACTTAACCTCCGTGACTCCCCACATGACCCGTGAGAGGAGAGCTTGCCTCTGTTTACAGTTTGGCCTCTTGTAATTACCATCCGTTTTGCTTCATTGCAGCTTCCTTGTTCGTTCCTGCTTTATGCCAGGTTGTGCCATGTGTATCTGCACATAAATACACATGTTGAATCCCACCTGCTCTGGGCTTATTTGTTTTTAGTCTTTATGGCAGTCTTTTCTTCCTTCCTCTCTTTCTTTGCCTGCCTTTCCCCTGCTTTTCCCCATAGCTGGCCCCTCCACCATCCCAGGTAACCTCGGGGAGTTGCCCCAGTGCTCTCACCTGTGAAATGGGATTATTACAGTGTCATTTTGAGGATGAAGCATACCGTGTGCGAACAGTCACAATGCCTGGTCCACAGCACATGGGCTCTGAATGTGAACCATGACAGCGACAGTGGGCAGGAGAACACGTGGTGTATAGTGTACACGAAAAAGGCTGCCTAACCTGGGCAGTGAGAACACCCACGGAGAACTCATCTCAGGGTCAGCCAGACATTCCAACACCCAGGGCGCTTATAGGCCCCCTTCTTGTCCTGAGTCTGTTTGGAAGGCTAGTGCATGGGAACCATGGCTTGCTGGCAGGGCAGCATCAGGCGTTGCTTCCGGGGAGTCCTAGCAGCCCACATAGCACAGTTCAGATGCAAGGAGACGGGATCCACCTGGGGCAGGTATAGATCCCATGGGGGCCAATATCTTCTGGAACGACTGCGTTGGCCAAGCCCCCAGGATCCTGAGAGACACAACCAGTTACAGGAGTCCTTGTACTCTTTCCCAGTCCACATGCAATGGAACCATCGGGTGTCTTTTAGAATTATAAACAGTGCTACTTAGAGCATAGGGGAGACGTACTGTCTTGTTTCCAGAGAGCAGAGCTAGAGCATTAACTGAACGTCAGGTTCTTGTGCAGAAGGGCAACTGATTTTGCTAATGCTTGTTCTGCTGATAGGAGGCTGGTAGCGGAGCTGTGTGGAGAGGTTTTCATGACCATGGCTCCCTAGGCGGGTAGTAGTTTGACTTCATGTCTGATTGATGGGAACGGGTTCTGATATTCCTGGCATGCTAACGCTCCCTTTTAGTCTCCTTCTTTGTACGGATTTGCGTTTCCCTCTTGTGTTCCAGTTTTGCTGCCACCTCAGTTCCATTTCTTGGCAATGTTTCAGGGACCAAAGGGATCAGGAGTTCCTTTCCTTTCCTCTTTTTGCGTAAGATTGTGGCTTCCAGGCCACATTACCAGCTATGGGCAGCTCTCATTTAGTGCGCACAACCCTCCGTGGACTAGGGTTTTTGTTCCTTTATTTTACAGATGAGGAAGCTGAGGCGCTGAGTGGCAGGCCGTGTCTCTAGGATGACACAGTCAGCCAGGGGTTGAGACAATGGTGCCCGTCCAGGCAGTCTGCCCCCAGACCTGTGCCCTGCAACCACAGTGCTTTATCGCCTCCCTGTCCTTCCCTGCAGAACTTGTTAAGTTGATGGAAAGTTTTCCAGAAGCTTCCTTGTATCTTGTTGCATGCTTTTCCGTGGCGGCCTCTAGTGGACTGAGTTAAACCGAGCCAGCTTCTACAGACTCCCCCTTCTTGGTGCCTGCTGGGGTGGAGTGAAGAGACCGCATGGCCACCACGGGGCTCCCTGGTTGCTCAGTTTACTGAGTGTGTGATGTTAGTGCAGCCTGACCTCGACTGCCCTGGACATGCAGGATGCTTTTAGCCGAGCAGGTTGGCCTGCCTGGTGTGACCTCCCTCCTCTGCCCCTCTCTGTGCGTCCATTTTAAACCTGTTTTCTTGGTCAGAGAGGCCTTTGCTAGTTGCTCAGTCAGGGTCTCAGGACAGGCGAGGGCCAGTTTGTTCCAGAACTGAGGCCCAGAGAATCCTGTAGGTTGGATGGGGATGGTGGTGAGGTGTTGTGTGGCCACCGACCGGTTCTCTTTGGCTGGTGAGGCACTGAAGGAAGCAACCCTGCCTCCCCGAGGCTGACGGAGCTTCAAACCTCCCACGGTGGACGGTGTTGCCGTAGAGCCAGTCCTGAAGGCCTCGGACGAGCTGTGCGCCCAGGGGAAGAACAGGGAGGTGGCAGTGGCCGCAGGTCAGACCCTAATGACATTTTACGAACTGTCCCACAAGGAAGCCTCTGAGGCCTCCTCCTCTCGTCCACAGAAAGCTCAGCAGTCTGGCTGCCCTTCAGGCACGTGGCTTCCTCAGCGGGATTGGGCGGGGCCTCCACCCTCGAGCCATATGCAATGAGGGACACTCCTGCAGACGCATTTCTGGGCACAGCAGGGTTGCACACAAGAAACAGTAGTATAGCTTTATTATTGCCATTTTTAAATTATGCAAGTAAGACTAGGTTATAATGAGTTCAAACAACACGGAAGTATGTTAAGTTAAAAAAAAATTCTCCGTTGTCTTCTCAATTCCATTTCCCTTGAAGGTAACTGCAGTTAACCTGTGTGAGAGTCCCTTGGGAGACTTTATTTTAATAAGTGTAAATATATCCTTTTACAACATTTAGGTAAGGATTTATATAAGGATATATATATTATGTAAAATTTGTATAAGGATATGTTTATATCCTTATAGAAAATAAAATGTGTTCTCTTATGTTGCTAACTTAATATATGGTGGGCATCTTTCCAAGTCAGCGCTTTAGTGGTTGCATGCTATTCCATTTGCTGGATGTCATGGATGTCTGGTGGAAGCCTTAATGTGTGTATTTACCTCTGTCCCCACCCTGATCACATTTAATTTGTTTCCAGTTCTTTGCTCTTTACGGAAATGCTGTCCTGAACATCCTTTTCATATACATATGTTCTTTACATAGTCATCCTAGCATTTCTGCAGGGCAGATTCCTATAACTGGAATTTCTAAGTCATAGGTTGTTCAAGTTTGAGATATACACAACAGGAAATGTTATGTCATCTTTAAGAATATCCAGATATTCTTCATCATAAGACTGGAAAACCCCTCCTTCGCCTGTGGCAGATAATTTGAATTTCAGGGACTTCTAGAGAAGAAGCTTCTAGAGGTGGTTATTACTGAATACTACATGATTTCTCTGAAAAGGGACCAGTCAGGATTACTTTATTTTATTATTAAATTTTCCTTTCAAAGGTATCTTATTTTATCCCAAGTATTTTTTTCTCAGGAAACTGTCTAGACTCACTTCTTTTAATTGTCCTTTATTTATTATTGAACCAAAACTGGGATATTCAATTTTTGATGGTGTTGAGAAGGGCCTTTATTAGAACAGCACTGGAGAAACATCGAAGGAAAGAATTTTTATTTTTTATCACCACATCTAACAGTTCTCAGTAACTTTGAAATAACTCTAATATGTGCAACATAAAATTTTCAAAATCTGAAAAAAAATGAATGCTGTAAAGATAAAAAGACATGGACATAATGAACGCCATGTATAACCAACTGTAGACCTTGAATGTAACCCTACAATACGTATTTCTTTCTTCTTTCGGCGGAATTTTTCCATCTAAGTTCTACCATTTCGAAATAAATGGACCTCCGTCCTTCAGCTGATGGAGCACGTAATTAATTTCTACTTTTCAAAAATGAAATGCATTTGGTAAATGTGCCAGAAAAAACTGGTTCTCATCGAAAGGCAAGTGCCATATAGGGGTTACAAGAATGGAGTCTGGAACCAAAGAGACTGGATTTAATCCCAGCCCTGTAAACGCAGCAGTTCTACAGTTGAGGCAAATTACTTAAACTTTGTCTCAGTTTCCTCATCTGTAAAATGGGGACAATGGTATTCCCTCGCTCATTAAGTTAGTGGGGTGGTTTAATGTGTTAATAATGTCAAGTTCTTAGAATAGTGCCTGAGATGTAGGAAGTATGCAGGATACTATTAATGTTATTATTATTGGGACTTCCCTGGTGGCACAGTGGTTAAGAATCCGCCTGCCAATTCAGGGGACACGGGTTCGAGCCCTGGTCTGGGAAGATCCCACATGCCGTGGAACTACAAAGCCCCTGTGCCACAACTACTGAGCCCATGTGCCACAACTACTGAAGCCCGTGTGCCTAGAGCCCGTGATCGGCAACAAGAGAAGCCACCGCAATGAGAAGCCCGTGCGCCACAACGAAGAGTAGCCCCTGCTCGCCGCAACTAGAGAAAGCCCATGTGCAGCAACGAAAACCCAACGCAGCCAATAAATAAATAAATTTTAAAAGTATATTATTATTATTACTACTCATTAATGTCAATGGGGAATTATGTTATTCATTAATCAATAGGGACATCATTTCCTAGAGTTACATTCACTATGTTTCTTTTTTAATAAACTTACAAAGGGTCTAATCAGTTTTTTTTGTTTTTTTTCTATTAATTAATTCATTTATTTATTTCTGCCTGTGTTGGGTCTTCGTTTCTGTGCGAGGGCTTTCTCTAGTTGCGGCAAGCGGGGGCCACTCTTCATCACGGTGCGCGCGCCTCTCAGTATCGTGGCCTCTCTTGTTGCGGAGCACAGGCTCCGGACGCGCAGGCTCAGTAGTTGTGGCTCACGGGCCTAGTTGCTCCGCAGCGTGTGGGATCTTCCCAGACCAGGGCTCGAACCCGTGTCCCCTGCATTGGCAGGCAGATTCTCAACCACTGCGCCACCAGGGAAGCCCCCATTATGTTTTTAATGTTAAAACTTTCAAGGCATTTTCTTGCTCTCAGATTTCTTTCCAAAAGTGCATTCTGTCTGCTCTGATGGGTTTTGCTCCCTGAGCATATCACAGTGTGTACAAAAGGTGGTGTACATATGTGTTGTGTGTGTCTGTGATTTGGATAGAAAATTCACGGGGGAAAACCCCCCACAATGACTGCAATTTTAAGGACATGAGAATAAAAAGGGCTAGGATGGAAAGCTAAGATTATAATTGTGGTGATTATTTCTGATGATATTACATCAGATTAGGGACTTGCTCAGGCCCAAGATGAAAATCCATTTTTTTTCTATGGGTTTTATGAGCTTATTTCGGATTGCTGGTTCTTAATACTAAGAAGCTAATTCAGCTATTTTCTAACATTTTTGAAAAGCCAAGTTTAGCCAAATTCCCTAACTTATTTTGTTTCCATTTTCAGAGCTCCTACGGTTATGGTGACCTGTTCTCCGATACATGGAAAGCATTTACTGATTATGATGTTATACATTTGAAAACTTATGATTCCAAAAGGGTACTGGAAACTTTACTGAAATGTCTGTAAATAACTGTCATTACAGATGACCCACTCATCAAATAAATATTTAATCTGAGTTTCTACGAGCTATTACCATTGATTTCTAACTCAGTTTCTTTTGTAATAACTAGAATCATCATGGTTATTAACCATGTAGCTTTTAAAACCTTTTGTTCATAGCTTTTTCAGGAATATGAATTTCACTTGAGTGAAACAATTGGCTGTGCAAAATATTTTGATGCAAAACAGAGATTAATTAAATTATTTTCTGTAATTATTTGTGCTGTTTTGGTGTGAAGGGTGCAAACTGTGTTCTCTTACCTTTTAAAATATCTTCATTCTTAGGTATGTTTTAAAGAAGCTGTTTTTTCCTTACTCCCCCGGATGAGGTACGGGCTGTTCTATAATACCCCTCTGGTAAGCATGTCATCTGTGGTTACCATTCCTGTTCAGAGAATTTATTCTTGATGGATTTTAAGATAACACATATAACTTGAGAACATCTTAAATAGTAATGCAGATATTATTCATCGTAATAGGACATATTTTTTTATTTTAGATCTCTGGCTGTCAAAATACCGGATTATTCCGGGCATTTTCTCAGCATGTACTACACAGACTGAACATCACACAAGAGGGTCCCAAGGTAATGACTACATTATGGGTTCTGAGGTGGTCTTGACTTTTCACCCCGAATAAAAATCAATACCAGCTTTGCAGAAAAAGGAGATCATCAGCAGACAGTGTTTTCTGGGTTGTTTTCTGACCTGGAGTGATTTGAAATCAGATGTCAACAACCGAGAAAATTTCGATAAACTAAAGCTAGTGGAAGAATGTGTTTTTTTCTCTTTTTCTTTTCCTTTTCTTTTCCCTGTATCTCTCCATCCTTCCTCAAACCCCTACCCAGCCCACATAAACTCTGCCCCCAAATCCACCCACCCAACCACAAAGAAGTAGTATGATGGACGGGTTTCGCCTTCTGTGGCTAAAGTGGATGCATTTTTATCCCCTGAGAGAATTGTGAAGAAATCAGGCTAAAAAAAAAAAAAGTTTCATAAAGGTGTCCTTATTGAGTTTCATCTCTCGGTGAAAATCACATTTTAAGTTCATTTGTTCATTTATCTGTCCAGGCACACACAGCATTATTTTGCCTTTTCCACAGGATGGAAAAATTCGAGTCACCATTCTCGCACGGAGCACAGAATACCGGAAAATACTCAACCAAAATGAGGTTAGTTTTTGGGATGCATTTTTAATAGCGTCATATTGAATTTCACTTCCTATGACTGATGTGCTTTATTTTTTTCACATCATACTAAATGCTTTGATTTGAAATTATTGGCTTTTAGAAAAGTCTGATGGCTGTGCCCAGTTTATTTATTGGATTTCTACTGCAAGTCATCAAACCATCCATTGCTGAATGAGCTTTGCCTTACTGTAGACATTCATCACACCACCTCAGCGTGGAAACAGAGACAAAACTGCCTGAGTCCTGCCTTTGCGGCCATGGATTGCCAAATTTTTTGTCTCTGGGCAAACTAGCAGCAAAACAATGGGAGAGTATCTTTGGGGAGATGGCTGATGGACTGTGGCAGGACTGTGGCATCCAGCAGCAGATTAAGTTGCAAAAGTCTCCATCCTTTTCATGGGTGTCTTAGAAATTGTTCACCTCTTAGCCTCCCTGACTCATTTCAACAACATCAATTCATAAATTATACTTAATCTTAAGGAGATCACCATGGAAGCCTCCCTGCAACAGCATGACTGGACGATGTCCTTGCAATAGTAAGGTTTGCTCGAATGTGGATGGCCTCTAGAAGCTGGAAAAGGCAAGGATTCTCCCCTAGAGACTCCAGAAGGGGTGCAGCTCTGCCTACGCCTTGATTTCATCCCAGTGAGGTTTCTATCTCATTGTGTAGGACTTCTATCCTACAGAACCATAAGAGGATAAATTGTGTTGTTTTAAGATGATAAGTTTGTAGTAATTTGTCACAGCAGCAAATAGAAAATGAAGACACAGAGAGAGAGATGAAACTGACTTACTTATTTGTAAACGACTCTGGCTGCAAGAGTAGGAGTGGGGAGATTGATTAAGAGCCGTTGCCCCGATAAGAGTTTAGATGAAGCGGGTGACACAGTAGGGATGACAAAATAAGTGGTTTCAGGATGTATCTTGGAGATAAAGCCTATGATACTTGTTGTGGGAATGTACAGTTATAGCCACAGGTACGGCCAGGAGAGGTAGTGAGAATCAAGCGTGAACTCCTGGGCTTTTGGCTTAAGCAGTTCAGTGGGCTTGAGATGGGAGGGAAATTGGGGGCAGGTTTTGATGGGGAAAATGTTTCACACAGATTAATTTGGGTGCCTCATCCAAATTATGTAGTTAGCATCTCTTCTTGAGATGCACATGGATTATGGAGGACATGAACATATGGTGTAACGAGGCATTGATTGTGAGCTGTGTGCATGGAAGAAATGAACAGTGTACGTATGTGTGTTTTAAACACCTGGAAATAAAAGTGTCACGTAATGCAGTGTTGGGGTAGACAGGTGAGAAGCCTCATTAGCAGGCAGATCAATAGTACGTATTGATAGAGGTAACGGGTATTGGCTGCAATTATGTACCAAGTATATTGCTATGTGCTCCCCATACCTGTACGGTAACTTTCCCAGCAAACAGAAAATATAGGTATTTTATTATTATTCTCTATTCTGGGCAAGGACACTGAGGCTTATAGGTTAAAAAACATGCCCGAGGTCACCCAGCTAATGAGCAGAGTAATGAGCGGTGAGCCAGGTTCGTCAGGGTCTGAGCCTGCTTCTTCAGCAGAGCGTTCCACTGCCCTAACACAATTTGACCTTGGAGGAAACCGACCCACCTTGCCTCCCAGTCCATCGGGAAGGGGCAATCAGCTGCTGGAAAGAAATCCAGTGGAAGGGTAGCATCAGTGGGTGCTGCACTGCAGCCATCGACGTTTTCAGATCCAGCTCCGCAGATCGCCCGGATGCTCTTGCCCGAAGGTGGGATTTGGTAACTCAGCTCCAATACCAAGCCAAAGAGCGCCCAACTGGCTGCTTTTCTCCCAGGATTGGCATCTCTTGGAGAGGCAGCTCCCAGGCAGAGAAGAAAGCACCTTTCTCTTTTCCTTGACTCGTGAAACGATAGCAAAACCCAGATGCTCTCATTAAATGATGGTTCCTGCAATCCTGCCCTACTTCAAGATTAGAATTGTGAGGGACATAGAGAACCATGACGATGCATTCGATGATCGATTAACCATGCTTAGTTTCTCTTCGCTAAAAGTATAGTTGTTTTCCTGCGTAGAGATGTTGAAAATGTTTTTCTGCCCGGAATATAGTATTTTCGGTGGGTGAGGTTCCAAAGCACTAGGGGTTTGTCTGAAATGAGATAATGGGTAGGAAGAAAATTCTGGAACAAAGTAGGTACCCAACGAATATATGTTGAAAGTTGAGGGACTAACTATTGCAATAACAATAGCTAACACTTCATGTGCGTCTATGTCAAGCCCTTTGCTCTTACGAATTGTCACCCCGCAGCCTCATAGCAACTCAGAGCAGTGCAATTTTAGGGAGGTAGCGTATCCTCCCTAAAATGCAGGCGTGGAGCCTGCACTTGAACTCAGTTAAGGGTTAAACACAATAGACCTGAAGGATATTTAATGCTTGAAAAATATTTTATATGAAAAATAAAAATTTGGGGACTCCAAGGTAAGTAAAACAGAAGAGAAGGAAGGAAAAGAAATTCTAAAGGTTTCTCTTATTTTCCCAGCTTGTAAATGCACTGAAAACGGTATCTACATTTGAGGTCCAGATTGTCGATTATAAGTATAAGTAAGTAATAACCCACTCTTGGGCAGACACTGTCGTCTTTGACTTTGATGAGTTAATGGGTGAGAGGAAGGACTTTGTAAATGGGAGTTGTTGGCGCATGTAGACCTGGAAGGGACAAGCGGACGCCATCGGTGAATGAAATGGGCAGGTGAGGACCCCAGGCGTAGGGGGCGGAAGCTCTTCAGCTGTGAGGGGCCTGATGCTGCCGCACCATCCCTTTGTTAAAGAGAAGTGATGAATCCTGATTTTCATTTGAAATTTCTGAATTTCTAAAAGTCGGCAACTAATTCCGAATTTTAAAAAAAAGTTGTAGACTTCACTTGCCTGCTAGCTGCTGGGTTTCAACTTCTGACCTACAATATGGGAATAATTAAGGGAATAATTTGAGGTTCATCAAATAATATGAGGCTTCTAAAAATCTTTTCAAATATTACATTTCTTTTAAAATTCTGATACAAGTAAACAGCTTGGAAAGACGGAACCTGCCTATCATTTACTGTCTAGGTAACCCGTGTTGACATGAAAACAATAATACTGTAAAGATAATACATGTTCTTGGTAGAAAAGGTCAGAAAGGTTCCAAAGGAAAGTGAAAACTTTTCTCTCCCTCCTTGGCCCACCCACAATCATAGTCTTGTTGTCCAAACAGTTTTTTTCTATGTAAAAAAAAAAGTATACATATACCAGCATAGGGTGCCTGACACAGCTAGGTTTAAACTTATTGGTAAGTGTGGGAGTTTTGCACCTCATTCATTATACATTTGTTCATTTATACCACACATCTTTATCAGGTACCTACCATGGGCCTCGCAGTAGGAATTCAGTTATGAAGGAAGCATGGCTCTTGTCTTGAGGACCTCAGACACTGAATATGAATAAATAGCAGTTGCAAGAACAGCTGTCATTTATTGAGACTTACTCTTATGCTTCCCTAGCTCTGTCTCATCTCCCTCTTCTGAGAGTCTTGTGAGGTTGGCGAAGCTATTCCTATTGGACGGGTGACACTTCGCCACGGTGACTCCCCTCATTGCCACCTGAGGAAAAATGTGGAGGTAGAAGAGGGCCCGGGGTCAGGATGAAAGAACTGGGCGGGGGGGCACCTCTGAGGCTCTGTCACTGACTGGCTTTGAAGAATACGTAGGGGTTTCCCCGATGAAGGAAGAGTGACAGTAAATTCAGACCTTGCCAATCTGAGGGACACAGTAGTAACCTAACGGCATCGAGGTTTGTGAGTCCTGACCTTTGGGCCTTTTCCAGAAATAATAACTCCACGGATATATTCCCCCGGACAAATGCCCCTCCTTGCCTCGGTATCGGTTGGCATCCCTGGGGAAACTGAGGCACATGTACCTCGTGTGAGACACACTTGGTGGCTTTGTCTCCCTTCCCTTGTGCGGAGTGTGGGGTTTCTGTTCTGCTGGGAGAGGAAGCTCTTTAAAGAGGTGAAGCTGATTAAGAGGAAATTTGCTTTCCCTTCTTAGATGCCAGCGGACCTATTTATTTTTCTTCACTTGGAGTGGGTGGGACCGGGAGATCAGATTCCATTATGTTTATTCAGAGTGTTAGCCTCTGTCCAGCAATTCTTCCCAGCCTCACTGACTTTCGGTTCAGAGTTTGCACATCTTTTAGTGTCTTGAATTCCAAGACTACTTTTACAGTCCCAAGGTGCATACAATTGTGGATTTATCCCTCATAAATCCACAAAGACAGGAAAATGCCGTCACGGCATCCAAGACAATCTTAGGAGTACCCAGATGGTAATCGAATGACTCAAATCACACAAGGAGGAATTTATTTTATTTTGTAAAAATTCCTATATGATTTTAAGGAAATAGTTTTCAGTTTGGTACGAATATATCATAACATCACTTTAATGCTTGCTAATTTCATTTTTCATAAAGAGGGAGCAAGCCTCAGGCTCAGAGCTCTGCCTTGCAATGTTATCTACCTAGATTGGAATAATGCTTTTTAGTTTCATTATATCTATTTTTACAGTTTTCTTCATGTCATGAGTTACTGGTTTTCCATTTAAGACAGGTATAAAAGTTTTCTTCTAAAATAAGAAAATGTAAGTTTAAAAAAAGGGAGCTTAACTTAGAGAAAATGTTATTAAGTACTTAAGTTGTTAATTTCTGGAGTAGATTTGAAATTGGCAAAAAAATATGGCAGAAGGTGCTTTAAATTGGGAAAGATATTGTATAAACGCTGTTACCATGAATCATGAGCTTACGCAACTTAATACTTTCCCTCTCCTCCCCTTTTTTCTTTTGTTGTTCTTTGTGTTCACAGGGAACTTGGGTTTTTAGATCAGCTAAGGATCACGCATAACACGGACATATTTATTGGAATGCATGGAGCTGGTCTTACCCATTTACTTTTCCTTCCAGACTGGGCTGCTGTGTTTGAACTGTAAGTGTTTGGGGACACTTTTACATTGAGGCAGCTGATAATGCTTTTTCTGCCAGCTGAGGCTTTCATTCAGAGCATCAAAAGGCTTCATATTTAATCATTACAAAGAAGTCACATCATGTAGGCATCTAAAAAGAAAAAAAGACCTAAAACTAAAAATGTGAAGTCTGCAGCCTGCCATTGCCCTTAGCAAGCAAATATCTCTTTCCTTCCCCATCTCAGCAGGATTCGGGAGATGTGAATCTATGGTTTCCTTCCTCTGAGTGCATTTCTGTGTTCCTGTCAAACTGAAAGCATCTCCCTGCAATCAGTGTAATTATTGTGTTAAAAGAGAACCTGGGGCTTCCCTGGTGGCGCAGTGGTTGAAAGTCCGCCTGCCGATGCAGGGGACACGGGTTTGTGCCCCGGTCCGGGAAGATCCCACATGCCGCAGAGCGTCTGGGCCCAGGAGCCGTGGCCACTGGGCCTGCGCGTCCGGAGCCTGTGCTCCGCAACGGGAGAGGCCACAACAGTGAGAGGCCCGCGTACCGCAAAAAAAAAAGAGAACCTGTGTGTTGCCCACCCATGTTCATAGCTGCGTTTTTCCATTAGCCAAGAGGTGGAGGCAACTCAGTTGTCCATTGACTGTTGAATGGATAAACAAAATGTGATACACACACATCCAATAGAATATTATTCAGCTTAAAAAAATAAAGAAATCCTGTCTCATGCTATATGACAGGGACGAACCTTGAGGACATTATGGTAAGTGAAATAAGTTACTCTCAAAAGCACAAATACCGTATGATTTCACTTATATGAGGTACATAGAGTAGTCAGATTCATAGAGACAGAAAGTAGAAGAGGTTGCCAGGAACTGGGGGGAGAGGTGAACGGGGACTTAGTGTTTAATGGGGACAGAGTTTCACTTTTGCAAAATGAAAGCATTCTGGAGATTGGTCACATAACAATAAGGTATACTTACCCCTGAACTGTACACTTATAAATGGTTAAGATGGTAAATTTTATGTCATGAGTTTTCTACCACAATTAAGAAAAAGAGAGAGTTTGAGTACCTGTATGCCTGGGTGAAGAGCACAGCTCCAAACACAAGCCCACCACTTTGCCTAGTGCTCACTGATTCCATACACAGGGAGACTGAGGCCTCAAGGGGAAAGTAATCTTCCCAGAGTGTTCCTTTAACTCGGTGGTTGGTTATGGAGACATGGACTTCTCTCCTTTAATAATTCTACTCTGGATACCAATAGTGATTACTGTTACCTGATTTCCCCTCCTTGCATCTAAATATTTTTATTTTATGGTTGCATTTTAAAAATGACTTGGCATTTCTTCTTTTCTTTTTTTTTTATTTGCGGTACGTGGACCTCTCACTGCTGTGGCCTCTCCCATTGCGAAGCATAGGCTCCGGACGCGCAGGCTCAGCGGCCACGGCTCACGGGCCCAGCCGCTCCGTGGCACGTGGGATCCTCCTGGACTGGGGCATGAACCCACGTCCCCTGCATCGTCAGGCGGACTCTCAACCACTGCGCCACCAGGGAAGCCCTTGACTTGGCATTTAAATGAGAGACTAATTAGAAAAAAGTTGTCATGAACTTCCAACACCCTGAAAAACATTTAAAAAAATATATATGTTAGAGAAATAGCCAGATAATTGTAGATTCTATTTCAGTTCTTCATTTCTTCCAGAGAGGAAGGGAGGGAAGGAAAGAAATGTCATTGAGAAATCTCAGGCCTTGGAGGTCAACAGACCTGGGATCAATTTCTGCTTTGGAGGATATGTTACCTACCCCAAAGCCACGTTCATATGTACAAAGATGGGGGTATTAGGAGTTAATATCTAGTTCACAGTCCTATTGATAAAGGTCCCCTCCATTCTTTAATCCTATTCTGCTTTTGGAAAGTTAAGATAATTTAGTTATGGGAATATTTTTAAAATAATCTCTCCCACTCTTTTGTGTGTGTGTGTTTCTATAAACAGTTTTATTGGGACATAATTTACACACCATACAATTCACTCATTTAAATCGTATAATTCAATGGTTTTAATATATTGACAGAGTTGTGCAACCACCACCATAACTTTTTTTTTTAACATCTTCATTGGAGTATAATTGCTTTACAATGGTGTGTTAGTTTCTGCTTTATAACAAAGTGAATCAGTTATACATATAAATATGTTCCCATATCTCTTCCCTCTTGTGTCTCCCTCCCTCCCACCCTCCCTATCCCACCCCTCTAGGTGGTCACAAAGCACCAAGCTGATCTCCCTGTGCTATGTGGCTGCTTCCCACTAGCTATCTGTTTTACATTTGGAAGTGTCTATATGTCCATGCCACTCTCTCACTTTGTCACAGCTTACCCTTCCCCCTCCCCATATCCTCAAGTCCATTCTCCAGTAGGTCTGTTTCTTTATTCCTGTCTTACCCCTAGGTTCTTCATGACCTTTTTTTTTTTCTTGGATTCCATATATATGTGTTAGCATACGGTATTTGTTTTTCTCTTTCTGACTTACTTCACTCTGTATGACAGACTCTAGGTCCATCCACCTCACTACAAATAACTCAATTTCGTTTCTTTTTATGGCTGAGTAATATTCCATTGTATATATGTGTCACATCTTCTTTATCCATTCATCCAATGATGGACACTTAGGTTGCTTCCATCTCCTGGCTATTGTAAATAGAGCTGCAATGAACATTTTGGTACATGACTCTTTTTGAATTATGGTTTTCTCAGGGTATATGCCCAGTAGTGGGATTGCTGGGTCGTATGGTAATTCTATTTGTTTTTTTAAGGAAACTCCATACTGTTCTCCATAGTGGCTGTATCAATTTACATTCCCACCAGCAGTGCAAGAGTGTTCCCTTTTCTCCACACCCTCTCCAGCATTTATTGTTTGTAGATTTTTTGATGATGGCCATTCTGACTGGTGTGAGATGATATCTCATTGTAGTTTTTTTTAAATTTTTTTATTTAAAAAAAATTTTTCTCGTAGTTTTGATTTGCATTTCTCTAATGATTAATGATGTTGAGCATTTTTTCATGTGTTTGTTGGCAATCTGTATATCTTCTTTGGAGAAATGTCTATTTAGGTCTTCTGCCCATTTTTGGATTGGGTTGGTTGTTTTTTTGTTATTGAGCTGCATGAGCTGCTTGTAAATTTTGGAGATTAATCCTTTGTCGGTTGCTTCATTTGCAAATATTTTCTCCCATTCTGAGGGTTATCTTTTGGTCTTGTTTATGATTTCCTTTGCTGTGCAAAAGATTTGAAGTTTCATTAGGTCCCATGTGTTTATTTTTGTTTTTATTTCCATTTCTCTAGGAGGTGGGTCAAAAAGGATCTTGCTGTGATTTATGTCATAGAGTGTTCTGCCTATGTTTTCCTCTAAGAGTTTGATAGTTTCTGGCCTTACATTTGGGTCTTTAATCTATTTTGAGCTTATTTTTGTATATGGTGTTAGGGAGTGTTCTAATCTCATACTTTTACATGTAACTGTCCAGTTTTCCCAGCACCACTTATTGAAGAGGCTGTCTTTTCTCCATTGTATATTCTTGCCTCCTTTATCAAAGATAAGGTGACTGTATGTGTGTGGGTTTATCTCTGGGCTTTCTATCCTGTTCCATTGATCTATATTTCTGTTTTTGTGCCAGTACCATACTGTCTTGATTACCATAGCTTTGTAGTATAGTCTGAAGTCAGGGAGCCTGATTCCTTCAGCTCCATTTTTCATTCTCAAGATCGCTTTGGCTCTTCGTGGTCTTTTGTGTTTCCATACAAATTGTGAAATTTTTTGTTCCGGTTCTGTGAAAAATGCCATTGGTAGTTTGATAGGGATTGCACTGCATCTGTAGATTGCTTTGGGTAGTAGAGTCATTTTCACATTGTTGAGTCTTCCAATCCAAGAACATGGTATATCTCTCCATCTATTTGTATCATCTTTAATTTCTTTCATCATTGTCTTATAATTTTCTGCATATAGGTCTTTTGTCTCCTTAGGTAGGTTTATTCCTAGATATTTTATTCTTTTTGTTGCAATAGTAAATGGGAGTGTTTTCTTAATTTCACTTTCAGATTTTTCATCATTAGTGTATGGGAATGCAAGAGATTTCTGTGCATTAATTTTGGATCCTGCTACTTTACCAAATTCATTGATTAGCTCTAGTAGTTTTCTGGTAGCATCTTTAGGATTCTCTATGTATAGTATCATGTCATCTGCAAACAGTGACAGATTTACTTCTTCTTCTCCGATTTGGATTCCTTTTATTTCTTTTTCTTCTCTGATTGCTGCCACCACCATAATTTTATAAAATTTTCATTATCCCCCCAAATAAACTCAGTACTTGTCAGCAGTTACTCTCATTCCATCCTCCTTCCAGCCCCTGGAAACCACGAATCTACTTTCTGTCTCTATAGATTTGTCTATTATGGACATTTCATATAAGTGGAATCATACCCTATGTGGGCTTTTCTGACTGGCTTCTTTCACTTAGCATCATGTTTTCAAGGTTCATCCATGTTGTAGCATGGATCAGTACTCATTCCTTTTTATTGTCAATAATTATTCCTTGTATGGATATACCACATTTTATTTATCCATTCATCAGTTGGTAGACATTCAGGTCGTTTGCACCTTTCGGCTATTGTGAACGCTGCTGCTATGAACACGAATCTCTCTCAGTCTTGTTTACCGTTTATAAAACCTTTTGTAAGCACATATTTGGGAGGTGAATTTTTTCCCCAGAGAATTGCGAATTGGCCAGCAATCCCAGGCAAAAGCCCCATGTGTGGATGCCCTTGTGTCCTTAGATACAACTGTGGAGATGAACGCTGTTACTTGGACCTGGCCAGGCTGAGAGGCGTCCACTACATCACTTGGAGAAGGCAGAGCAAAGTCTTTCCTCAAGATAAGGTAAAGTTCAGGACAAAACTCATCCTGTTTTCTTTTTAATTGGTTTAAAGTATCTAGTTAATGTGACAAACTATCTTTGAACTTCAAAGATAAAATGGTTCTTCTCTGGAATCGTGAGTTGCTGTGCTTTATATTTGCAAATTGGGGGAAAGGAGAAATTAATTACTCTCTCTCTTTATGTGGAAAAGAGAACTTCATGAAATTTGGGCCTAGAGAGATCTATTAAATTATTTAGAGACGGGATCAGGAAACTACAGACCAGTGGGCTAAATCTGGCCCTCCAGTTGTTTTTATAAATAAAGTTTTATCGGGACATGGTCCTGCTCCTCTGTTTATGTGTTGTCTGTCTATGGCTGCTTGAGCACTTCATTGGCAGGGTTGAATAACTGTGGTGGAGACTTTGTGGTCCATGGAGCTGAAAATATATGTTATCTGGCCTGTTACTGAAAAAATTTGCCAACCTCTGATGTAGAGCATAAACTAAAATAGTTCTTCGGCCAAAGTAAAATAACTTTCTTCTTGTTCAGAAAACCACATCCTCAACACCTTACCAATTTGTCTTTTGCTTCGTTTTTGCAGGGCCACCACCCAACTCTGGGGGAACATCCGAAGTTTACCAACTACTCTTTTGATGTAGAAGAATTTATGTACCTTGTCCTTCAGGCTGCAGACCACGTATTGCAACACCCGAAGTGGCCATTTAAGAAAAAACATGATGAGCTGTAAATGTGTGGGGTCTTTTTGCCAAAAGGGAGGGTTTAGACGGTCCTCCGCCCAGACTCACCTCACAGTTAAATAGGTAAAACAGCCTGTTTTCTCCTAGCCCCAAAGTACCTTTTTTTAATACCAAAACATGCCTTCAGGGTATTACTTATGTGTTTTATAGTCTTTAACTGTTTCATGTGATTGTTGTGTCATTGCTATTTATCAAGATACTCTTTTTGCACTGAAAACTTTACTTTTTATAGTTCAGAAACTGGGCCTGGGCTCACTGCCGTAATTGAGCTTTTTTCTTAGGGATACCAAAGTTTGCAACTTTCTTAGCTTTAGAATTTGTAAATGTTTTTATAGAATACCATGAGCTCGTCATTCAAGAGGCTTCCAACTTGTTAATGATATATTTGAGCAAATTCACAACTCATTTATTTGCCATGATTTGTTCACAGCACAGTTTGTAGTAGGAAAGGGAAACATGCAAACACACACACACACACACACACACACACACACACACACACACACACAGAGTTGTGGTTCTCAGTACCAAGCTATAGGCCCGTGTTATAGATTAAACAGTATTATAAACAGATCAGTTTAACTGTATCAGAGTCTAAACTAATGCCTGCTGAATTCTCTGTTGTATCTTTTTAGTCAACGCCAGGTTATCTTCATCAAGAACCTGAATTAACCATGCTGTTGCATTAGTTGATATTTTAAACTAATCATGTTTTCCTCACATATAACAACCACATATGATAAAAACAAATGAGGACGTCCTTTAGGACTGTTCTGTGTACCTTCTAGCTGGTTTCCACTGGTTCCTTCTTAGCCGTGGAGAGCATTTATAAATCAAATAGTGGTTTTGTTGCACACGTGCTTGTAAGTGCATAGACCTGTGTGTATGCGTCTACCTCTTTTAACATGGAAGTATTCCAGTCTTTGATTTTGCAAACTTTAAATTAGTCACAAGGGGAGATTTTTTTCCCTATGAAAAAAGTAAAGACACACACACACAAAAGGTAAAGACATGCATGAATTATCCAATTCAAAATGAATAAGAAGCCATAAGAAAGTGCTACTGATTAAACAGCGTATCTGAAATGCAGTCCCACTCTTTGAATGGGCTTCATTTCCTATTGTCTATGAACTTTCAATTTAGTGGTCAGAAACCATGGATTTATTTTACTGTAAAATGTGGAGTTTACATTTTATTAACACTTGAGCAGTCTAATTTAGAGACTAGCAACTTCTATTTTTTTAAGTAGGGGATTAACAGAGTACAGCAGAGCTAAGCATTTAAAAAAAATATTTTAGAGTTGTAAAAAAAAAAAAAGAATATGCAGCAGAGAAGTGACCTGAGAAATCTAAAATATTTATTATCTGGACCTTTACAGAACATGTTTGCTGACTCCTGCTTTAAAGGATTATGAACAGTTTTCTAGAGTTGAGGAATATTTATTAAAATATCTGTCAAGGAATTAGTGAATCACTGTAGCAATAGCTTTGATTTGAGATCTTAACATTGTTTTAAAAGACTTACAACATATGAATTTTGAAATGAGTGGTGTTGCTGCCGTCCTTTGTCCAGTATACTGAGTAACCACTGAGATTGCTCACGTAAAAGGAGCTGTCAAGACCACATTGCACTTCTAGTCAGAGAGGTGTAAACATCTGAAAAAATGGCCTCAAAAAAGGTTTCAACAGTTTATCTTACGTCATTTAAAAAACTATGTGGCAATGCGATTCTGTAGATGATCAAGAATTTCAGACGTTGAGAACAATTTCATAATAAAATGTTACATTTGCATA
Organism: Delphinus delphis; assembly: GCF_949987515.2. Lineage (NCBI taxonomy): Eukaryota > Metazoa > Chordata > Mammalia > Artiodactyla > Delphinidae > Delphinus > Delphinus delphis. The sequence continues at coordinate 82,745,121 of NC_082692.2, read as the reverse complement.
TTTCACATTTAAAGAGACAATATGTTTTACAGAAACAAGAAAATACATTAGATACTTTATGGAACTCAATTTTATCAGACTTTTTTGATGGGAGCAAAGGAAGGTCTTCAAATTGTTATAAAACGTAAAATGTAAAGACTGCTCTTTTTATGAAGTCTTTGAAGGGGTGCATGTCATTGTTTGTACATGTGGGGTATGGCCTTGGAATAAATCGTTTTACAATTTATTTGAATACCGGACTATTTTCAGGGTTTTCTGTGTCTGAATGTCAGATGCTTACTTTTTTCTTCGGCAATCTGGCAGCTCTAGATTATACAAATTGAGTAGCTCACTGATGAAGAATTCAGCTTAAGGAAAAATTGTACCTTACAATTATTTAGCAGTTTATCATATGATGCTTTCACAAATGTTATATTGCATAATCTTTTTAAAATGACATAAGAATTGTTCCCATTTCTATTTATTTATTTGTTTGTTTATTTATTTAGTTATCTGGCTGCTCCAGGTCTTAGCTGCAGCACGCGGGATCTTCATGGCTGGATCTAGTTCCCTGAACAGGGATTGAACCTGCGCCCCCTGCATTGGGAGCGTGGAGTCTTAACCACTGGACCACCAGGGAAGTCCCAGAATTGTTCCCATGTTTAACGTGAAAAGAGTCAGATGCTGTTTAAAGGACTTCTCTAAAGATCACAGGTCTTCTGATTCCATGTCCATAGTTCTCCATTTATTCACTCAATTATTTACTATTGATGGAGAAACTACTGGGTACCATCTCTACTCTAGGTTCTGGGGATACAGCAGTGAGCAGAACAGAAAAAAGTCCTTGCCTTCATGGACCTTGCGTTCCGGTGGAGGAGACAAATATTAACCTACATAAGGGAAATATATTGTGTGCTGGATGTTGATACATGGTATGGACAAAACTAAAACGGGGACGAGGGATGTGGCGCTCTGGGGTGGGGTGGAGTTGGGCACACTTAGGTAGAGGATACGGAAATCCTCGCTGAGGTCACCTTTGAGTCAAGATTTAAAGCAGCTAAAGGAGGAGGAAAGTAGACAGCAGAGCAAAGAGCATCCCAGGAAGACCGGATGGTGCGTGCCAAGGTCTTGAGGCAGGAGGATGCCTGGTGCGTTTGAGGAACAGCAAGGAAGCCAGTGTAGCTGGAGTGATCAAGGGGCAGAGGAGTAGGAGATGAGGTCAAAGAGGCAATGGGCTTGGGGTGCAGATGGCAAGGCTCTTGTCCTTTGATGCTTATGAGTTGGGAGTCATTGAAAGGATCTCAAACAGGAGGAATGACCCGACTTACTTTGAAGAGGCTTTGAAGAGGCTAACTCTAGCTGTTATGCTGGGAATAGACTGTGGAGGGATGTCTTAGGTCGTGTTCCCTGGGAAATAGACTCTGGGATGGAGATTCATACACAGGTGGGTCATTGGGGAAGAGGCTCATGATTAACACCTGTGAGGAAGGGGCCCAGTCTTGGGTGGAGGGAGGAATGGCGCTGCAATGCAGTAGCAGGAGAGGCCTCAGGGGGGCGCTGCGCAGGCTCCTTAGGCAGGGCAGGTCGGTCGTAATCCATTAGTAGCCAACGTTCCCAGCAATCGGGAGACTGTGATGGGGGGACTTCCGAGACCCACTGAAGCATCCACAACGGGGCCAGGGTGATGCCCTTCAGCTTGTTCCACTCGCCCTTCTACTGCTTGCCAGCAGGCTTCTAAGGCTTTATTCGATTCAGATTTTTTTTTTTTTTTTTTTTTTGCGGTACGCGGGCCTCTCACTGTTGTGGCCTCTCCCGTTGTGGAGCACAGGCTCCGGACGCGCAGGTTCAGCGGCCATGGCTCACGGGCCCAGCCGCTCCGCGGCATGTGGGATCTTCCCGGACCGGGGCACGAACCCGCGTCCCCTGCATCGGCAGGCAGACTCTCAACCACTGCGCCACCAGGGAAGCCCTCAGATTTTATTTGTTTTAAAGACTCCTTATGGATGATCCCGTGTACTTCATATGGTAGAAGGCGAGACTGGGCTTTGTGGGCCATATGAGTTCTCTGTCCCATATTACTATTCGTTGGTCCCCACCCCCAATCTTTTAAAAAATGTAAAAACCATTCTTTGGGATGTTTAACAGAGAGGTTAAGGAACTTGCCCAAAGCCACACAGCTAATAAGTAATAGATGGATTGTGAAGGAATTTAAACAGGGAGGTAATGTAGGAAGTAAGGAAGGAAGGGAGGAAGGAAGGAAGGGAGGGAAGGAGCAAAGGGGGGAAAGGAGGGAGGGAGAGAAGGAAAAAGAAGAGAGAAATTGGGTGGAAAAGAAAATAGAGAACGAAGTCCTGGAGTTAGGTTTTTTCTTGCAGTTATAGTATAGTTTTCTTTGAAACAGTCAATGGAGAGAGAATTAGAAAAATACTCGCTTTTTTGAAACTAGGAGCATATAAGCAAATTAACTCAGGTGTGGTTGCCTTGGAGAAACCAGTCATTCAAAATACCATATTCCCAACCAAGGGCTAGTGCCAGACACTTTAATACTGTCCTCCTCGGTTGGCTTACTGGGGCATGGCAAAAGATGTCATAAGCCCTCGTATCATGGAAGAAGTGCTTAGAGCCAGGCACAGGTTATGTGGGCCCTCACTTTGAACGGTAATGCACATTTTGACCACAAGGTGGCAGTCAAGCCCTTCCAAATGGCCTCTGCGCCCAGAAGCCTGGGTGTAATAATCTCGTAAATTCCAGACACCTGAGCGCCAGGAGTAGGGCCTTGCTTCTGTGTGTGATGGATTTTTTTCATCCCTGTTTTGAGGGAAAGTGGGAAAATTATCCTGGACAGTTTTCAGGTTCAAGTGTGTAATTTCTTAGCTGCAGCCAATTCCTGAATCCTCTGTAATATCTCCTGATCATCTTGTGCAAAGAGCATTTGGTCCTGGGAAGATGATTTCTAGTGAGAGAAGCTGTTTAGTGGAATGCATTCTCTTTGATGCAAAGGAATTTTCTTGGGAGGAGAGCTCTACTGTAGGATCTCGAGATAGCCCATTAGTTCCTCAGTCCTTAGGAGCTAAATTCTTTCTTATATTGGCTTTATAGTTTATTGCATATGCAAGTGCTGTTATCATTTAGTTTGAGAAGAACCAGACTATAAGTGGAGGAGTTCATTTAAGTCTAGATGCCAAAAAATGGTGGCATGTTAATTAAGGAGGGCTTTTCAGCACAAAGGGGTGTTAATATCGAGTTTTCACATGGATCTGATCTAATGCAGTGCTTCAGGTATTTGCTATCATTTATTTTTCACAACCATAAATTGCAGAATTTGGGGATGTTTTTGCTGAAAAGGAACTTGGAGATCCTTCATGGCATTGTTCATTCCACAACGGTTTGTTGACTGCCCACCATTAACAGGCACTTTCAGGCCAAGAGAGAAGATTCCTGGGAGAGGCATGTTGTGTAGACACAAGAATTCAGTTACAGAAATCAGAAGGCCCTGCTTCCTCACCCTTGTAGCACAGAAGCTGTGCGACCATGGGTTTCTTGCTTTGCCTCAGGAAACTTCAATTCTCTCCTAAACTGGTGGCAATATCTATTAGGTAGGGTAGATTTAAGGATAAAATAAAAAAATGAAGTCCCACTTGTTTAGGGCCTGGCACGTAACATCTGTTCAGTAAATGCTATTATTATACTATGACACGTAGGACTATTATCATTTATAGCTGTAGTACCTGGGGAGCATTTAAATTCTGATCTCCAGACCTTTCCCCAAGCCAAGTTAATCAGAATCTCACGGGTACCATCAGCTGACTCTGTTTGGTCAAATGTCCCCAGATGTTCTGATGCATAGGGGCTGGGAACTGCCGCTCTAGGACAGAGTGTCAGCTGATGACACTAGACAGCTCATGAGGTCCAAGCCAGCCCTTGGCAAAGTGTCTTCCACTGGGTATCCTTAAGATGTTACATCAAAAACGGTTTACTAGGGAAATGCTGCCTCAAGCCGAGTAGAGGTGTTTCTTGCAGGGTTTCTCCCTACTTTTGATACACGAATGTACACCGTGAGTTTCTAAATAGGAAGAGGTAATATGCACCGTTTCTAAATTCATTTGACCACTGGATCTCTTTCTCAGGGAGCGTGAAGATTAGTGTTGCAAAAATCCCCCTCCAGGCAGGCTGCTGTAAGCAGTGGCCACGGCTGTATCTGCCTCCTGGGGAATGGGTACCAGGCCGTGCTTTTAGCGTGAAGTCACTCTGGCCGGTTGCGTCTTGTTTGTGAGTTAAATCAACGGTGCTACCAGATCACAGTTGATTGGACCGGGGATCGATAAGTGAACTGCATTCTATCCATTCGGGCAGTTGTAAGATAAAGGGTAAAGAAATGATCCACGCAGATCCCTTCAGCAGGGACATTTGGATGTGAGACGTGAGGAAGATGCCGAGGTTTCTGGTACCAAGACACCAGATCTCAGTTATTGGCGCTTCTTTTGTATCAAGTACAGCTATGAGCTTTTACTCTCCAGGTATATCCACGAGGCCACCCGTACATTCAGGTCATGCATGGGATGACCTCTTCCTTCCAGCCTGAAAGAACCCAACTAATGTAGCCATCCCAGACTCCAGGTGTGATTATCCCCACACTACACCATGGCAGTGGAAGGACGTGGACTCAGGCCTTCGTATTCCAAGTTTAATGCCATCCAGCTGCCCTAACACGTTCCTGACTCTCAAGTCAAGGGCCTCAGGAGGACAAGTGGAGGGAAAATGTAATGGTAGTTAAAAAAAAAAAAAAATCTGGAAAGCAAATCGCAAGGACGCAAATCTGTAGAAGTACCTATGGTCTTAGGGGGAAATAGGAGCTGGGCACAGGGTTAAATAAAGGTGCCGGAGAAATCAGGCCAGTTTGCTGTGAGGTGATTGGATGAGGCATTAGCAAGGGGGTGAGTTAAAGGTCAAGGTTCCAAGTCCCAGAAGAAAACCCACCCTTAAGGTGGAATAGACAGTAAATAAAGCCGAGGACAAGAGTGAAATGAGGGAAGTACCAGACACACCGAACAGGCCAAAGGAGAGGCAGGGAAAGGCCAGCATGAACGTTGGAAAGTTTGAGGAAAAGGAGGCAGAGGAAGACAATGCAAACGCTGAGGAAACCGGAAGCAACTGCTTCCTGCAGCAACATCTTCCTGCGGCAAGTACTCCAGCCCCTGGGGCCGGCAGGAAATGGAGAGCAAAGCAAGAAAGCACTGATTGACAGTGAGAGCAATTCTACACTGATAGAAAAATGTAAATCCTCCAGAGAAACATCTTTATCTACATAGCCCTTTTCAAAAATGCAGGGAATATTCAGCAACGTTCAGCTAGAGAATTTACACAAGATGTTTTTCGAAGCGTTTATGGTTCACTTGGTGGAAATGGGACTGGGAGTTTTTCCTCCTCCGGTTCACAAGGATGTCAATGCATCCTCTTGCCTGTGAAATTAAAAGGAAGATGTGATGGTGGAGCACCTGTACTGCCATCACCACACCGAGACACGAGACACGGAGCCCAGATGGGATTTCGGTTCTGCCCGGCAGGTATCTCTATGCAAATAAACCGCCTCTCAGAAATCGCTTGGTGATGCTATCATATTGACTTTGTACTGGATTATATGTTCTCCGATAGTCTTGCTTTTGCAATGCAAATAGCAGTCTGTTGAAAAGAGTTTTATGGTGACTGCTACTTGGTGCAGGCAATAAATCTGGGGGACAAGGAATAAAAGTAATATGCAGAAAAAGGCACCCGTTCTTTTACGACTTTGCTTTTAAACGAGTGAGAAGCGCCAACAGCTGCGAAGGCTCTTGTCTGCTCTTGTCTTTTTGCTTCTTCTTCCTTAGTTCTTCTTCCTCTTCCTCCCCGTCTTCTTCTCCACCCTTCTCCCAATATTAGCATTTAAAAGTCGGCTTTCTTGGTGGAAGTAAATACCGCTGGTCAGGAACGCTGCAGAAAGGTCTGGACTAACAACATCGTGGTCTGGGTGGTCACCCACGGCGGTAAGACCTTGTAGCAGATTTTGCACTTCCTCTGTTGGGCTGTCCCTTGGGAGGAGGACCCATAATACACGTGGATAACGTCCACTTCCCCCACTCAGGCTTCCTGAGACCCTCCGAGGGTCTTCTGTAGGGTAATGATGTTGGGCAAGTGCAAACACGTGAAGTCTTAGGGGAAATGAGAGAGGCTTTGCAGAGCCGCGATGACGAGGGGCTGGGTGGTGAACGTTACAGGTTCTGGCCTGCCCCTTAGCGCCCGAGTGACCTCAGGCAAGCCACTGACACCCTCCAAAACCAGCCTTTGTAGGAAACTACAGTTTTCTCATCTGTAAATGCAGGCTATTAAGGGAACCATCCTGAAGGTTGTGTGAGGCTTTATTTGGTTCTTCTACCCGCGAGGCACTTTGCCGAGCAAACAATTGTGAGGAACAGAGGCGCCTGATCTTAATCAGATAATCACGCAGGTGAAGGTATTTAAGGATAAACTGAGGGGCTGCTGGGAAGGGAAGGAGCCTGTTGTAACCGAGGGAGATGCCGTGCGCTGGGGCTGGAGCTGGAGCTGGAGCTGGAGCTGGAGCTGGAGCTGGGGCGTAGAGGGACCGGGGAAGGTCCTTCCCGAGCAAGTATAAGAACACACCTAGTGTCTGGCACACAGAGAGGCCTCCTAAGCAGGGAGAGGAGCTGGGAGGCGGAAGAAGGAAGAAGACGAGGTGGCTGACAAGGAGGAAGAAGATGCAGACCCACAGGACGCTAGAGTCCTAGGCCTGTGAGCACCAGAGAAACCCCCGCGTGTGACAGCTTTAGCCTGAGATGCTCTGAGGACAGTGGCCATGGAGGTCTGCTCGACTCAGCGGTGGGCTGACGGTCCAAGTGGTGGAAAAGTTCACAGACACCAGATGGGCCCCAGACAAAAGTTGCAGAGGCTCTAGGGCTGTAGGAGTCGAACTTTGCTTCCCACTGAGTGCGTTTGTCAACATCACCTGAGAATTTCACCAACCATGAAGGCCTGAGCGCCCACCTGCCTTCTCCTCGCCTCAGCGTTCTCGGCTGCTACATGAGGGGTACCCGCACCTCAACTTCGCTTCTGCTCCTTCCGTCTGTGATGAAACGGCAAATGGTACGTGATCTGTGCAAATATATGCACATATGTAAACTCACGGGTCAGTTATGTAAGGTAGTTGCAAGGTGGCTCTGACGGGAAGGAGGTTCTTCTGGGCTTCACGCTTAAGTCTTTTTCCAAAATGTGCGTTCTTAATCCTGGGGGGAGGGGGGATTCATTTATTTGCTAAAGTGTTTAAGGATGGGCTGAAACGTCAAGAAATCCTGGTATAGCCCAGAGTTTTCAATTATATGTAGGAAAATGACTACCAGGAAGGGGGGGAAACCAAAGCTGTGTTTATTTTACTTTTTTAAAGAAATAAAGTGAATTGCTGTTTGGTGGAGGGAGAGGGGAACTCTTGAGGCAGGTGTTATTAATGATGATTGCTTATTGGTCGGGGGCACGTGATTGAGAAGGGCTCTGCCTGGAAATGAGAGTTTGTCTCAATGAAGCTCCAAGCCTGACACCACCCCTTTTATTAAAAAAATTGAGGTACAGTTGCTGTGCAATATGTTTCAGGTATACAACAGAGCGATTCACAGTTTTAAAGGTTATGTTTCATTTACAGTTATTACAAAATGTTGGCTATATTCCCCATGTTGTACAATATATCCTTGCAGCTTGTTTATTTTATGCATAGTAGTTTGTACCTCTTAACCCCCTACCCCTATCTTGCCCCCCCACTTCCCTCTCCCCATTGATAACTGCTCGTTTGTTCTCTAATATCTGTGAGTCTGTTTCTTTTTTGTTATATTCATTAGTTCTATTCTTTAGATTCCACATGTAAGTGATATCATACAGTATTTGTCTTTCTGTCTGACTTATTTTACTAAGCACAGTACCCTCTGAGTCCGTCCATGTTGCTGCAAATGGAAAAATTTCTTTCTCTTTTATGACCGAGTGGTATTCCGCTGTAAACCACATCTGCCTTATGCATTCATCTGTTATTGGACACTCAGGTTACTTCCATGTCTTGGCTCTTGTAAATAATACTGCTATGAACATTGGGGTGCATATATCTTTTCGAATTAATATTTTCGTGTTCTTCGGAAATATACCCAAGAGTGGAGTTGCTTGGTTGTATGGTAGTTCGGGTTTTAGTTTTATGGAAAACTCTCCATACTGTTTTCCACTGTGGCCGCACCAGTTTATAGTCCCACCAATAGTGGATGAAGGTTCCCTCTTCTCCACCTTCTCGCCGACATTTGTTATTTGTGGACATTTTGATGACGGCCATTCTGACACGTGTGAGGTGATATCTCATTGTGGTTTTTTTTTTTTTGCGGTATGCAGGCCTCTCACTGTTGTGGCCTCTCCCGTTGTGGAGCGCAGGCTCAGCGGCCATGGCTCATGGGCCCAGCCGCTCCGCGGCATGTGGGATCTTCCCGGACCGGGGCACAAACCCGTGTCCCCTGCATCGGCAGGCAGACTCTCAACCTCTGCGCCACCAGGGAAGCCCTGTGTTTTTTTTTTTAGTTTAATTTTTTTTAATACAGCAGGTTCTTATTAGTTATCTGTTTTATACATATTAGTGTATATATGTCAATCCCAATCTCCCAGTTAATCCCACCATGACCCCACCCTGCTTTCCCCGCTTGATGTCCATACATTTGTTCTCTACATCTGTGTCTCTATTTCTGCCCTGCAAACCGGTTCATCTGTACCATTTTTCTAGATTCCACATATATGCGTTAATATACGTTATTTGTTTTTCTCTTTCTGACTTACTTCACTCTGTATGACAGTCTCTAGGTCCATCCACGTCTTTACAAATGACCCAATTTCGTTCCTTTTTATGGCCGAGTAATATTCCATTGTATATATGTACCACATCTTTATCTATTCGTCTGTCAGTGGGCATTTAGGTTGCTTCCATGACCTGGCTATTGTAAATAGTGCTGCAGTGTACATTGGGGGTGCATGTGTCTTTCTGAATTATGGTTTTCTCTGAGTATCTGCCCTCATGGTGGTTTTGATTTGCATTTCCCTGACGATTAGTGATGTGGAACGTCTTTTCATGTACTTGTTGGCCATCTGTATGTCGTCTTGGGAAAAATGACTCTTAAGGTCTCCTGCCCATCTTTTAATCGGTTTTTTTTTTTTTTGATGTTGAGTTGTATGAGCTAGTGATAAGTTTGGATATTCACCCATTATCAGTCATATCATTTGCAAATATGATAGAGAAACTAGAGATTTGTCTCAGTGAATACCCAAGCCTGCCTTTGCAACACAGGGAAAAAAAGTTCTTTACGTGAATGGGAAGTGCCTAATGCATTACTGCCTATGTGGACAGACACCTTTGTCAGTATTCAGCATTTTGTCCATCTGCCCCTTAACATCACCAAGGGCTCCTGACATGTCTGCTCTGTGGGTCTTCAGGCTTTCAGAAGGTGTTCCCTTGGCTAGAAAGGTTTAGATTTGGCCTACTCTAGAGATACAGGGATGGATGATGACACCTCAGGAGCAGGGTACATCTTGGGAATATGTACAGGACCTGTGCTGAGGATAATGCTCGAATGGTTTTGGTCTGGGTGCCTTCTTTTGGCTTGCGCGACTCTGAGTCAGAGGAATTGAGTTTCTGAATTGAGTGCAGTAGCAGCAAATAGATTGCAAGTCAGAAAAAAAAAGGAGAAAAAAAAAAAACCTTTCCAAGCAAGAAAGCAGAATACTACTTGGAAGGGGCTATTTTGCTGCAATCCTGTAGAAATATGGACTTGTGTATATTTTTAATTGAGAAGTGTAGAACATGGACCACCATCACGACTGACATTTATCATGTCCCTGGTCCTCTCCCCACTCTTCCCTCCACCCCTAAACCCCCATCCCCTCCTTCGGCAAGTCCCTATTCCTGACCTCACCTTCTCAGTTTGATCCACCACGGAAACACTGTCAGTGTTATTCATCAACCTGAAAAATGCTACACCGAGTCCAAGGGTTGTGTGCCATGGTCATGTCAGTGGGAACAATTAATTATTCCATCAAGCACTTGACATGTCAGTCAATGAAAAAATAGGTGCTTTAGACCTGACCACTCAAAATATCTTTTCAGACACTGGCATGCCAAGATCTTGATAGTATAATGAATTATTCTTTAAACGTATCATTTCAGGCCATCAATTTGGCCATATAGACTTTTCTTTTTTGGGGGGGAAGGACTAAATTACAGAAGTTATCTAAAATAGCAAGCAAAATAACTTTGCAACCTGGGAAGCAAAGACTGGAGCTCTGAGAAGTAGAATTAGAAAAATGTTCCTTGGGGAAGATAGTGAGGTAAACACAGTTACAACTCACAAAAGTATAAGGAAAGTTCCCTGGTGTTCTGTGAATCTTGGGCATGAAAAATAGTTCATTCTCATTGACCACTGGAATTTCCTCCTCATTTTCCATCATAAGGCACTGGGAACCTATGAGATCGTTTATTATTCTGTTTGCGTCGTGGTACAAGCTTGCTGAGCAATATAGTTCCTGATTATTTAGGACGTGTGGGTGTTGATGGCAGTCTTGGATTGAATTTTGAGTTCACTTGGAAGGTCAGTTTTTCCCGGTGAATCTGTATATGTAATTCCTTTTCCCGCACTTGATGTATGGTTTCTCTTATACTCCTGTGGCTAATTAATTCCATTCATTTGCAAGTCTGAGCTCTTCAAAGATCTGCACCCATCTCGTCTCTGAGTATTTTGCAACCAGGGCTGAGCAATTGCCCAGCCTGCTGGCTTTATGGGGAATGTTTAAGACCTTGCCATGTATTTTGGGTGACTTCTGAACACGGCACAAAGCACGTCGAGGTTTCAGCTGGTCAAATTGCTTTCATCCTAAAATGTCAGCTTTTTTTTCTAGGAGCAGTGGCTGCCACAGACATTTTTTCCCCCTCAGATATCTCCACTGAATTGCTGGATGTCAGTGGTTATTTTTCTGTCTTGTTAAATAATGCCCTGTTGCTCCAGCGATGGTCATTTTAAAACTGTCACAAAATAACAGCCATGTCAATTTGTTTTCAGGATTGGGTCTTAATTGTTCACCATTGTTTGAAAATAGAGAACAGCCTCATTAATTCACTGCAGAATATTAAGCATTTCATTAAAATATTGCCTGGAAAGGAGAGTTACTTCAAATCCCCTTTCCATGTCCTTCATGGCCAGCAAAATGATCTATTCTGCATTCTTCACTCTCAACCTGGAGAAAAATTGGGGCCTCCATGACCTTTTAATTTGTGCTTCAAAGAAAACATGTCTTAATGTTATGTAATAAATCAATCATCACTTGCTTAATAATCTTAATGCATATCTTTGAAGTCAGCAACCGACCAGAGAGGCTGGGATTTTTAAAAATTGACAACTCTCTGGTCATTTGATGTAAACCGTGTTTTATTGATCAGCCGTGGAACAGTACTTGATAAGCAGCTGCGAGTAAAGGCATGTGATCATGGGGAACAATGAAAAATGAAGATGTTTTATTTATGTATATATATTGATACACACGCCTTTTTATATATAGTCTCTGAAGTACATGGGAAATAAGACTTTTTAATATTTTAGTATTTGAAATGTGTCAGATAATACTAACTCCCCTTAAGTCTATCTTACCTTTGTACATGAACATCCTAACATACACAGTATTTGTATATTTCATGGTTTCTATAATCTTGAAGTGACAGTTTTTACCACCATATTTTTATGTATTCTAGAGAGCCGTTGTTTAAAATGCAAATCTACCCGTGTTCCTTCAGTCCTCTTTTGTCTATTTGCCTTGATTTCTTTTGTTATCTGAAGAATTTTTCAGTTCAGACATTTTCAATTTAGAAATCACATCCTTGTTACTTATTATTAATGCTCTGTTTATCATGCCAAAATACCCCCAAAAAAAACCAACCCTGGATTTTTGTTTCATTTTGTAGATGAGCTTCAGATAACACAGTCGCAGATCCGCTGCTACTTTAATGACTAAGTGCTGAATTATAGGTTTCCTGATTTGAAGTGCATTTAGAAAGAGCAACCAAATGCAATTAATCTGATAGTAATAGGAACAGAAGTTAATATTGGCCAGAAGCTAGACTGCTCATTGTAAACATCTAACCTGAATAATTGACAGTCACAAAGGCTCACTTCTGGTTCCTAAAACGGTCCTCTCATTACTGCCTGCACAACTCAGCTTGACCCCGGTCCTCTTCGGAGAATTCTACCCAGACGTTACCAAGGTCCTATCTTGGTCACTAACACAACAGTGATCATGCCTCTCTCTGAGCTTTCTGGGTTCTCTCTTCTGTCTGTCCTGGAGAGCCCCTGAAGGGTAGTGTAAAGGGAATACGTGGGTTCATAACCTCAGCTCAAGGCTCCCAGCTCTATGACCTTGGACAAGGCATCGGACCCTCGGGGCTACCCTTTAGGAATGCCTACCTTCAGGGGTTGCTGTAAGAATCAGCAAATCATGCCCGGCTTACTACGGGAGCTCCAAAGAGCTCTGACACGCTACCCCCCCCCCCGCTCAAAACGGGAGGGAAGATGTGCTACAATATTTCACGTTTTTTTTTTTTTTCTAATGGGGGCAGCACGTCCCATTACCAGCTCCCAGCCTTGAGTTGGGCTGTTGTTCCCAGTTGCAAGGTAAATCTTCGCTTTTCTCTCTGCTTTCTTCCACGTTACCTTTTCCATCATTTCTATTCAATAATTAACACTGAAATGTTTTCTTTATTGAAGCAGTGCTCCCAAAAGGTTTTTTTACATCTTCTCTGGGTAATTTCATTTTCCTTTTATCTGAACTCTTGAAAGACCTTGTCTGTTATTTTTGTTTCTTTTCTGTTTTTTATGTAGCTGCTAATGTTGATTGTAGAAATATATGAAAATACAGATAGGGGAAATATCACTTAAAGGAAATCATAGTATTTATCAATCCAGACCTAGGCTGTACGCACACCGCCAACACTCCCTCAAACACATACACACAAATTGTACACACACAGATATATAGATATAACTTTTTTCATGCTAAATTATAAATACATACATATTCATGTTATGTGTATTTCTGGATAACCTATTGTTTACTAACAGGATTTAAAGGACAGCTCCCCATTACCATAAAAATATTTACATCAACATTTTTAATGTCTGCAGGTAATTTCATGAAGCCAATCTTCATATTGTTGAGCAGTGAAACTCTTTCTAGCTGCTTAATATTATTAAGGAAAAAAATTGCCGTGTCTTGAATATCCTTACACATACATCTTTATGCATCTGTCCAACTCTTAGGATAAATTCCTGGACACAGCACTGCTGAATGTCAGGACATACTCATTTTTAGAGATATGATAACATACTGATAACTTTCCATCCAGAAACGTGGCACTTTTCATCTAACCCTTCAGCAGATATCTGAATGTGCAACTACCCCACATATCCCCAACGCTGGATGAGTTGGCAGAAGGGTTTTTAAGCAGAGTTGCAGAATAGCTTTTACACAAAAAACACTGAGAGACGAGAACATACTGGATCGATCTGTGTTTCATATATTGAAACAATTCTGAGCACTCTGGTTAGGAAGGCAGGTTACAATCCTGATGTTGTGAGAAGGACCGTGGCTGAATAGAAAGTGTTTCCAGTTTTGGAGAGCTGGCCCACGCACCAGGAACTATTGTTTTGATCAAATAGACCCGATAAAGGAGCAGTGGCGAACATTATTTAGACAGCCTAGGTGGCTGTCGCTTCTCCAAGTAGGTTAAGTAAAAGAAAGGCTACACAGGTTAATTAAAAGGTGACACCACGCAGTTGGACACAGCATTAGGTAATTGTTTCTTCCACTTGGACAGCTATGCAATGCCTATTACAGGGGTCTAGGAAAAAAATAAACTTGTGTGACAAAGACAAGACACTTGTACCTGAAGCTGGAGTGCTCTTCTGTTATCCCCATATTAAGGTATTTATAAGCCTGGGTGCGTAATGGAACATTTTGAAATTACCTACAAACACTGAATGGCTATCCTGGTAGGCTTGGGTTGTTTTTAATTGTATGAAAAAGATGACATTTACAAAACCCTTTTTATCTGATAGGTTTCAAATATACACAGGAGTAGAACAGCGAATGCCCACATACCCGTGACCCACTTACAATGATCATCGGCCACTCTTGTTTCACTTAAATCCTACCTACTTCAGCACCGAATTATATTGAAGCCAATCTTTGACATATCATTTTACTCGTAAATATTTCAGTGTTTAAAAAGGTGATTGGGGGTGATGGTCCTAATCAATTAAAGTTTCTGATTTAGCATTATCAGGATATCTTTGTAAAATCCTCAACCTCAGCAAAATGACTTCTCTGAGCCGCAGATTCCTGTTCTGTAAAAGGGATACTAAGAAGACTTGGACACAGTAGTGGTACTGGGAGGATTACAGAAGATAGTTCAAGATAATATAACGTCAAAAACTGAAAAACTGTTAACTAATCATCATCGCCATTGTCATCACTGGAATTCCGGTTTTATAAGCAAATGACATGGGAGCTTTGGAAAGCTGAGCGATGAGATATAGGGGCTTAAGAGGCTGCTGGGAAAGGAGATGATGGAAAATGTGACAAGTATGTCAGAAAAAAAGAAAAGCAGGAGATCATTGAAGAGGGAACATCATGAGGAACAGCCAGTAGCCCAGGCGTGTGTGACAGTGAGGGCGTGGGTCTTCTGATCACTGTGGCCACATGTCTGTGTTCCATTTTTTGACACCAGGATAGAACCTGGGAGAAGTGAAACAGCAGTGGAAGGTGGACAAGGACGAGAGAGAGAACTTGAGTTTTTAAAATGTTAAATTCTCTTAAAGGTCAAGTCAGACCATAGTAATAAATACTATTACAATGTAGAAGTTGAACTATGTATGGAAATAATTTTTAAGTCTTGCCTGATGGGTCCCTAATTTCCAGAAATAATTGATACTGCAAATTTCTATGTGAACAACATACATAAGTCATCCCGTGGAATTTAGTTTTGGGGGATTTGATTGACTTTGTAGCTATGCCAACCTTATTAAGTGAAAATGGTTGGGTGATTCTCCACGTGATTTTGAAATTTTGGGTCAAAGGTGGCTATCTCCACTGTTCCATTCATCAAACACTTACTTTTTTTTGCGGTATGCGGGCCTCTCACTGCTGTGGCCTCTCTGGTCGCGGAGCACAGACTTCGGGCGCGCAGGCTCAGCGGCCATGGCTCACGGGCCCAGCCGCTCCGCGGCATGTGGGACCTTCCCGGACCGGGACACGAACCCGCGTCCCCTGCATCGGCAGGCGGACTCTCAACCACTGCGCCACCAGGGAAGCTCAAACACTTACTTTTTGACTAATATTGATCACTAATTTCTTCATCCAAAACATGGCATACAGGATAATTTCACAATACAGCATCTCTCCAGATGCTTGATTTTTAAAAATGTACATCAATAAGTTATTTTAATTGTTATGCATTAGAAATGACTCCAGGCAAACGTTGACAACACTTGGCTTTTTCCAGAACTTACCTATCCTGTGACCCATTCCCAAAGAATTGAATAGCCACAGAGATACTTTGATGAGTGAACCCCAATGGAGGAGTTAATGGCTGATATGTTAATTGGGGCCCCTCCTCTTAGATACCATTTGCAATTAACAGACACTCCAGGTGCCTTGACTGGAAGGAATGGATGTTTGGGACCTTTTACTGGCAATGCCAGAGAGAGAAATATTTGGGAGCAGAATGGCATTTGGTGTCTTCAGATTGCATCACAGAAGAACAAAATTTGTAAATCACATTAAAGGGTTTGGATTTTATCCTTAACCGTATGTCTCCCAACTAAAATGGGAAGTGACATCATGGTCTTTGTATTTTAGAAAGGTCAGTCTGGATCGTATGGAAGCAAACGGGGATGGGGGCAGGGGACATAGGAGACAAGTATAGATAGGATACTAGGTATAGTGACAGTGTGGAGGGAGGGAAGTGAGTCCATGTTAGGCATTAGAATCCATAGACCTTGATTATCAATTTAATGAAGAAACTGAGGGTGAAGTGGTCAAGGATGTTACTAAGGTTGCCGATTTGGAAAACAGGCTGGATGATTGTGTCACTTGCTGCATCAGCGAAGCAGGGAGAGAGGCTGGTTCTGGAGGAAAGATGATGAGTTCCATTTTGGTTGTGCTGAGTCTGAGGTGCCTGTGAGGGAGAGGTATCCTGTGGGTGTAGGAGTCTTGCAGCTTGGCAGAATAGATGCTCCCAGCGTAGAAATGGTGGTTGAAGCCTTGGGAATAAATGGGATCAAAGACAGCCGTCAATCCGCAGAGAATACAAACAAGCACACAGGTGCTGAGCCCCGCTTGCCTCCGCCCTCTCAGGTTGGTGAGTGAAGCTGCCTTGGATCCTGCAACCCAGCCAACAGCTGGATATCACAGAGCGACACTTGGGAGCCCAGTGAGTACCACACAGAGCAGAATTGCTCAGCCAGGCTCCCCCCGGAGTCCTGTCCCACTACATTGTGAGGTGCAGTGCAATGTTTACTGCATTAAGTCACTGAGTCTGGGCTTGTTTATCTGGCAGTAGAACACTGGAAGAGTTGTCTATGCCACACTCCCTCCTAATCCAACTTTGAAACATGATGCAATCAGTTGAGTATTCTCTTAAGTCAAAGGGACCTATACATTGGTCTAAAACCTGTGTTTTCACCTGTAAATCAAGGATGATAATTCCTGCAATCCCTTTTGCTCAGAATTATTTTAGGGCCCAAGTGAAATAATGTACGCAAATGCACTTCATAAATTATAAAGCACGCTACAAATATAGACGAATTTAAATAGAACTGTAAAGCACTCTATCAATACAGTTTAAATAGATTTTTATGGTGGAAAGAAAGTTCTAAACTGATATTACAAAAATTAAAAATGGTATTAAATATTCAGTGTTAATGAGTGTACTTATAATTGGAAGTTACATTAGGATCATCAGAATTACTTTGACTTTTCCATAAATTGACCTGGAAGCTTTGTTAACAGTTCTTGTCTATTTAGTATTTTGGTTCTTTGTAAAAGGATGGGAGTTGATTTTCAGCTCTCCTTTCATCTTGTGTTGGTCTAAAAGGGCTTTATTTACTGAAGGAAATTGAGCAGATTCATTTTGGTGTAGAACAAGGAGTAAGATTGGATCCAAATTGATACCCAGAAGGAAGAGGCTTCCTTGGATGGCTTGATACTAGGTACAGCTGACTAGCTTTTAAACATTTGTCAATTACCTCTTTAGTAAATTGAATTACCGAATTAGCATCAGTTGCTCAGCAATCTGGTGGTCTGGTACCAGTTTTCTTCAGGGTAATTGAATTAATTTGTATAATTTAAATGAACACCAATCTTGCAATTTTTCCATCATGATGCCTTTGAGAAAGTGGGTGGATGGAGAGTTCACATTGAATTGTGGTCCTTAATAGAAACACATGGAGGGATGCTTTCCTGGGTTTATGTTTAGTTATTTGACATATGCCTGTAATAGCCAATTCAAAGTAAAAGCAAAATAAAATGGGATGTGAGGTGGGGGTCAGCTGGGGTGATTCCTTAGACCAGAGTTTCTTAATATTGGCACTACTGACCACCTGGGGGTCAGATAATTCTTGGTGTGTGTGTGGTGGGGGGCAGGGTGGGCTATGCTGTGCCTTGCAGGATGTTTAACAGCATCCCTGGCTGCTACCCATTAGATGCTGTAGCCATTCCCTCCCCTCATCGCAGTCACGGCAACCAAAAGAGTCTACAGATATTGCCAAAGGTCTCCCAGGGACCCAGTTGCCCCCTTTGAGAACCAGTGCCGTAGACGATAGAGTGTGTTTCTCATAGTAGGAATCAAAAATATTTTGCCCCGTAGTCCTCCCTGCCTCTCATCCGCAGCTCCCCAGCCCCAACCGACAGCTTTGTGCATCACACACATTTCTGTTTAATCGGCCCATCTCCGGGGGTGCTTTTCAGGGTAGCGATCTCATGTTTATCTCCTTGATGTTTGACAATGGACTGCTCTTCGTCAGACCTGCCTGTAAACTGACATCCACGTCTGAAGGTGATTTTTTAAAGAAGCCATCCTTTAAAAGGTCATAAAACACTTGGCATTAGGTTCTTAGAATGTGTGATGAATATTTTAATAGTTAAAACGTAGGCAGGCAGCAAGGAAATGATTTAATGTTGTAAATAAATCTCTTTGTGGGATTTAATGTGCAAAAATGGACAGCAATGGCTTTAAAAAATCACTCCCCAAATGATGGGATCTATACAATGGCGCACTCTGTATACTGGATCCATATCTGGAGACAGTGTTCACTACATCTTTCTTAGGTATGGGAGGAAGACACTAAGATCATTTTCTCTCTTAGGACCTCTATTTCTTTTTCTCAAAAGGAGAAGCCCATAAGGTCAACTTTCTGGGAAATAGTGCTGATATCAGACCCCTGGAGAATGTACCCTCCGTTGCACTAATCACATTCCAATAGATAATAATCACAGATCATAACACGGAAGTAGTGATAATGATGTGCTAGGCACTGACGTAAGAGCTGTATATGTGTTAATAGTCTAACAGCCCTGTGAGCTAATTCAGGAGTTGGTCAACTATGGCTGCCTTGGCCACATTTGCCTGCTGCCTATTTTTGTACAGCCTGTGAACTAAGAATATCATTTACATTTTTAAGTGGTTGAAACAAGAAAATCAAAGGAAGAAGAATATTTCTTCACCCCTTAAAATGATATGAGATTCAAATTTCAGTGTCCATAAATAAAGTTTTATTGGGACAGCCACATCCATTCATTTGCATACGGTCTGGAGCTGCTTTGACAGAGCGGAGCAATTGTGACAGAGACCATGGTACCCACAAAGCCTAAAGGACTTAGTATCCAGCCTTGGATGGAAAAAGTTCGCTGACCCCTGAGGTGGGTGCCATTACTGCCCTCATTTTACAGAGGTGGAGACGGAAGTACAGCGAAGTAAGTCATTTGTTCAAAGTTACATATCACATATGCGAGAGTCAGAACTTAAACTTGGATACTCTGGTACCACAGTGCAGTGACAGTAAAACTTGCCAGGACAGCACTCTTCTCTTTTTTTTTTTTTAATTTTTATTTCATATTGGACTATAGTTGACTTACAATGTTTTGTTAGTTTCATATGTACAGCAAAGTGATTGTTATACATATACATGTATCTATTCTTTTTCAAATTCTTTTCCCATTTAGGTTATTACAGAATATTAAGCAGAGTTCCCTGTGCTATACAATAGGTCCTTGTTGGTTACCTATTTTAAATTTTTTTAAAAAATTTATTTATTTATTTTTGGCTGTGTCAGGTCTTCGTTGCTGCGTGCGGGCTTTCTCTAGTTGCGGCGAGTGGGCGCTACTCTTTGTCGCGGTACGTGGGCTTCTCATTGCGGTGGCTTCTCTTGTTGTGGAGCACAGGCTTTAGGCACGCGGGCTCAGTAGTTGTGGCTCATGGGCTCTGGAGCGCAGGCTCAGTAGTTGTGGCTCCCGGGCTTAGTTGCTCTGCGGCATGTGGGATCTTCCTGGACTGGGCCTTGAACCTGTGTCCTCTGCACTGGCAGGCAGATTCTTAACCACTGTACCACCAGGGAATTCCCTCTATTTTAAATATAGTAGTGTGTATATGTCAATCCCAAACTCCCAATTTATCCTTCCCCCCAACCTTTCCCCTTTGGTAACCCAGAACTCCTCGTTTTAAACAAACTAGCAGACACAACTTCCCAGAATTCAGCTCTTTTTTTGTTATACTTTACAGTCTGTTCATACTTTATTTTTGTATGTAAGTCCCCAAGCAGCAATTCCTGAATGAACTGAAGAGCATTTTGCGCTCCTTAGGCTGTACCTATACAATATTCCCTTCAAACTTTCTAAGGATAGCTGTTTATACTTTTATGCAACAGGATTCCTGTCATACAAGGAATTGCCCTTGAGGGCAGGGTGCTGAGGTCTGGGAATCTAGGTGGGTAACTGATTTCCTGCTACACAGGAACTTGTGTGGAAGGAGGAAATGTCAAGGTCAGGAGGACAGTTTCTAGGTCTGCAGTAAAGTTTTAATGTCTATGTAGAACAGTTAGGAACTTAAAAAAAAAAAGCAGCTCATCCAACAGTCTGGCCCAGAATTGGCCTTGCTTCATTCGATTTCTGCATTTCAGAAGGTGAAAGGCTGCATCGTCTGCCAGGATTTAGCGTCCAGTCCCAGGGAATCATTGTGTTTCTAATCTGATGTTTGGGCCATGATGCCATCCCCTCTGCCTGCTAGTCAAGATCAGTTCCCGTTTTTTTTGTTATATTGTTAAAAGGCCCTGGACATGGACCCGTTTCAAACAGCTTTTGGCTCCATAGGGAACCAGCTCACAGGTCTTTGGTTTTATTTTATCCCTTTTGGATTTCAGAGTGGAGTTCATTCCTAGTAGCAGAGGGCTGTAATCATCCTCATTTTAAAAACACAGCCCCACACACAAAAATTAAGAGTGGGGCGTGTTCTAGATCTTGATTGGAGTGATGGTTCTATGAGTGTATACCTTTATCAAAGCGATCCAACTGTATACTGAAGATCTGAGCATTTTAACCTCAACCAAAAGGGCATTAGAGGGAAAAAAAAAGTGTGGAAACCAGATTTTTTAAAAAGGGAGAATAGTTAATTATAGCACCTGTGTAAGGCTGGGTAAACCCGGAATTACTCTCTAGTAATCACTTCTAATTCTTCAGATTTCTTGAATCCCAGATCAAGGTATGTCCTTGTGGGAGGCTTAACTTCATTCCCTCTAATTTGTGTTCTGCATTCCTTTGAAGGCAGTCATTCTAAGGCCACATAAGGATAACTGACATTTATCCCTATAAACAGTCAGTGTCAGAAAGGTAATCTTTATCTTAGAATTTCTTTATTATGCCACATTGGATTTACAATTAAATAAAGATAGGAAATCTACCTGGGATGGGGGGCAGTGAGTGTATTTAGTGCTTATTTCCTCCAGCTTGTGAGGAAAGTGAAGTGTAAAGATAAATACGACTTTAAAATAAAAAAATCTTTGGGTGGAATCATTCATCATGCCTCCGATACAGATTTCCAGCCTTAGATATCAATATTTCAGGATCAAGATGCTTTCATCTTTCTCTGCCTTGCAAGAAGGGAAGATTGGAAACAATCTTCCTTAAAGTAAGCAGCTTTAATCATTGTTTCTAAATCAACTGAACTGTGTTGGAAAAAAAGAAGCTGTAAGAATCCTTTAATCCCTGGTTTAGTTGTAATGAAATTGTCCAGGCTGAGAAGGGAACAGATGGATTTTGATTAATTTCTACTAAGAACCAGCAAGTATCAACCTCAATATTCTTTATAAACTTGTCAGGGTAAATGTTATATAGGCCTAAGAGGATGAAGGGAAAGAAGATATAAAATATACATGAACTTATAACTGGGTTATGAATAGTTAAGGGGCATATGCTTAAAAACCGTCTTCAGCAACACATCAAAATTGAGATTCATTGAATCAGGGCAGTTTTTTTTCAGAGACCTTTTCATATTTAATTCCTTAAAAATAAAAGAGTGGTTTTTTTGTTTGTCTTTTTAATGTTTTCCAAGAGAGGATTCATGGCCCTAAGTATTCAGCAAAGTGAGCAATTGCATATCATGGGCGTAAGAGTAAGAAGAATGCAAACAAGATTCAGAGAGCTGAGAAGCTGTACCTCAGATTCGACATTTATGATTCCAGGATGATAAGTGAAAACAACAATGAACTTTACCAAGACATAATTTGGGATGAACTTGGACAATTCAGTTGCCACAGTTCATTAGTTTTATGGTTGATATTTAGGGTGCTGAGGGGCAAATTTTCAGCTTCCCCTGTCCTCTTCGGGACCTTCTCACGCCTCCAATCTGTCAAAGAACTGACTGGCAAAGGGATGCAGAGAGATCCAGAGGCTTAGAGGCTTAAGTTTGGCATTCCCTTGAAATTAGAAATGAAGGTTAAAAAGAGGCGAAGTGAATCTGAGGTGGCATTGGTCCCACATTCGAGTAGGGTATGAAGAGTTTACCTCCAACAGAAAATCAATAACTTGGTCTTAGATTTAAAAATCCTTCTGCTGGGACTTCCCTGGTGGCACAGTGGTTGAGAGTCTGCCTGCAAATGCAGGAGACACGGGTTCGAGCCCTGGTCCAGAAAGATCCCACATGCTATGGAGCAACTAAGCCCCTGCACCATAACCACTGAGCCCGTGTGCCTAGAACCCGTGCTCCGCAACAAAAGAAGCCACCGTGATGAGAAGCCCGCACACCGCAATGAAGAGTAGCCCCTGCTCACCACAACTAGAGAAAAGCCTGCCCGCAGCAACAAAGACCCAATGTAGCCAAAAATAAATAAATTAATTAATTAAAAAAAATCCTTCTGCTGTCTAGCTTTGTCTTCCCAGCATCATTTTACATGGTCCATTTCTCCCCCCTGGGCTGGCCACAGACTGAGAGCCGGCTAAGCAAATAGAATTGTAACTATAACCTTCAGTATCTTCAATACTTAACCAATGACCAATGAAAGGCGATTTGCACCATCCAGAAACTCTCAGTTCTCAATTAAAGAGAAAACAAGCTCTAACCTTGCTCTTCAGTACTGGGAGCAAAACAATGGGATCTTTCTGAGAACATATAGAAAAAGTTCTCTCCTTTACAACTATCAAGTGATAGATTTACATATGGGAATGTGAGGTTTATTGATAAAGTCTCTGATTGTTGTGTCATCAGGCACTGGAATGTGGTGAGTAATAAATGAATTAGGAATTAATTCAACACTAGATATTCCATTTCTTTCTGTTATTATCATGTCATCATAGCTGTGACTTGGAAATAGGATCTGCTTAGGGATGAGGGTGCTGGGTTTACTGTAACAGAAGCAGGCTGTTTGGGAAACTTGACCCAAGGATCATTATTTTAACTTGATAGATAGTAGCCTATCTACTTGGGAGCTTCTGTCCATTTTCTGCCTGTTAGGTCTGTAGGTAGAAGAGACTGCAGAAAACAACAAGGGCCAACTTCGCCATTAAACACAGCAAGCTCAGTGTCTGGGGCCCATGATACTTTTAGAAGCCCATGAAAATGTTTTAATTTCTTTTACAACCAGAAGAAAAAGAGTGGCTATAATCCAGCCTGGATTATATTCATCTTTATATCAATGCAGTCATAAAATAAAAAATTTTAATAGTTTTTTATGGAGGAAGGAATTCACAAAGGTGGAAATGCCAAGGTCCATAAAAGTCATCGTATGGACCTGGAAACTGATGGCAGACTCAAAGATTTTTCACTGAAGAGAATGAGGTGAAGGGGCTCTTTGCAAAGGTGTGGTTTGGGTTGAGAAAACCAACAGGGGGAGCAAAGCACACAAGGACTAGTTACCATGGTAACCATCACCACCTGTGGGCCTGAACTGACACGGGCAGGTGACCACTGGCCAAACCCAACGGGAAGCCAGAAGAAAAAGTAACCCAGAGGTCAGTCCACATAGGTCAGCCTTGTAGGGCACAGAGTAGGACAGGCGAGAGCAGAAAATAGATTGGGGATGGGAGATGGGCTTGTCAACAAAGAATAACCAATACTAGGGCTCATATTCCAACCACTTTCTGTCTCGAGAATTTTTAAGCGGGTGTAACTCCTGCTTTTGTGTAGCAGTGACAGGATCCACACATGAATTATAGAAAAAGGGACTTATTTTGTGCTGCAAAAATAAACAGATTTGAAAGGCCAGTATCCCGTCAAGTGGCAAGTGACCCAAACTTTCTTGCGCATTTGCTTTAACTAAGAAGCACCTGTCTTTAGGGTTCCCATCCCTTTGCAATCAGGGCTCAACCTCCTTTTCCAGCCCAATGAGGGGGCAGTTTGGAGAAGTGGTCAAGAAAAGACTTTTGAATCAGACTGCCTGGCCCAGTTTAGTGATTGAGTAGCTATCTGACCTCCCTGTGCCTCAGTTTCTGTATATACAAAAGTAGGATACTAGTGGTACATGTTTCAGAGGGTGGTAGGAAGATTAAATGAAATGATAGTAACAAATATTTATATTATGAGCCAAACAGTATTCTAAGTGCTTTATGTATGTTAATTCACTCAACCACACAGAGAAATGCAGAGATTAAAACATAAAGAGAGACACATTTGTGATGGTATTATTTGGGTCTCAGAATACAGCGGTGCTTGAAATTCAGCCGTCACTGGACTTTTCATATATGTGAATCAGCAAACAGTCTCTAAATGTTTGGAAGCGTTCTAAGCCGGTGAAATTGAATTTATGTCACTTGCCACAAAGACCGTTCCAACAAAGTAGATACTGTATAGATATGTTCGTGTATATATATCTATGTACAGTCTATGTGTTTCTGTATACATAAATATATATTGGCTAAATAAATCAAGGAAGAAAAATGGTAGAATTCATAGTCATTGTCTTTAAACTTCGGGAGCTGTTGCTATAGAGAAACTTCCATTAGGAGAACTGATGAAAATGACCTCAGATTTATTCAATACCTATGGTGCCAGGTGATTTTGTGTATCTTATTTGAAATAGTTTTCACAACCACCCTACAAGGGCATTATTAAAACTACGCCCATTTTATAGAGGAAAATACAAAGCGCCAGAGAGCTGGAGTAACTTTCTCAAAGTCAATTAGCTGATGGGTTGATCTAGCTAGAATTCAAACCCAAAGCCATGCTCTTTTCTCATCATAGCCTGCCTCCCTGCTTTGCATTCAGAATGCAGGGAGGGATGGACCATGGGTTTGAGCCAGTGTGGTTTCTGCCATCTTCTTTTGTTCCAGCAGAGAAGGCTGGGATACCGCAAGCGCAAGGCAAAGGATGATGGGGTGAGAACTGTGGTGATGAACACAGTTCGTAATGATAAATAAACACCATGCGTCAGCTTTGAAAAGGCAGCTATCTCTCCTACAGAATAACTGAACCGATGGAGGTTTTCCTCTACCTGTTGCCCATGCTGTGTGTACACTACTAGCGAAGCTCTCTTTACTGTTTTTTTTACTGTTTACTCTCTTTACTGTAAAGTGTTTACTTCTGCGGCAAACCATCTTACTGTGTTACGTGCTTTGGCAACAGTAGAAGAGTCTGAAGTGGTACCCACTGGCCCAAATCCAGAAGCTAATTCCTTCCTAATGATTTCTATTTGTTAACAATCTTCCTGCCCTTATTGAAACAAAAAGCCGGTCCTAACGGTGGGTGGAGCTGAGTGGGTATCTGGGGATAGCGAATGGTATTTCCCCAGGCCCGGAGCCTATAGCCCCTTGGTTCCCCCAGAGTGGGCCTGGGGCAGGGGTCAGGGGGCTGTTGAATCTTGTGGCCCACTCTAGCAGGCTCCAGACTCTGAAGGAGTCAGTCTTTCTCATGTCCTGCAAATCAGGAATGAAAAATGGAGAAACATGCTCAGACTTCTGCAAGCCCAAGATTCCCATCTCTTGGGATTAACACCAAGGACTGCCCGTCAAACTTTCTCTGATTTTCCTTAGCCCCAACTCTTTTCTCCTTCCTCTGTACTTCCATAGCTTTAAGAGAGCACTTATATTTTTCTCTATTATTTTTTCATTAAAAATTCTTTCCCTCTCTATATAATATAAAATGTCATTATATGCTAGACCCCTAAAAAAAGAAAATACTCATAATGCCATCATCTGAAAAGAATCATTTTTAACATTTGTACTCTCTTCCTTTATTTAAAAAAAAATCTTATTTTCTAGTCAAAAACTTGTGACTCCACGAGGGCAGAGCTCTCTTTATTTTTTAGGTGGCTAGCACAGAGTAGGGGCTAGGCAGTGTTTGCTGAATCTAGCTGGTTGAGATGAACACAGATCCAGTATTGATTTTATCTTGTTTTTTAAAAAAATGTCCAATTAGTTATGTCAAAGTTGCCTGGAAACCTCATCAGTCAACTTACACCAATGAGGAAAGAAGCTTCTCTTAGTGACCGAGGTTCCTGCACCTCTCAGCCCTCTAGGTCTTTTCTTCTGACTCCTTTCCGTCTGCCTGTTTTTTGTTTTGTTTTGGTTTTTTTTGGGTTTTTGTTTTTCTTTGAAAAGCTTTATTGAGATAGAATTCATATACCATAAAATTCACCTGTTTAAACTATACAGTTCAGTGGTTTTACTGTATTGACAGAGTTATGCAACCATCACCACCACTTACTTGTAGAATATTTTCATCACCTAAAAGGAAACCCTCTATCCATTTAGCAGTCACTTCCTCTTTCCCCTTACCCCAGCCCCTGGGTACTCATCTACTTTCTCTTTTTATGGATTTGTCTATTCTGAACACTTCAGATAAATAGAATCATACAGTATGTAGACTTCTGTAACTGGCTGGTTTCATTTAATAATAGAAGCAAACAATGTTCTCAATGTTCATCTGTGTTGTAGCATGTATCAGGACTTCATTCCTTTTTATTTTTGCTCTCCCTGCATTTTCCTGTCTGTTGATTCTTCACTTGTTTTGACAGCTCCCTCCCTAACGGTATATGCTATTTGATATTTGCCTTTTTCACCCAGGCAGTGTCACATCTAATGTATCGCTTTGTTCCAGACTCCAAGGATCAAGTAAAAACCATCTTAGAGTTTTCCAGACTGTAAGAAACTCTGTTCATTTCAGGTTTGTGTAATGTAAATACATTACATTATGTTAGACACAATTACATATCTAACTATTAGAAATCAAGTATGTTTGAAGGTAACAATCTTACACACACACACACACACACACACACACACACACACACACACACACACAGGCACATACAGAACAGTCCCTAGGACTAGATAGGTGACCAGGAAAAGTAAAGTAAAATTTATAGATGAATCTGTTGAATACTTTGTTAAAAAAGAAATAAAAGTACAAAGTTGCAAAAGAGTTTTAATTAGCTGGAGGGAGGATTGGCGTCAACCAGGTTTTAGAAAATAGAAAAGTTATATGACGTTCCAAATTGTGCCCATTTTCTAGGTATTATTAGAACCGAGGGAAATTGGTTCAAGGTTTATCTGGAGCTTTAAAGTCGAGCTCTCAAATCAGTGAGTGTCAATTACCTCCCCATATGCTGCCCAAATCACTTATTATTAATGGTAGTGAAATGGATCACTGGGATGGTAGGATAATTCTTTCTTAGGAGTTCTGTCTCTGAGTACAGTTGAGTTGTTATCATATTTCAGAGGTCTCAGATATTTCTGTATCTAGAATCATCGGTGTTTTTCCTCTGCATATTATTAAGGCATTCATTAGCCTTCAATGGCACTGCAGAAGTTGGCTTTGGTTTAAAATTGTGCCCATGGTAGAAGGAATGTTTCTACAAACCACTTAAAACATTATTAAGCTGTAATCTTTTCCCCCTCAGAATCTCATTAAACCTAAAAAATGGCTAGGCAGTGGGTAGCATTTTCTTTTTTCTTTTTTGTGAATCAAAACATGGAAAAGAATGCAAGCATTAAGAAGTAATGAACACAGGATGCACTCTGTATTCTAACTGTTCATAGTAAAAGCAATATAAAATACTTAGATATCATTACCTCAAATACTTATAATGGGGTTGTTTCTCCTCTATAAGAAATTAATTGGTAATAAATCTGTGTTAGAGTATAACTGGAAGGAAGAACAGACTGTACCAACATAATTTGACTTCAGGGATTAAAAAGGAAGCAGATGTTGGAATTAGCATCTTTAAATATTATCCCTCTAAGTCAGCACTGGGAGATGAGATGGGTTGTGGAATTTTGCATGGGAAGTGGTAGATTCACTCATGCAAGATTTCATAGCCTTGACTATGTTTTGGGACCTCTGGAATCTACACAAAATTGTACTTAGAGACAGAACTCATAAACAAGAATTATTCTAACATCCTAGTGTTCACAAAATTGCACATCATCTGTGAACGGGGGACATTCTGATCTCCTCTGGATTATTTCAATTTTGGTGGTATATGTTTTACCAATGTGAGCAGTAACGAAAACCCAGGGCTCAGGTGAGATGGTGTTGCTAAATAATGGTGTTGCTGTGGGCAATTCATTTAACTTCCATGAACACCAGTTTTCATATCAGTAAAAAGGGGCAATTGGTAGCTGCCTTGCATACTTGGTAAAGTGGAAAGCACTGTGGAAAGGTAAAAGCCCTAGAAGAATAAAAGGTATATTTTAAATCAGTCAATTATAACTTAAAGCAGCAAAATAGTAAATATTATAGATACAACCCCCAAATATCAGTTTTCTCTGTTAAGAACATTCCTTAGGAATTTATCTTAAGAAAACAAAGGAAGATATGAAGATGTTCATCGAAGAATTACCAAAGATTTCTGAAATACCAGGAGTAACCTGAATGTCTGGAAATAGGGGATTGGCTAATTAAATTATGTTATGAGTATGTTAAGGAATGCTATACCTCTAAGAAAGTTCATGATATCTTGTTAAGTAAAAAAAAATGCCGATTATAAGACATATGTTTATATGGACCCACTTTGGGTTATGTGGAAATACATATATGTATATGAAAAATTGTGTGTAGACAAAACATGAACAATAATCGTTTCTCAGTGGGTAGAGTATAGATCATTTTGGGGGGGTGATTTTTGTGTGTGTTCTTACAGTTTTCCGTATAAAGAATATACAACTTTTCTTTTTTTTTATTAGGAAGATACATGTGTGTATGTATGTGGAACCTCTCTCTCTTTCTCTATCTCATTGGTTTTCACACAGGAGCAATTTTTCTCCACTCCCCCAGGAGAGTTTTGGCAATGTCTGGAGTTATTTTTGGCAGTCGAAACTTGGAGGTAATACCAGCATCTAGCAGGTAGAGGCCAAGGATCCTGCTAAACATCCTACAGTGCCCAGGGCAGCCCCCCCAGCAAAGAATCTTCCAGCCAAAATGCCAATAGCAACATGGTTGAGGAGCCCTGTGCGTTTCCATTCTAGGTCAGACTTCTGGTTGACCTCACACAACTCAGGGGCAGCTGTCCACAGCGGTCTCTCTCGGTAACGCTCACCCTCAACTGACTTTCTTCTTTGCGAACTATCTTCTGTTCTATCCAGAAGCTAGAGGGGAGGCTATTTTTTCTCCAATCTATTGTTCACAGTATGTTGTGGCTTTCTGATATTCAGAAACCTGGCTTCTGAGGCTCAGAAACCCTTTCACAACTATTATCTCTGGCATGGGTTTCAGCGGCCTGTTTTGAAACTCACAAGCCATGGCTTTGTCTCTTTGTTCTCCGAGTTTGGCTTTGGCGTATTTCCCCCTAGGGTGGTAAGCATATTGTCTAGCTGCTCAAATTTGTTCGGGGCGAGGATGGAGGTTCATAGAGTAAAAGGAAGCAAAGGGAACATTTTAAAAATCATCTCAGAACATTTATTTATTCCTTAAAATGTACGTCACTGTGTGCTAATAACCTTACAAAATAAAGTGCTGACATGATGAATCATACTTTATTTTGTGTTGCTTTAAAAAAATCTTATTAAAATGCTAGAATATCCTCAATTCACCAGGGGCAAAATCGACTCAATGTGGAACCTTGTTTGTTAAGATTGCGTGGAAGTGTTGCCTTGGGGGTGTCTCCATATTCAACCTGACACCCACTTCTTGAAGTTCCACCTCCTTCTCTGCCTTCCGACCCTTTAGGCCTGTGCTCATTTGAAAGGCTTGCTTAGAAATTCATGTGTAAGAGGGAGATTCTCTTGAATTTTTCAGACTGGGCACACTGTGAGGATGAAACCACATAAGCATGGCAGAAAAATGACCAAGCCCTCAAAAACCAACTATTAGGAGTCCCTTTCATCTTATGGCACCTAGAAGCACAATCACTGTTACCTCCCCCAATTCTGCCCCAATCTCTCTCTTTCTGGTAGAGTGCACAACATGCGGAACCTCCATCAGTAAGCTGAGTCAGCAGCTCCCTGAACCTGTCATTCAGAAGTGATGTGGTCTCACAGTCAATGTTTCTCTCTGCTCTGATCTCCAGTTTCTGTAGGCTGGCTTCTTCATAGCTTTAGCTGCACATTGCCTGTAATTGTCTGTCATGTCATTTAGTTCAACTGCCCCATCTAAACGTTCAGTCTCTCGGGCTCCCATTTTCAGATTCCAGAGGAAAAGCCTGATTAGCCCATGCCGCTTTTCTAGCCGGGCCACACAAGTCAGAAGTATTGGATGGATGGACAGTTCCTGGTTAAGGAGCCCAAACTAATCTAATCAGCTGTTGTTGTGTGGGTTGGTCCATCAGGGCAGCAGGTAGGGCAGATTCCTGCCTGGACATGAGCTTTTACTGTCCAGCACTCTCTCTTTTGGAGGAATTTATAATATGATTAGGGTGGGACTGCCATCTTCTCTGCCCGAACTGGGCATGTAGATGGGCTTATGAAACAAGCTGGGCCAGATTTCTTTAACCTGAAGCTAAAGAAGAATTCTTGTTGCATTTAGGGTCATTTGGATGGAAAAATATGGCACAGGGCTGTTGAAGGACTTCTTCCCTGCCTTTGGGAAGAAGCCTCCTCTTGGTTGGGAAGGATGAGGCCCATCCCTGCAAAAACAAAACCAAAAAACAGAAAAACAAAGCCAAGAGATGGAGAAGATGTGCCCTCCCTTAAGTACCAGTATCCAATAACACTTCTGGAGCATCTCAGTTACGTAAACAGACAGTTACCCCTTTCAGCCTATGTCAGTTTGTGTTGAGTTTCTGTCACTTGCAGTCAAGAGTTCTGGTTAGTATGCTTTCTCATAAGGGGATGTTTGGCAGGCAGGCAAACGTCTAGTCCTTCACTGTCTTTAAATCCATGGGATTTGAGGTCTGTTGATAGATTTGGCTTCCATGGTGGGTAAGTCCCTGATCAAGGGTGTTCCAAATGTCAGAAGTCCAAGTGAAGCCTTTTAAATCCTACTTTAACATTCATGACCTTTTACTAAATAGGTAGAGGCAAAAAAATTCAGGTCCAAAAATAAAAGTCAACTGGTGTGTGGGGTTTTTTTTTTTTTGCATGTATTAAAGTAGGGCAGGTGAAAAGAAAGTTGGCATAAAACCCAATACTTATTTTTCTGCTTTGCCCAAAACTTTGCACTAGACGTCTAGGAGAGTAAATAAGACAGGTAAGGATGGAATGGGATTATTGTTTCTACTGTTAGTTTGCTACAGTATCAATTTGCATGATACAAACTCAGCATGCTGAGAACCCAAGCACCAAAGATATTTGACCATCTTCCATTCTTCACCACCATCCTCCTCTGGATTGTGTCTTTTCAGAAGAAGGCTGAGCTGGTGAATGGGGAAGGAAGAGAGTCATAGTACATGTCATCACTCAGTGTGATGTGGGGTGGCTGCCTCTAAGAGCTGCAGAGTTAGAGAGGGAGGAGAACGTGAACATTGGAGCCAGGCTAGGCCTGTGGTGAGGTATAAAGGTGACTATAAAACCTGTATTTACCCAGAATATCATTCTCATCAGCCTATCATTGGTCAAGCATTTCTGCTAATAGAGTCGCTCCTAATTTTACAAATGTCAGCTCTCTTCCTGATTTTGTTGGGTCTCACCTTCCTGATTTTGCCATATGCCTAAATTATTATTGTTATCATAACACTTGTCTTCAATTGGAATCACCTTTTAATTTAGCCTCATTCTAAATAACATTTTTCAGAAAATCACAGGTTTGATATTATCATTTAACTTTTTTCCCTAATATACATTAAAATAAGTTACAACTGTTAAAATAATTCTTCTGTGTTTTAGCTAAAATCATTTTGCAAACCATCTTCGGGATGCAAGCCACATTTGGAAAAAACTGCATTAATATATTGTTTCTAATGTCACCGCAGGTGTATGTTACAAATAGTGAAGGGATGACAGTTAGAAGCTTTATACTTGGGTATCACTAGTAGACTTCATAAGGTCGTTCGTGAAAGAGTCTAAGTGAGAATCAGTAAATTTAGATGGAGAAGAGGGGTTAGAGAAACATTAATTTCTTGTTTATTATTTTTCTCTCCTGCTAGATTGGCAGCCCTGTAAGGACTGGGTCTCTGTCTATCTTGTTCACCAATGTATCTGAGCAGATAACAGAGAGCCTATCACATAGTAGAAACTCAATAAGTATTCATTGGAGGGAGAAAGTATGAACTGAGTAAGGGATTCTATCAGGTCATCATGGTATTCTTTTGTTAAGTTTTTTGAGGTCAGGGGTTATGAATGTCTTTTACAACTGCATCTAGATTGCCTGGTACAATGTCTAGAACACACACACAAAGTTTAAAAAAATTTTGTTTACATGAAAGTGTGTTTAGTCTAAGTCTGGTAAGTTGTGATACAAATTGAATCACATCTCACATTTTAAGCTTGAAAAACTTTCCATTTTAGGTTGATTTAGAAGAATTTTCACTAGGTTTGAAAAAATTTTTTAAATTGTGATAAGATACACATAAAATAAAATTTACTCACAACCATTTTTTTTTTTTTTTTTTTTTTTGCGGTACGTGGGCCTCTCACAGTTGTTGCCTCTCCCACCGTGGAACACAGGCTCTGGATGCGCAGGCCCAGCAGCCATGGCTCGTGGGCCGCTCCACGGCTCGTGGGATCCCCCCAGACCGGGGCACAAACCCACGTCCCCTGCATCGGCAGGTGGAACCCCAACCGCTGTGCCACCAGGGAAGCCCACTCACAACCATTTTTTAAGGGTATAGTTCAGTGACAAAGTACATTCACATTGGTTGCCACCATCATCACCATCCATCTCCTGAACACTTTTCATCTTGCAAAACTGAAACTCTGTACCCATTAAACAGTAACTCTCCATTATCCCCACCACCTCTCCACTCCATTCCACTTTATGTTTCTATAAACTTGGCTGCTCTGGGTCCTCATACAAAAAGAATTATACAGTATTTGTGTTTTTTCACTTAGCATAATGCCCTCAAGGTTCGTCCTTGTAGCATGTGTAAGAATTTCCTTCATTTAAAGGTTGGATGATATTACATGGTATGTCTATATCGCATTTTGTTTATGCATTTATGGACACTTGGATTGCTTCTACCTTTTGGCTATTGTGAGTAAGGCTACTATGAGCATGGATGTACACATATGTCTTTGACAAAAATTTTATATGAATTAATAAAAGAATCAATGAAAGAATGAATTAATGAATGACAGCAACAGTCTTCTGCCTAGCTTGGGGGAGTATGACCACATTGGGAGATGCTGGGTCGAAGGGCTGGGAAGAAGAAAGGGTACCAAAAGGAGCATTATTTCTTTGACGATTCTACCTGAGGTTGGTCCTACCTGGAACTAGCTCAGAATGCTCCATGCACCAGCTCTTGTTCGATGTCTAAAAATGCCTTCCCACTGTGGTTTCATAAATCCTTCTTAGGCTAATTTACCCTGAAGTGCTGTGCTTTTCCAAGGCATAAATTATTGAAGGAGTTGTGGCCAGCAAAGGGGAGGATAGTGAAACCCACCCGAGCTTTCCAAAGTGAACAGCCAGATACCTTGTCCGAGTTCCGGAAGTTTAGAGCAAGCCTGACCAAGGCATCCCAGGCAGGAAGGCATTGAACTGACAAAATGGCTGCCTACTCTCTGAGCGAGGCAGGGGAATCCGGGATCCGGCGAGAGGTACCTCACATCTTTTCACCACTGCAAGTTCCCCAGGCGTTCTCACTGAGCAGGACTGTGGCGAAGCCACGAGAACAGAAAACGATTCGCAAAGGCCAGCTGAAGCCATCTTTAGATGTTCACTCTCAGCCAGGAGGATCTATTAGTATCTGTGTAAAGAGGGCGAGAGCTGGCATCCTGCATTGTGCACAGCATTTGGTCTGGCAGGGGGCACGATTTTCTCTATGAGTTGAGCGAGAGGAGGGAACATCTTGGTGACGGGGAGCTGTCAGTGTATGAGATACGGATGTCTGTCAAAGTAGGCTGACCTCTAAGAAGCTTGACGCACGTTTCCTCAGAGGATGCTGAAAAACAGGCTGAAAACAAAAAGTGTATCTGTCGTTTCATTTATCAAAGTTCTTGCAGTCCCCGGTTTGAAGCAAGAGAAAGCAAAGCAAATATCTGGCTAGAAAAGTGAACTTGAAAGCTAGAGGGCTGGCATGTAAAAAAAAAAAAAAAAAGAAGTTAGAAAACAGTGCTTTGAACATTTCAAAGACAAATGCAAAAGAATAGACAAATGCTTTTTGCTTTCAGCTCATCCACCCTAGCGCAAGCCTCACAATGAAAGAGACCAGCTCGAAGCCTAAGTCTGCAATTCCATAGTGGTTTTAACCCTGGGCCTATTACTTTACCTTTTTTGATCCCCAGTTTTCCCATCTGTGAAACGGATGTTATAAAAAGAATTTCCCTTGTAGGGTGATGGAGATAACAGTCCATGGGAGCACTTAGCAGAGTGAGCCACATTCAAGCCCCCGATTAATGTTGTTCTTTTTATTAGTCTCTTAAGTAAAAATTACCTTCAGAGTACATGAGCATCGCAAAAATTTAGAACTGAAGCTTCACTTGATAATAAGAGCATTTTAAAAATAGGCCTGGGAGATTCAGAATGTTCTTTCGGAGGCACAGTCACTCATCAGCATATTGATTAATCATGCCTGGTCGTAGGCTAGATGTTATACAAATGAGGAAAATAAACACAATGTTCAACTCACGTGATGTCACTACCTGTAAGCACAGAGGCACATCACGGGATGTTTTGTGAGAGTGTGTGTGCAAAACCCTGTTGGTACGACCTTCACGGGTTCTTACATAAGAAGATAAGTACTTTGACCCCATTTTTATCAAAAAGACGTTGACTGATTTTGTACCATCTCAAAGGATGCAAATTGGGTAGCAAAGAGAGAAAGGAAGAGTGGTACAGAGTAAATGGCATGGACGTTTTCTTAGAAGAGGAATTGTTATTTCTGCCTGGAACAATTTTTGTCAGATCTTTGCTTGGATGGCCTTTGTCACGGAGGTCTTTGCTCAAAACTCACTCCCTTCATAGGAACCTTCCCTGGGCAGCCAATCAAAATTAAACCCATCCCCTTGTTCTTTTAATTCTCTAGCCTTATTTTCTTTTCTTTTAAGCACTTATTCTGCTCTGGAATTAGCGTGTTTATGTTTGTTGATTTGTTTACCGTCCAACTCTCACCATAATGATATACACAAGTCATGAGAGCAGGGACCACGTCCACCTTGTTTGTCACCATATCTCAGAGCCTGGCAGATAGCAGGCATTGGATAGTCGATGAAGAAATAATTGAGTAATTGGGGCTCCTTTGGCTTTTAAAAAAATAATAATTTGCCTTTTCTTGTGGTGGTTTGGTTGGTAAATCTCAACTCAGATCATTTTGGCTTCTTGTTAATACACAAAAGCCATAAAGGTCATTGGAAATTTGTAGGTGAGTCACAAGAGTATCATCTTACCTTAGAAACATACTTGTATTAGTTTGTTAGGTTGCTGTAACAAAGTGGGTGGCCTAAGCAACAGAATTTTATTATCTCACATTTCTGGAAGTAGTCATTTTAGATCAAGAAGTTGGTAAGGCTGATTCCCTCCGAGGGCTGAATTTGTCTGTCTCCAAATCTCCCCTTTTGATAAGGACACTAGTCACATTGGATTAGGGCCCACCCATATCACCTCATTTTAACTTGATTACCTCTGTAAAGACCCTGTCTCCAAGTAAGGTCACATTGCAAGGTACTGGGGGTTAGTATGTTAACGTATGAATTTTGGGGACACAAACCCCTAACAATCCTAAGCGTCCAGGATGGGAAAATATGATAGTAGTTTGAGCCACACAAAATCGCTTGCATATTTTTCCCCACCGGGACAAGAAAACTTCAGTCCAGGGAAACTTAGACCTATGAAATACAGCAGGACTTAAGTAAACACACAGACCCATGCTTGACACACAGTCCTCAGTCAATCAATATTTGGTGACTGCATGGCTGTTCTTCCAAATGAGCTGTGCTCTCAGCTCTTCCAAGTCTTTGTTCCCATGTTATCTTCTCACTGAGAACTAGCCTGACCTCTGTGTTTAAAATCACGACCTCCTTGAGCTCATTTCCCTTTCTGCACTTTATTTCCCTCTGTGACACACCTTCTACCATACTGTGTACTTCACTTATGTACGGTTTTCATTGTCTATCTTCCCTCACTAGAAGGTAAGCTCCATGGGAGGAGGAATTTTTACTGTTTCATTTACTTCTGTTACTTCCGTATATACCAGCACCTGTTACAGTGCCTGACACAGAGTATGCCTTCAGTTTCACTAGGTGAATGAATGAATGCTGTCAGAAGAGACCTCTGGCATCTCCTGGCATGTAATTTCAGGCTTTCCTTGGATCTGCCCTGTCCTCCGAAGAATCTCAGTGTTGAGGGACTCCTCAAGGATCAAGCCCTGCCTCTGATGCTTGAATTCCCTCTTAGGCTGTTGACGTCTTGGTAATACGACGCTCTTTGGCTGCAGAGCCCCAACTCTGAGACTAAAAGAGCAAACGACTGAAAAAAGGTTAAACGATACATAAAATCGTATGGCATGACGTGTGTGTTGTAGAACAAAGGCATGGGGAACAGAGGCAGGAAGCCTGCAGTAGTTCAAGCAGTAGGCTCAGAGAAGGGCAAATATATTTTGGAGTACAACTGGGGCAAGATGATGCATAACGGTATGTCAATGCAGAGTAAGAGGACCAGAAGGTAAGGCAAACCAATGACAGCGAACCCCACAGTGATAGAGGGCAATGCTTCTCAAACTTTATGCAGATAATCACCTAGGGATCTTGTTAAAATGAAGATTCTGATTCTGGATGGGGTCTGAAAGTCTTCATTCTTAACAAGTTCTCAGGGGATGCCTCTTCTGGATTACACTTTGAATATCAAAGAACATGGATTCTGCAACCAGACTTCCAGAGTTCAAATTACAGTTACCACTGATTAACTGTGTGATCTTCAGTAAGTAATTGAATGTGTCTGTGCCTCAGTTTTCTTGTCTATGAAATGGAGATCAGATGAGGTGTTCTCTGTAAAGTGAATACTATATAAGTGTTGCGGATTATTGCTGTTACTTGGGGAAGGGAGAGGGAAGAGGATTTGGTATGGGGTGTGAGGCAAAGAAGTCTTAGCTGTACTTTCCTTTTTTCTTTAAATTTTATTTATCTATTTTATTTTTGGCTGCGATGGGTCTTCGTTGCTGCACGCAGGCTTTCTCTAGTTGCCGGGAGGGAGGCTACTCTTTGTTGCGGTGCGCGGGCTTCTCATTGCGGTGGCTTCTCTTGTTGTGGAGCACGGGCTCTAGGCACGCGGGCTTCAGTAGTTGTGGCGCACAGGCTTAGTTGCTCCACGGCATGTGGGATCTTCCCGGACCAGGGCTCGAACCCGTGTCCCCTGCATTGGCAGGCGGATTCTTAACCACTGCGCCACCAAGGAAGCCCTTAGCTGTACTTTAATAATTTTTAAAGTAAGAAAGTATTTAGGTAATAACTGTGCAGGTTTCCCTCCTTTTCCTTGCAAGTAAGTTACATAAGAAGCTGGATTAGTTATGCATGTGCTACGCACAGGGCTGCTAAGGAAGCCTGTTTGCAAACTGCTTTGGGTCCTCCGATGGGGGCACCGTGTGTGGGGATTGTTTTCGATTGGGAGCCGAACCCTAAATTCCTCTTGCTGAAGCAGGGCTCAGCGAGGCTCTCAGTAAGAAAGAAGAGCTTTCCCCAGCACGCAGTGAGTGGTGGCCACAGCGGCCACAGCGAGGCGCTCGGGAGAGGCACCGGGAGTCCAGCACCCTGACAGATCAGGGGTATGGGGCGGGGAGAGGGCCAGCCCACGTGGACCACCAGGCAGGGCGGGGGGCGTGGGTAGCCAACCAGTCTGGCCAATCAGCGCAGCCCGCGGCGGCCCGGCCCCTCCCCGCGGGTGCGCTCGCCTGGCTCTGCTCGGCACTGCTGGCTGCTCGCCATCCTGGACGGGGCGCACGGGTTGGTGCGGTGCTGTCGCCAGACCGGACGAGTGGAGTCGAAGCCGCTGCTTCAGCAGACGTTGGTTTTCCAGATGCAGTTTCGGACTTGTCTTCAGAGAGACTTGGGAGCTTCCTTTCACAGCGAGCCTGCGGAGATGATGGGCCATTCCCGGGACATCTGCTAGGAGGCGGCATGGTGAGCGTCCTGCGGATCCGGTGCGGAGATTGGTGCCTCGCCCTGGGCGCGCAGTTCCGACTTGGCTGCCGGCTTTAGTCGAATAAGGAAGGTTGAAAGGGAAAGGAGGGGGTGGGAAGATGGAGTTGGGGTGGCTTTGGACCCCATGCTCAGGGTACGTCTCTTGGGCAGCAGCTGCCTCTCGGGCTGATACCTGCTTGACTCTGCTCGCCCGCTCATCCTGGCGCTCTGGAGTGCGGGAGTGACCTCCTGTGCGGTAGTTGCCGTGCACTCCGAAGTTGGAAGCAGCGCTGCGAAGTGGGGATTTGCGGCACGCTTCCAACTTCGGGGTTTGTGTCTGCTATTCAGAGATACTGGGGGTGCTCCGTGGATGCGGGGAGAGATCACTTAATAGATAGATATGAGGAGGGGGAGGGCAAGCTCTTGTTTTGGAGAAGCCAGCCTTGGGGTTTCATCCCTTGGGTCTGAGCCGGCGTCCGTATAAGGGCCTGCAGGAGGGAGCAGGTTAGCCTATACCTGAACCCCTGGTTGCTGGGCTGTTGCTGGAAGGACGCTCCGTGAGCCCGGGGCACGTCTTCCAGCTGCGAGCGCAAAGCTTCCGCGCAAGTGGTGAACTGGAGCGGGTCTGGAAGTTCCGTCTCTTCCCACCTTAGGTACCTCGGATTTGTCCACCAAGCCGGCGTGTTTAAATTTCTTTCCCTCTTTTTCAATTTCGTCCGCTGTTGTTTTATTTGCCCTGTCAGTCCGTTCCTGGAAGGGAGGGCGTCTTTAACCCTAAGCTATGAGCTCATCCTCGGGGAGGATGGAGTGGAAAGTCTGATATACCGCACCTACGGAGGCAGCCCCAGCCAGACACGGTGCCCCTGGTGCGTTTTTCTCCTGCATCAGTATCACGTAACGCTTGGGGGCTCCACGGACCCCTGTGAGAGCCTTACCCAAGCTATGAATCAACTTCTCAGCAAGATGTATATGCATAAGTTCATGGTTACTCGCTGAAACCTACCCATGTGCCCATCCCCCCACAGGATTTAAGGACCCCCTTGGCGAAGCGTCTGTATCCCTGTACTCGGTTCCCCTTTAACTTTTCAACGGCTGTCCCTCTGAGACGGGCAAGGTTGATATGATGTGACAGGCGACCCCGGTGTGTGGGAATGACGTGTTCGAAGCCTCGGTCTGATTCTTTCTGTAATATCCGTGGTCTGGGGATTGTCCACAACAACCCGAAGCCCCTACCTGTAGACCCAGATGCCCAAACTTGTGCGCGTTGATGGCTTAGTTTTCTGATCATAGTGGCCCCCTCCAGGCCACTTGCTGAGGGGCAGTGAGGCGAGGGCAATTTGTCTGTGTGTCTGAGCCCAGTTCAGGCAGGGCCTGGATTTAAAAACAAACAAAAGTCTAAAATAACTGAAGAATGTCCATTTCCCAATATAACCTGCATTTTCCCCTCAGTCATTTGAGGACAGATGTGTGACTTGAAGAATTCTTCAACAGTTCGTTGTGGGTTTTACACTGAGGAGCATTTCTGCTAAGTTTGCAGTCGTAAATCAGTGTGGAAGCCCAGCACTTCCTTTTGACTGGAAATACAGATCTTAATAAGGCGG
Source organism: Delphinus delphis (assembly GCF_949987515.2). Lineage (NCBI taxonomy): Eukaryota > Metazoa > Chordata > Mammalia > Artiodactyla > Delphinidae > Delphinus > Delphinus delphis. The sequence continues at coordinate 82,705,318 of NC_082692.2, read as the reverse complement.
TGTGAGAGCAGTTTTCAGAATCATTATGGCTAATGATGACTTATGTCCTCCCAAACTGACCGTGTGAGTTGGCATTGCTCATTTGTGCAAAAAGCTTTCTTTATCTGTGTAGACATTTCTTGATCAATATTCTCATCACCAAAAGCTGGATTTCAAGGTTTTCTTCCTCAGTTCTTCTAATTTTTCAGCTTTGGATGACTTTGCTCTCTTTCCTCTATACCGTCTTAACCTTTGAAATTTATTGTAAGGTTTTAAGTCACGATTTGATGTGGCCAGTTTTCCCTGTTAAAATGTAAGAAAATTGCTCTTCCCAGAAAAGCAGTGGCTGCCAATTCATTTATTTTTGAATGACTAATTCTTTTACTTCTCCCCCCAAACACACACACAAAAACCCTACAAATCATCTTGATTATTGAATATTTTTCGTTGGTGGCAACATTTCCATATTTCTAGTACTAGAATGTTCTAGGTCACTTGAATTTCACTATTCTTTTTTGGCTCTTTTTAGAGAAGTGTTTTGTTTGATGACCTAGTTCCATTTAGTCACACACACACACACGCACGCACGCACGCACACACAAAGATTCTTTGCTTTGTCTCCCTACCTACTTTTCAGTGGCACGTAGCCTTTCTCTAATAGCTGCTTTTATCTGAACAGCTCATTTGTTGGTACACTTAATAAAATACTTTGTTATGTAAATGATGTGTTGGTGCATATGATATTAAAACTGCATTCACTGGAGATTAACCCATGGGTATGACATCATCACCAGCCAATCCTCTATCTGATTGGAACATGCATTGACAAAATCACATTATCATATTCAGCAAGGGTTTCTATATTGCCTGTGATGAATCAGAAACAGAGGGAAGTCCTTGGGCTCTTCCTAACTCTCAATTAATTGCCCAGTTGGAGAGTTTTGGGGATTTCTATACTAAGAAGCTTAACTTAATAATAAAATTCTCGGATTCCAGTTTTATAGATCTCTGCAGTATTGGCATAAGTACATTTCCCCTTATGCTTTCTTCCTCTCTGGGAGTTTTTCATCCTGCATTTTGGCTCTGTTTCTTTATAGATGTGGAGAGACATCATAATAAATGGACTAACCTTTTGTTTTTTTTTGTCCTCGAGATAGATGGAACATCGAGGTGATGGACTTATTTGTTTGTGTACATGTGTGCATTTCATCAGGCGCTGGATATAAATCTGCTAAGGATTAACAACATAACTACAAGGCCTGAAGCCAATCATAAATGACTGGGAGATCGTAGTGTACTTTATCCTAATTTGTTGAGAAGATACAGGATTGAGGGCAGGGGGACAGGCAATAGGAAAAAGGTATCCAGAAATGGGTTGGTGCAGTGATCTTGGCTGCTGTAATGACTTCATAATTATTTGTTTTGAAAACATTATTAGAGAAAGCTCATGTCCTCCCTAGGTAGCCCTTACTTACAGACGTAGGCTTGAATGGGTGTGTGGAGTTGGGCTTTGTAATAACAGCTCACTCACTTTGTGAACTCCAGCAACCCACCTCTCACAAGGTAAAATTAATTTTGGCTTTCCGTGTATTTAATATCTATTGGAAAAATAAAAACCACTCTTCTTGTTTTGCAGTGGCCATTCAAGTTAAACCCATTTTCCTCCATAAAGTCAGTTAAGAGGGCTTGTGTGTGTGTGTGTGTGTTTAACATTAAATTTAACTGTGCAATGTGGTTTAAGGAAAGATTCAAAGGCTCATAGAATTTTAAATCTGGAAAGTACCTCAGAGTTCAGCTTTCCAGAAGACCAAGGGTAGGAGGTGTTGTGACTTGCATCCACTGTGGGCTTAGAATCCCAGGGTCCTTACTCCTAGCCCACTGCTCTTTCCAACGAAGACCTACAGGGAATGGCTATTGTGATGTGCTAGGACCCCGCATTTCAGCTGTCTCCATGGAGGAGGACCACACCACTTCTTACATTATCAAGGCTCAGTTAGTTAGAACATTATGCTGGTTGAACCCAGCTCAGGATTTGGTAACTGTATGCACAGGTTAGTTTCGGTCACTCCCTGGTAGCTGTCATAGTATCTGCAGTTATAGTATCTGCAGTTATAAAAGAGACATTTATCTGGGAGGTGATGGTGGATGAGGATTGGGTAGAGTGACTAAATTTGGACCTATTTGAGCACAGGAAAAGACACAGATGATAAAATGAGACATCATTTAAGGTCTGAGAACTCAAAACATTCATTCATTGTGTGATAGATTCTTCTTTCATACTTTGTACTTTCTAGTTGTTGTAAAACCGAACCAGTGATTTGGAATAAAACTCTTTTCTAGCATGGTTGTGAATATTGATAATGGTATCTTACCTCTGCTGAACACTTAGTGTGTGCCCGGTATAGGATTAATAACTGGCTTATATAGATAAACTACTGAATTTGAAAGATTCATGCATTTAAAACCAGGTTGGGTCTTTTTTTGGCATTCTTTTTAATCCAAAAGATGGCAGGATCTTACAGTAGCAAGTCATTAGCATGAGCATAAATAATTTTCATCCAGAGATATGGTAGTGTCAGGTATTAGGAAGCTCTTGTTAATAAAATGTCAAATAAAAGGAAGATGCCGTATTTAGAAAGATGGTAAAGATGTGGATAATTTGTCTCCTTTTATAGGATTGTTTTTAGTATTGTTAGTGCAGAAGAGTAAAATATCCCTTTCAGAAAGATAGGAAGATGTCTTTGTATTTTTATAAAGTAAAGAGAGAGCAGCAGCATTTAAAAAAAAATAAAAATACAGCATTGCAGGAAAAATAACCTGTGTTAGCTTTGTTCGTGCTGTAAGTTCATTCCAAACTAGAACGCAGGTGAATGTTTCTGCAGCATTTCACTTGTCTTAACTCTAAAGGTGGAACTGTCAAAAGCTAGAGTTACTATTATTATTAATTTTGTAACAAGCACTGTGTCTGCTTGAATTCTCTTAGTTTTACATCTGTGCCATGTGTCGTAAAGTTTTCTCTGCAAATTCATGTTTTTTACTTCTTTATTCATTTTCATATCATCCTGTGCTTAATGAATCATTAAAATATTGATGTGTCCTTGTTATAACCAAGGTACTTCCTTGTACCTCACTGAGCCTAAAACTTCAGACTTTAGACACAGCTCCTAAAGTAATCAAGGAAGGTTTCCAGCAAGGAAGAAACCTAAAGATCATCTAGGGCAGTGGTTCTCAACTGGGGGCAGTTTTGCTCCTCCGGGGACATTTGTCCGTGTCTGGAGTCATTTTTGGTGTTACAAGTTGGGGTGGAGTTAGGTGGGTCTCTAGTAAGTAGAGGCCAGGGTTGCTGCTGAACATCCTATAATGCACAGGACGGCCCCTGCAGCAAAGAATACTCTAGCCCAAAATGTCAGTAGTGTTGAGGTTGAGAAATGCCGCTGAAGTGCAACTTTTTGGGCCCAGAGTCATGAAATGGCTTATCAGTGTCCCCAGCACCTTATGTCTGGCAGGGAACCCAGGTCTCTAAATATATAAGCCAGGATTCTTTTAATCACTCTAGGCTTCTGTTTTGTAGAGTTCTCTGTTTCTCTCTCTCTTTCTAATAAATTTATAAAGGTAATACATGTTTGGGGTAGCAAATTTAAACACTATGGAAGGGTATAAAATGGAAAGAAAAATGAACCCAACCCTGACATTGAGACAATTCCTTTTTATATTTCAGTAAATTTATTTCCAATTCCCTTCTTCTGCTTTTATCCACATACAGACATTTAGACCAAATCATTTAGATAAATGGGGTCATACATCATATAATCTGTGTCCTGTTTTGTTTACTTGGCAAAGGGCTACTGGAGGGCCCTTAGTGAACCCACAGCTGGGAAAGGAGGCTGACGTCCACGTGGTCAGGTGACATCCACACTGTCAGGCAAAATCCCCTTGACTGTGGAGACCTCCTGTGCAGTGGTGACCATTTTACATGCATTCGTATGAGACTCAGATATGCTCTGGGGCCATTCTAGGAAGGATGGTGAATCAGTGAAAAGAGCTATATGCCATTCTTTTTCTTTTTGAAAAATATTTATTTGTTTGGTTGTGCAGGGTCTTAGTTGTGGCACGCGGGCTCCTTAGTTGCAGCATGCACGTGGGATCTAGTTCCTTGGCCAGGGATCGAACCCGGATCCCCTGCATTGGGAGCCCAGAGTCTTCATGACTGTATGTTATGCTATTTAAAAATTCATCTTAATGCATTCCCCTTTGCCAAAGACAGCAAGTTTCATGATGTTAGTGTTGGAACGAGTCCTTGAGTTCTCCCTATTTTTTTTTTTTTTGGTGTCCAGTTTAAGATTTAAAGTACCTGAAGGACAAAATAATTTATACAAAGAGGTGTTTAATTGAGACCAACCAAAGAAAATATTATTGGGGTGAATTCTCTGCACGTATCAGTGGGGCAACAAATCACAGGGGCCCCTCGATCTTGCCATCTTCCTTATTAGTTAAATCATTTGGCAGCTCTACCAGAAGCAGCCAGATGATAATGTAAACATCTGTTACCTTTTCTCTGCTTTCAGAACTGATTATGCAAGCGGGCTTCACATCGGAGACACACAGCTTTCTTCATCTGTATTTTTGGATTAATTCCTTCTCTCTCTCTCACACACACATCCACACACACACACACATCATAGGCACAAATCAAAAGAGCCATAAAATTGGTGACCATGAGCCCAGTGCTCCCAGGATAAAACTCCCATCTTTCTTGCGCTCCGTCCTGCTCTTTGCAGACCGTTGGGTCAGCTCAGGAGCACGGAGCTCCATTAAGCAAGCTGGGGGATGGCTGTGAGTCTGTCCCTTGGTACCGGTCTCATTCTCTACGTGTGCTGCATTTCCACCACCTCAAAGCCTAGGGCCTTGATGATCAGCTGAGGAGATTTGGGAAACTGGTTAACATTTAAACATCCCCAAGAAGGTCATGTAGGGGTAGGGGTGAGCGGGGTGGGCAAGGAGACATTTAAATGGAGTTGGACATTGATAGCCAATGTCTCTTTCACTAGAGTTTTCTGCTGGTATTTGCCATCTTTACATTAGGGAATGTTTGTTAAATATTTGCTTTGTTGACCTTTCAAAAATGTATGGTAGTAACAATGGCTATCATTTGTTGAGTAAGGATGTTGCTGGCTACTGCACTAAACATTTACAAAAATTGTGGTAAAATACAAATAACATAAAATTTACCTACTTAAACATTTTAAAGTATACAGTTCAGTGGTATTAAGTCCATTCACATTGTTGGGCAACCATCACCACCATCTATCCACCGAAATCTTTTCATCTTGGAAAACTGAAACTCTGTACCCGTCAAAGGACAACTCCCCATGTCCCCGCCCTGCAGCCCCTGGCAGTTACGATTCTGTTTCGTATCTCCATGAATTGAGCTGCTCTGGCATCATGCATTAGTTATCCTTTTGTGACTGGCTCATTTCACTTAGTATGATGTCTTCAAGGTTCATCCATGTTGTAGTGTGTGTCAGAATGTCTTTCCTTTTTAAGATTGGATCTATTCCACTGTGCGTATACACCACATTTTGTTTATCCATTTATCCGTCCATGGACACTTAGGTTAACTTCCACCTTTTGGCTATTGCAAATAATGGCGCTATGCACCTGGGTGAACAAATATCTGTTGGAGTCTCTGCTTTCATTTCTTTTGGGTAAATACTCAGAAGTGGAATGGCTAGGTCGTGCGGTAATTCTATTTTGAATTTTTTGAAACCATCCTGTTTTCCATAGAGGCTGTAGTTTAGTGCACTGTCTGATTTAATCCTCCTTCAAGCCCTACAAGGTAGCTACGGTCATCATCTCTATCCTGTGCATGAGAGAAGTGAGGCACGTTGGCATGTCAGCACACAGGTAGCTTGTGAAAGAGCCATGAGTTGAACCCAGGCAGTGCGGTAGAGCCAAAGCTCTCAGTAGAGTATCCATTCTTCCATTTCAGGAAAGATTGACTGGACTCCTCCTGTGTATGGCCCAGGAAGAATGGGGAATAAGAGCTAAGTAACAAACATGTTGATTCCAGAGAGAAGGTCTAAAAGTCCTCATCCTGCCACACTGAAGAGTTTGAGTGAGACATGGGTCAAATACTCATTGAGAAATTGATCTTTGATCAAAATAATAAGCCAGTAAATAACACAGTGTGGTTCTTTTGGCTGTTAATATTAGTGAGGGCTGTCTCAAGCCCTCTGGCAACTACTAACCACGCAGCCTATGTTTTTATAGAACGCCATGCCGATTTTGTTACTCGTTGGAGGTGGTGGGTTGAGACAGTACAAGGAAATAATCGAGATCAGGATACGCCTTAGGTCAGATCTGAGTGATGCTTGAGTTTTTTCTTTACAGAGACAGCGAGAAGAGGACATGGGCATTTTTTTCCCCACCAAAAACACAGCTTAATGGAGTTACTGCAAAAGAAGGCACATATAGTCACTTTAGAGAATTAACAATTGATCAGTTTTGTGGTGCCCGGGTCCTTTATAAGCACCCCATGTTTATTCATTATTGTGACTACATAGCGGAAGCAGCTCGATGTGAAGACATTTAAGTGTACTTGAAATTAACGCCTGCACCAATCGGTATCTGACGGGATGTTCTAATTTGATTCTAAAAGCCTAGAAATAAGGCTCTGTTTAGGTGCGGGGGTGGCCCTCCTGGAATCCTCAGTCAGATGTGTGTAGTTCATCTGCAGGGTTTCTGTGTTGTTTGAAAGGAAACTGGTAATGTTGGAACACATCAGCTCCACGTTTTTCATGGGGGAGTCAGGGGAGCAGAGAGTAGAGTAAGCTTTGCCATTGAAACTGGTCTACCATACTGGGTTACCCTTTTATGATGGGGCAGCAGGCTCTAGTGTTCTTGATAGCAGAGGGGGGGGCAGCTAGTCCCGACATATACATGACCAAAGTTCACTAATCCTCCTACAGAAGTATTAATCAGGAAAGGAAAATACTCTTCCAGTTTGAAAGTTAAGGTCACCCTGAGGAAAAGGACTGGCAAGATTCCTGGAAGACTCATTTCTTCAAGACATTTTGATTCCGAATTGACTCTCTTCACATTTACAAAAGACTTGGGATCCCAGGTGTAAACTCAGCTTCTGGTTTGATGTGCAAATATTTCTGAACCATAACATAAATAGACATGAACTTAAAAGCAGTTGACTACGTCTGTATATGAGTTTCAGTGCCTTCATTTACTTAGAGGTAAATGAGGAGGGGAGATGGATATCAGGTTCATGTTGATTGCAGGTTTGTTTTTGTCCTCTGCAAATTTTGGGTTTTTAAGTCTATTTCATATTATCGATCTTTCTTGGTATGCTTGTCCCCCAGTTCCAGTATTATTGCAATTCTTAATATTATCACTTAGAACGGTGCATAAGAATGACGTGGAGGGCTTTATTAAAATTCAGATTCCCAGGCTCACCCCCCAGAGCTGCTGGTTCAGCACGTTTGGGATGGAGCCTGAGAATCTGCATTCTGACACGTTCCCACAGAGCTCTGATGCTACCAAGCCTCAGACCACACTTGGGTTAATACCTCTTTTTACAGTTCATTTTCCAGAGTTAGCACTTTTAATGCAAAGATTTTCAGAAAACAAGGCTATGTTGATTAGGTGGTGGGTTTCACGTTTTGTAATACATTGATAAGCTTGTCTAAATAGAATGATTGTGAAGATCGACTTGAGTTCCTGAGCCCAATATACACACTGGATGTTGGTCGGATCGGTGTTATGGATGAGAAACTGAGGTTGATTATGTCACTAAACGTCTTTTAGAGCATAAGATGCATTTTCTGTAATTGAGGACTTTTAAACTAAGAATTGGATAGTTCTTTAAGTGGATGTTGAGGAAGGTTTGCTGAATGGAGCACGTAACTAGGATATTGCCTTCTTCTGTCATCTGGCTGATGTCTATATTGACTAGGGAAAAAAATCTGGCTTCTAATTCCATATACTTTTGAGTCTGACTTAAACTGTAATCCTGTCGGCAGGTGACATACAGGAATTTCGTTTTTGTTCCCGCATAGTTAAGATTCAGCAGATGTTAAAAGCTGATGTGGATTTAAGGTTTCATCCATTCTGGGAATAATTGAAGATTTAGTCAGGACCAGAAGTTGGAGTTGTAGATAGAGTTATAGGACTTCAGGGGGTATGGAAAGTTGTTGCACAGATGCCTTGCTTCTTGTGTTCTCCTGCCACTTGGAGGAAGAAATTGTCTTCTGTGTTTGCTTAAATGAAAAGCTTTTGGTGGATTTGACTTTGTCTTGCACTAGTTAAAAACATGTGAAGTTTGCAAACTGAAGTCTCTTCTGAATAAAAGACAAATGAAAGGGGTTTGATTAAAAAAAAACCTTTAGTCATTTTTAAAAAGGGGTTTTGTGAGTTTTTTTAGAGATAGACTGGCTTACAGAAATGTGTGGGTGTTGGTAGGAAGGGAACTGGCAACCACCAAGAAGAGTGGATGGGCTGGGTCAAAGGCATTTAACCTCCTCTGTCTCCAGAGCTGTGTTCTGATTACATAGCTGGTTTGTGGAGGTGTGGTGCTTTCTCTAAGGCTGTGGCATGTTGCATATGACTAAATTTGTACTAACATTTTCTTGGGACCCATCAGTCAGTGTTGTCCCTTTACTTTGGTCATCTCTGCCCAACTGTCAAGACGCTACGGCTCTCCTCCTCGGCTGCCTGCCACTTTGCCCTTTGTCCGCCTCAGCCCTCAACTGCAGACAGTTAGAAGATGAGGCTTCCAAGCTGAGTGGCAGATGAGGGCACAGTGGAACATAGCTTACGTGGAAGACTAAACAGCAGAAGCTTCCAAACTACAAAATTGCCCAATTTTTTTTTTTTAAGAACAAATATCCACTTAGGAAAAACACATGGCATTTGATTTACTGTAGAGCCTGATGCATGTAGACTGTGTCCTCTGCTGGCTGGGAATGGCTGGTCAGTGTTATTACAGCTGCTAGCATTGAATCACACGGACAAGGATGCCACCAGTCGTCATACAGGATCGTAGTGACTTTGTGGAAGCCCCGCTGGTAACACACGAGTTCTAAAACAGTAAAAGTAAACTTAGAGTAAGACGAAAAGTACAGATCACCTTTAAGAATCTCTCTAACACCTTTCTATTCTTCACCCCCTAATTCTTTTAAGAGTTTGGCTTATATTTTCTGCATATATTTAAAATAGTTAATATGCATTATCCAAATGTGAAGAGAAAATGTACTGAGGATGTCCTAGTAGACTCTCTCTAACCATTTGAAGTTGATTTGTCAATGCTCACTGATCAACAGAAGTAGGAAGCCTATCTGGCATTTAACTTTATTTAAAATTTATAATGTGGAAACATCAAAATATATTAACCTGCTCTACTTATGTTATTTAAATTACGCATGTTTATGAAAGATATAATGCTGTGTGTGAAATTTTTTGCTTAAATAGTAACATACGGTTCATCTGGTTCAATAATTTGCAATGTTCACTTGTCATTGTCTTTGAGGTCTATCCATGTTGATACATACATAGCGCTTGTCCATTTCTCTAACTGCCATTAATGTTCCATTGTGAACGTACTACATTTTAATTAGCTCTTCTCCTGCAGATGGGCATTCATATTTTTCCCCATTTTTTCTATTACAGAGTATCATGAGAACATTCTTGAACAAATTCGTACTTGACATTAACTGAGACCCAGTGTTTACTGTTTAAAGCCCTCTCATAGTTACACATCTCTTTGTATTCATGTGCACGTGTTTTTCTGGAGTAGAAGTGGAACTGCCAGGTCAGGGGGTATGTTTCAGAGCATCACGTTGCTTAAGGATGAATCTGGAAAATGTGAGGATGCAGAAAGCCTGTTTCATCATTATGTTCTCTTGGAATTAAGATGTACAAACTCCTATTTGTAGTGAGGTGGATGGACCTAGAGTCTGTCATACAGAATGAAGTAAGTCAGAAAGAGGACAACAAATACCGTATGCTAATACATATATATGGAATCTGAAAAAAAAAAAAAGGTTCTGAAGAACCTAGGGGAAGGACAGGAATAAAGACGCAGACATAGAGAATGGAGTTGAGGACACGGGGAGGGGGGAGGTAAGCTGGGATGAAGTGAGCGAGTGGCATGGATATATATACACTACCAAGTGTAAAATAGATAGCTAGTGGGAAACAACTGCATAGCACAGGGAGATCAGCTTGGTGCTTTGTGACCACCTAGAGGGGTGGGATAGGGAGGGTGGGAGGGAGACACAAGAGGGAGGAGATATGGGGATATGTGTATATGTATAGCTGATTCACTTTGTTTTACAGCGGAAACTAACACACCATTGTAAAGCAATTATACTCCAATAAAGATGTTAAAAAATAATAAAAGAGAAAGAAAAAGATGTACAAACTCCAGAACAGGTCAGGTCCTGGACTTTACAGATGAACAATTTTATAATTTCCAGTAGAACTTTCTGTGATGAGGGACGTGTTCTAAAATCCATGCTGTCAGCTATCATAGCCACTAAGTGACTGCTGAGCATGTGAAATGTGGCTACTGTGAGCAAGAATCTGACTTTTAAATTTTATTTAATTTTATTTAATTTAACTTTAAATTGAAATGGCCACGTGTGTTTAGTGGCTCTCATTTTGGACAGTACAAGCGGGAGGGAGTCACCATCCTAGAAGTACAGCTACTGTTTTATTTCTGTCCCAAAATGTTTCAGAAGGTGACTCATGCAGAGATGGACGTGGAGTCTGCTTTGTTCAATAAGAGGCTTAAGACCTTTTAACTGAAAATAAAGAGATGAATAATCTAATGAAAACAAGGTGCTGCCATTAAGATTTATCAGGCGTTTTCTTCCCCGTTTAGAGACTGTTGTCTGCTCTGCCTGGTTAGGCGGCCTGGTGGGAGCTGCACAGTTCTACTGGGGCAGTTTGTAAAGTGAATTGATGGCTATGTAAATACAGCCATTAACCTTAAGCACCTCGGACAGCTCCTTGGGCGCTGCAGTTCTCTTGCCCTTGAAAATGTCAGTTGATGGATGCCAAGATATTTAAAAAAATGTTTTTTCTTTTCCTCTAAACTGGTTGAAGCAGTGGGCCTTGCAAGTCACAGCCGAAGGAACCAGTGAAATTGAGGGCCTACTAGGTGTAAATACTATGGCAGGGGTTGGGAATTCTGTTCTTGCAGAAGGATATTTTGAAGGTTTACTATTGATATGTAAGAAGTAGGACTGTGTATTTGTATGTACATCTTAATTTTAAAAATACACAAATTGAGGTTAAAGGAAGTTTATGGAAAACCTGCTATTAAGCGAATGGTGTCTTCTACTTCTGGAATTTTCTATGGATTTTAACAGTCTGATGTCATCTGAGACCTCCCCCCCTTGTTTACTTTCCTGTAATGACACTGGCCATCCATCTTTTCCCCTAGAATGCACTAAACTTATTCCTTCTTCAGTGGCTCTGTACTTACCTTGGCATGTGCATCTCCTATTTTTTTTCCTTTTCTTTTCTGGTCAGCTCCTTCTCATCTTTTAAGTCTCAAATGTTACTTCGAGTACTTAGGTCTTTTACCTACTTGGAGCGACAGCAGTCTGCCCTCTATAAAGCATTGGTGGGTGTTTCCAGTTGCTATTATGTGGAAATCCTTGGAAAACTGCAGCTCGGTGTTTCAGGAGGCATTGCCAATATTCCTGAAGTTCTGCCAGAAGCCATGTTCCTTCTGCCAAGTTGTAGTGATCTGCCATAAGGCTGGGCATTGGAGTGAAAACTCAGAGGTGTTGAATTCAGAGTCTGGGTTTCTGCCTTCTCATCCCATCTTACATAAATGCCATTGTTTCTCTGAACTCTTAGTCTTTTCCACATTGACACACAGGGGTGTGTCAGGGGCAGAAGTCTTTAATTCTGTTCTTGGGTTCAGTGAGATAGAAACATCTATGGTTTTATCAATAAATAGCACCGAAGACAAAACCTAAAAATTTAAACCACAGAACACCTTAGTCTCATGGTAAGTGCAGTCGTGGTACTATTTACATCTGGAATCTTTTATTATGTTAACATGATAAGGAAATACGCAATACTGAGCAATCGGAGAAGAAATGTCCAAACTGAGAAGAAATACATGTAGCGGTGAATGCTGCCTTTCAGGGTGCTGGAATGCAGTCTTCCGGGGGGTTTCCCGAGGTGATGAAAGGCACCATGTTGGAGAATCTACATGTCTTTCATTTATTTAATGGTTGATGGTCATACGTACACAATGGACGTATACAATACAGGCTTGTGGGAGAGATGCTACTTGCCTATATCTTTCCCCCTTCCTTCATCACGGAACCCTGATTTCTAGCCAGGCACATGCTTCATGGAGTCAGGACTGTGTTTTATAGCCTCGTTCACCATGTGAGATAAACGTAGAAGTATTGGGTGCTATTTCTGGGGCGTCTTCGTAAAATTGTGAGGGGAGCCCTTCCTGGATCTCTTAAATCCTGGAATGTGATGTAGTAGTTGGTATTGCAGCAGCCTTCTTGGACTATGAGGTGACCTCGAGAATGAAAGGCACATGGCTGAAGAGGAAAATGGAAGTAGCCTGAGGCCCTGATGTGTGGAGCTGAGGTACATGCCTTGGCCTGCTTACCACTTGACTTAATTTTTGTAAAAGAGCAAGCCTTTATTTTTTATGTCATTGTTACATGCAGTGAGACGAAATGATACAGGTGCAATGCAGTGACACGTAAGGTTAGAGCTACCCTTAATGAGTTCATAATGCAGTAGAGGGATTTATAGTCTGTCAGTCCAGAACACCCTTTCAAGTTACGTATAGACATAGCTTTGGTTCTGGAAAATCTGATTGATGGGAAGGCTACCTTATACAACAGATTTGGAAAAGGAGGAATGAATACTACACAGATAGATCGTGAGAGCCATTTCTGGGGAGAGTCACTCAGAGACACTCTGTGGTTTAAGGGCAAGAAGTGAAGAAAACAGCCAAGGCTATTAAAAGCCATCAGAGACTTCTCCAAATTGCCAAAATTGAAGTTAGTTACCACTCATTCTCAAATAAACTGAAGCCTTGTCTGTTTGATGCGTTTTGGCAGGAAGTATATATTTACTGCCTCGAACGTTTCCAATTGCTGAATTCCGCACCACGGTATTTCATAAATGCTTAACATTAGACAGAGCCGGTAGGAACCTCACACATTTTCTTAAACAGCATTCCACAAGAAAGAATTTCTCAAGAAATTCACATTCACAAGGTATTTCCCCTGTTTCCAAAAGTACACATTCACGCTGGTAGATTTTGAACCTGTCTGTCAAAAATAGCTCTTGCTTTTGCAAATGGAGAAGTAGTCACTTAAAATCTAAGGAGATGAGCAGATACATTCCGCATATCTTGATCAATTCAGTATTTATTGAATGAGGATCGGACTTTGTCTTAGAAGTTTCTTCTTTTCTCCATGTATTTCTCAAATGCTTATTTTGCATAAGGTGGTGGGCTGGGTATGATTTTGGATTCTAATACGGATTTCATACTCAGCGAGCTTTCAGGGTAGTAGGGGAGATTTAGCTATAGTGGAGCTAGAAAGAAGGATAGTCCATGTGGAGGAAATAAACCCATTGAAGTTTCAGAGATGGGAAAATTCACCTTCCCTCACCCTTAGACAGTTAAACTTTCTTATCAACCAATTAGCACCTCAATTATTTTCTATTGGTACCTTTCCAACAACAGCCTTAAATGTTTACACTATGAAGATACACTAATGACTTGAAAACAAAAAAAGGACTCTATAGTTGGTTGGGTTTTAAGCAAGAACTAAACTGAGGGCAGAGTAACCATTCCAGGAAAAAAAAATGGACAGTTTTACGTGAAACTAAAGAAACGAACTCTTAATATTTGCCCATGATAGTTTGAGACTGCATTGTCTTTTGTGGCTAAGATCTTCTCATAATGCTCTAGTTGTCATTGGGTCAGAAATCAGAGTTTAGACACATGCTGTGGCTTTATAAAGTCAGAATTTAGAGCCAAGGGCTCATTATGGTGGGTATTGGAGGACAGCGTCTAAGTGAGGAAAGATTAGGAGAGTAGGTAACTTTATGGGCAGCATCAGTGGCGAAGATGGAAATTAGCTACTAGAGCGAGGATCAGCAAACTTTTTCTGTACGTGGCCATGTAGTAAATATTTTAGCCTTTGTGGGCCACATGGTCTCTGTTACAACTCTTCAGCTCTGCCGTTGTAGCAGGAACAGAGCCAGAGACGATATGTAAATGAGTAAGCAAGGCTATGTTCCAATAACATTCTATTTATGGACACTGAAATTTGAATTTCATTTAATTTTCATGTGTCAAGAAATATTATCCTTTTGATTTCCCTCAACCATTTAAAGATGTAAAAACCATTCTTAGTTTCCGTGTTTTAAAAAACAGGCAGTGGCTGGCCTTGGTCCTTGGGCATAGTTTTTTTCAGTCTGGGATAGAATAAAGGCCCCTTTGACTTCCCTCCATAGCCAAGGTGTGTGCTGTTCACAGTCTAGTGATTCCCAAATTTCAGTCTTTGCACACTGCCTTTGAGAGATTTTGGTTTTTTTACCATATTTTTACATATTTTTATTGAAATGGCCTTACATTCAGTCTCATCTTGAACAATTATATATTAATGAAATAAGGCTAAAGGAACCACTGCTTAAATATTAATTAAATATTAATTACTAAAATGGAACATAAAATCACGTCACATACCATACTGACTCAGTACCTTTTGTTAATTTTTAAGAATTGAGGTGTAACTTCTAATAAAGTACCCAAATCTTAACCATTAGAGCTTAGTGAATTTGCACATAGGTACTGTTGGGTGGCACCCCGCAGGCCTGCAAGACTTGTAGTTGCCCAGCCTTGAGAATGAAGAAAGAGCCCCGAGACAGTGACAGAGACATCAACGGACATCCCATTATTGGACAAGGGTTCTTAAGCAAAATGTTCAGGAGCAATACGCCACCACTGATAACAGACAGTAGGCAGGACACGGCAGTAATCTTCTCTACTCAAGAGAGAAAGAGGCTACCATTTATAGAGGGAATTGATGTCAGATTGGCTCATCAGTTACCAGGGAAACCAGCATCTGGGGCAGGGGGCCCACATGTAGGCGGTTACAGATTAAGCTGTATAATTCAGAGGACTGGATAGTCGTGTGAATGAAGCAGGGCCTGGTTGAGCAGGGGAGGTACAGAGAGCAGCCAACCTGAATGGCATGACCGTACACATACACCCTCATGAAACCACTACCCCGACAGACTGCAAAATTCCACTTCCCAGATGGGTCCCTTGTACCTCCTCCTAGCCATACCCACGCCCCCTTAGGTGACCTCTAGTTCACCTCTGCCAGCAGAGCTTACGTTTCCCTCTTCTATAGCTTCATATAAATGGAAACATACAGCATGTATTCCTTCCTGTCTGAGTTTTTTGGTCTGCCTTATGTCTGCTGTTGCACGTAGTGGTAGTTCTTCTTCACTGTGTAGTAGTCATTGTATTAACAAGCCACTCCGAGGGACTTCCCTGGTGGCGCAGTGGTTAAGAATCCGCCTGCAGGGGATTCAGTGCAGGGGACACGGGTTCAAATCCTGGTCTGGGAAGCTCCCACATGACGCGGACCAACTAAACCCGTGTGCCACAACTACTGAGCCTGTGCTCTAGAGCCTGCGAGCCACACCTACTGAGCCCATGTGCCGCAACTACTGAAGCGCGCACGGCCTAGAGCCCGTGCTCCGCAACAAGAGAAGCCACCTCAATGAGAAGCCTGTGCACCACAACGAAGAGTAGCCCCCGTTCACCACAACTAGAGAAAGCCCGTGTGCAGCAACAAACCCCCAAAGCAGCCAAAAAAAAAAAAAAAGCCATTCTACTCATTCATTCTAGTGTTGAACATTTGGGTTTTTTCTAGCCTATGCATTAGACTGCTGTGAACGTTCGCATCATGTTTTTGGTTGACATACACCTTCGTTTCTGTAGCGTATCCTCATGTTTTTCAGACTGGGTGTTTGAGCCAGAGCTATTTTTTTGCCAGAATTTTTACAAAAATAAAACACAGTTAACACTTAAGTAGCGCTTATCCTGTGCAAAACACTGTTTTGAATCCTTTGGCTCTATCAGCCTTTCTTAATGGGGTGAGTAGGATTATTGCCTACATTTTACAGATGAGGAAACTGAGTGATGGAGCATTTGGCCAGGGTCACCAGCTAGTAACTTAAAGAGCTTGAATTTCTTTCCGTCTCTCTCTGTCTTTCCATCTCTCTCTGTCTCTCACTGAGAATGACTTTCAAGCATCGATCAGATTAATTGCGTTGATTTCGCCAAATGATTATCATTGTGTAGGACCCCGTGCCAGAGAGAGGGTGAGTAAGGAACATCACTGTAGGTTGATCTCCAGCCGCTCCTGATTTGAGCTGGAATAGGAACCCAGGAGGTATGGCTCCAGAGACTCTACTCTTAATTATTCTGCATAAATAGAACAAACTTCATCTTGGTCAGTTTTCCTTGTCCCTTCCAGCAAATCTTTCCCCCTCTTCCTGGGCTCTTTGTCACCCCAGGTGGCAGCGCTGCCCCTCCCCCCGACGATGCCCTCTGTTCTCTTCCTGGTTGGCAAGCTTTGTTTGGCGATGCCACGCAGCCACCACGTGTAAAGAGGCAGAACTCGGTGGCCTTTAGAAAACTGGCCTCTGGCATCACTTGCCTGGACCTTGCCTGAACCTTGGCTTCAGTCCTAACTATCTGTGCAACCCTTTCAGGTGTCCTCATCCATAAAACGGAGAAAATAGCAGGTGAGCATTAGATGGGAAATGTGTATACAGCGCCCAGCATGGTTTGACACACAGGAAGTGTTCGTTAGGTAGAATCATCTGCTGTGTTTATTATTGGTTGGCCAAAAAGTTTGTTCCGGTTTCTTCCAGAAGCTGTTGCGAAAAACCCAAAGGAAATTTTTGGCCAACCCAATAGTTATTTTAATTGTTATTCAAAATGAGTGTCATCAGGGCCGTTTCAATGAATGACTGGACAGCTGAAAGTCTTCCCATATGAATTCCTCCAGGACAGTCAATTCCTTAATAACCCCAAGAGCTGATCTTTAATAGTCTAACCTGCCTGGGGAAATATCGGGGGGCTGGGTTCCCTCCCCTACTGCCTTCAGTCACGCCTTTCCCAGCAGCTAGCCTGCATTAAGAACTTGGGTAAATACCTTGAGATCCACAAAGTGAGATCCACAAGTGGTTTAACATCCACCCAGAGGAAGATATCTGAGAACCCAGAGTCTTTTTCCTTCGACTTTGTTAATCTCAGGGTATTTGTAGGGCTTTCCAATTTTCAGGCTCTAACAGAACAAGTGGGTTTGAACTCTTGGGGCTTAAAAGAACAGCCGTGAATCCGAGAGCACTTGAATGGGAGCCAGCAGCACCTTGGTCCCCTGGTTTTTAGCTCAACCCATTATTGATTCTCTCAGAATGCAGCGGCACACACAGATGAGTAAGGGTTGATTAACGGCGTCCTGCTTGCTCGCTCACCTGGTCCCAAACACTTTGAAAATACGGCGGGATGGGGGTGGGGGAAACCGGGGCTGTTCGTTGCACAGGAAAAAGGAAAACCGAATAAATACAGTGTTGCTTGTCCCGTTGCGCATTGTCGCTACTGGTTTGCATTGAATTAGTGGTCAGTAGTTAAGTCAGGCATGTTACGTTTTGGTTGTGTCCTTGAGCTGCTGCAGTCTTTTAATCATCCCCCCACCCCTTTTCTTTTGATCTACTACTCTGCAGGCAAATAAAAAGACCCAGATTTGATTCGATGGGACTGGCAAAAGTGGAAGGGGGATTTGAGTTTGCAGGTCTTTTCTGATGTTTCATGATTAAAGGGGCCTTGTCAGGTGAAGGAAAGCAAATTGGCTTGTATACCCTTTAGGAGAGGGCTTCGCTTTAATGTCTTGGGAAGTGGGAAACAGACGGTGGGGAAAATAATAGAACGGCAATAATGGAGTAAAGGTGCAGGCGACATTCTGCGAGCCTGGACCAAAAGAATGAAGGAGAAGGATCAGTGATTCGCTCAAATGTAGCGGATGAAACATTGATCCAAGGGCGCTTACGGGAGAAGAATGATGCCTTGGAGGTGAGGTGCGGAGAATTGAAATGATTTCACAGCTCTTGGGCTGATGAGCTGGGTGCTAGAGCCCTCGGCGTGGGTAACAAACATATCACTATTAATAAGGTTTTTGAGCCAAGGCAGCCCCATCTGCCAACACATACATCCCGACATACAGACACCCTCTGCAGGAAGGTCGGTGGCATTTTATTTTTCTGTTTAACCTTGTCTGACATAGTGGTATAAATTACGCCATTTTCCTTCCCGATCCCCCATCTGCTACCCCAAGATTACAGGTGAACTTGTGTTTCTGGGTCTCCCCTGTTGATTGGTTCTCTGGTTTATTTACAAGCCGTGCAGCAGGTGGGGTTGTCCAGCGCATGGAAGACTTTCAAATATTTGTTGAACAGATGATTCGTTTTGCGGATTCTCCTGTGCTGGAGACATGCTCTATATTAGGGGATCCTCTTCTGAGGGTCTAGCTTCCAGCTGCAGTTTCGTGTGTGTGTGTGTGTGTGTGTGTGTGTGGCTTTGGACAAACCATGGGACCTCTCTCACAGCTTCTGTTTCTTCAGCTGTGAAACGCAGTTGCTCATACCCTTCACCTAGAGTGGATGTGAGGTACAAATGACCTAGCACGGGGCCCTCGTCCAGCACAGTGTCTGACACATAATGCCCCTTTCTTTTTACTCTCTCAGTCCAAAATCCACAGGGAATGTTAATCTTAAAAAAAAAAAAGCATTTGGTTCTAATTGGACAGCACCTCTTAATTGTTGATGTTTTGTCTTTGTCTTATGAGAAGGTGATGGAGGCGTGGGCGAAAGCAGCAAGAAATCTCCTAGCCAACGCTTTAAGCCAGAGAAATACTGAAGAATTCTCAACCCATCACCCATCTATAGAACTTTGATAGTTATAAGCAGAATTCATTCAACATTCATTTATTCAATAAATTTGAATTGCCCAGACTTCCCCATGGAGACGTTCGTTTTATTCCTTCCTATGGACTAGCTCAGTGATTCTCAAACTTTAGGGCTAAGGGCTCTTCTACAGGGTTGTACACAAAAATATTTTATGGGATTTTTCAGAGAGTAAATCTGACTATATGTGAGTTTTCTTTTACACACTTAAACACCAGATCCCACGTACAATCAGATTCCATTGTCCCAACCTCATAGGTTTGTCCTAATAAAACATCATTAAAAGGGTAACTTAATGCTTGGTACCTAATCGTTTGGTGAACATCAACTCTTACCTCCCCTTAAATTACTAAGCATGTAAAAAAGATCTGATGAAAGTTTTTGCCTGAAATATTTGCTCAGTTTAATTTCACATTCCCCAAGAGAGGGTTTCCTTCTGGTCTAACTAACTCAGTATAAGCGAACTGTATCCCTTCTCTGGTTGTAAGTCATATACATTTGTTAATGAAACACAAGATCAAAGTAACAATTTTAGCAGCCATGTTGTATTCCTCATTTTAAATTGAAAGTCCATAAGACATTTATGAGCAATCTTTACCCGGGTGATACAAGAGAACAGTGTTTCTTATTTCCTGTGGTTGTCTACTTCTATTTTTAGACCCAAGCTTCATATTAATAGTTTGCATTTACCTCTAGAGAATTTAATTTTGTTAGCATTTAACGGAGTGGGTACTGTATTGGAATTTTTTCAGCTTTGCTTCCAACATGTCAGAATCATTGTTATCCTTCCAAGCTTCAGTTCATCCTCAGATTTGAGTGGAATGCTGGCAACCCTGGCATCCAAGTTCTCGATAAGACGAACAGGACAGTGCTCTGGATGGAGCCCAGTGGCATACCGTTAGAGACTGCATTCTAAATCGACACAGATACAATTAAGCAGAAGCAAACTTCTAGTGAGTTATTCAGCCTACTTGTTATCATTATGTCTAGCCTATATTTCTTTATATGGTTGCACTGGAATTTTATGAAAAACCTAGTCAGAGTATCTTGCTGCATTCTCGATTTTATGACCATAACAGGCTCTTTTTCTTGTTATAAATTTTTTAAAAAATGGAAATATAGTTGATTTACGATGCCGTGTTAGTTTCAGGAATACAGCAAAGTGATTCAGTTATACATATATGTATATATTGTTTATCAGATTCTTTTCCATTGTAGGTTATTACAAGATAAGGAATATAGTTCCCCATGCTGCATAGTAGGTCCTTGTTATCTTCATTTTTTGGCCACGCGGCATGCAGGATCTTAGTTCCCCGACCAGGGATCAAACCGGTGCCCCTGCAGTGGAAGCGCGGAGCCCTAACCTCTGGACTGCCAGGAGATTCCAATGTTTGTCTGTTTTATGTGTAGTAGTGTTAGTCCCAAACTCCTGATTTATCCCTCCCTTCCCTACGTTCCCCTTCGGTCACCATAAGTTTCGTAACAGTCTTTTGATTGTCGATGTCAGTGAGTATGGAGAAAGGGAATGAGCATTGCCTGGTATGAATTATTCTTAGTGAATCCATGCGTATTGCGTGTAATCATTGCTGCTGTCTGTCCCCACCCCCCATGTTAATAATGGCATTTGAAGAATTTTTGGGGTGAGGTTAGCAATTGCTTACTGATTTATAATTGGCAGAACCTCTATTTTCCTTCCTTTTCATTTGTTGGTGTGTCTCCTGTTCTCCAATATGCTTCGGAGTTTGCCAGCGATGTTTTTGCTACCTCCCACCTCATGCCAGCAGTAGCATGGAGTTTAATTCAGCAGGGCCAGAGCCTCAGACACGTTCAGAGAGGGCAGGCACTCTGACAATCGCAGCACCTAGTTTGGACCTCAGTTCCCTCTCATCAGTGCCCCCTGTTCTCTTTATGGGAAGCATCTCACCCCTCCTGACAGAACGCGCATGCAGACCAGAGGCTGGGTAATTCTGTCTGCTGTCACCTATGAGCGTCACACCACCCTCTCCAAGCAGGAGACCAGTGTCTTGTTGTTCTCCTTGCCCTGAGAGTAACAAAAATAGCCCTTTTGTAGTCCTGCGTGTTTTCTGCTGGGCTCAGCTCATTCCAGCCTTTTGCCTTCCCGACAGTCATATCAGAAGCTGGAAGATTTTTCATTTAAGGATCAAGACATTCTCCAAAGCAGATGACTTTAAAGGAGCCAGCAAGATAGAAAGCTATTATACTGAGAATGACAGCTGGTGCATATCTATGCCTCCACCTTCGGTTCAGACAATGAGCATTAATTTCTTGGACTACTTTGGGTATTAGCGGAGGATCAATTTCTCTAAACCTTCTCTCCCTTGCCTTTTTGTTAAAAAAAAAAATCTCTCTCTTGGTTAAAATCGCTTTACTGAGACCCTTTCATGACGGGTGCAATATACTGTGGGAAGTGGTTTTCAGATGAGATACAGGGTTTTCTCTATAGGCAGGCTTCCAGCCCCTTCAAAACGCCATCACCAAAAAAAAAAAAAAAAAAAAGCCATCACCACGGAAGGTCAGCTGTGCTGTTCCCACGGACTTAACAAAGCCCTAGAGCTTGTGGTTGGGAGAGGGACTCTGGAGTCATACCCTGGCTGGCTCAAATCCCAGCTTCCCTGCTTATCAACTTTATGACCTTGGTCCAGTGATTAACTTTGCTGAGTTTGGATTTCTTCTGAGGAGGTCCCAACCTCAGAAAGCTGTTGTGGAGACTCACATGAGTTAATGTATGGAACACGTTTTCAGCATCGTATCTGGCACATAGTTAATGCTAAATAAAAGCTCTCTAATGGCAGCAGTTAGGATTTGCCTACCGAGTTTCTCAAGGCTAAAAGGCCCCGAATAATGGAAATTAAAGGGCAGTGCTGTGGCAAGATCTTCAATTCTAATGCCCAGAGAGGGACACGGGAAATCAATACCTGATTTTCTGTTAATGCCAGTCAATGTATCATCACTCAGGATATGAGAAAGGAATGGAGATGCAGAGTTGGCTTGGCCACTTTGAGGAAGGACACTCGATCCTTTGAGATGCCTCAAGCCCACATCCTGCTTCCTTATCTGGCCAGCTGTGTACACGGAACGTTATTTTGGTCCACGGGTCCCGATCCCCATTTGCTCCTTCTCGTCTCTTCCTCAGATGTGAAAGTACTTTATGATTTCCTTTTGTTCTCTTCTTTCCCAAATGCCCTGGGACTACAGGCAGTTGGGGGTTTTCCCTTTGGTTCAAGCATGGTTAACACTGTGAAACTCCAAGTTCAGTGATCCGTGGGTGAAAATGTGGTGAGAAAAAAAATAAAAAGGAAAAAAGAAAAACACTTCAGTTTGGTTGGAGGTCTGCCTAAAGAGAGGACCCTGTGTATTGTCTAGAGCTCGTTACCATCTGAAAACAGATTTCCACAGTGCTTGCTCTCTGACAGAGGAGAACTCATGATGAAATGCTCCCCTCACCCACCCTGTGGGAAATTGCACTGACTGGTGCTCTAACTGGCTTCTTTGCACCTCAGGGTCTTTGCTTGTGCTGTGTTCTTCCTTTGCATGTCCCAGGGCTGATTCCTTATCTTTCAGGCTCCAAATCAAAATGGCATTTCCTTGCTAAGTTATCCTCTCTGCCCTCTCTCCTTTCCTCATCCTTCTTTCCCTTATCATCTCTTTCTGTCAGTATCTGGAATACTCATTTTTCAGATAGCTGCTCTCGGAATACAAGGTGTATGAGGACACAGACCTCATCTGTCCCGTCCCTGCCATGTCCTAGCACTTAGAGGCAGTGCCTAGCGCATAGTTGAGGCTCACAGATATTTGGCGAGTGAATGAATTTTAAAATTCCATGCGGACATTGGTGAGGGAGATTAAGAGGTACAAACTTTCAGTTACAAAGTAAATGTAGGAAATGGTAGGAAATGTACAGCACGGGGAGTACAGTCAATAACTGTGTAATATCTTTGGGGACATATTGTAACTAGACTTACTGCGGTGAAAGAGGTCAGATTTGTAGCTACCAGAGGCAGGTATTAGGGAGGAGGGGGAATTGGAGGAAGGCGGTCAAAAGGTACAAACTTCCAGTTAAAAGATAAATGAGTACTAGGGATGTAATGTACATATATGTACATATATACGATAAATATAATTAACACTGCTGTACATTTTATATGAAAGTTAAGAGAGTAAGTTTTAACAGTTTCCATCGCAAGAAAATGTATCCATTTTTTCTTTCTTTAATGTTGTATCTCTATGAGATGATACATGTTCACTAAACTTATCGTGGGCATCATTTCGTGATGCATGTAAGTCAAATCATTATGCTGTAAACGCTAAACGTATATGGTGTTGTCTGTCAATTATATCTCAAGAAAATGCAAAGAAAAAAGTTAACACAGGGAAGGCTACTCCAGGGAAAAAAAAAGCTACATTCCACCTTTGCTGTGGGTAGCACGTAGCTCTGGTACCTCGTGTCCAAGGCCTCAGCTCCCCACAGCTTCAAAGGACCGTCCTGAACAGGTTCAGAGGTGGCTCTGTGGGGAGCTGAGGACATGAGGTACCAGACAGGATGAGCAGCTCATGTTCTGTCCCTAGTATTCGCCAATCGTCTTTCCACCTTTGTCACGGGGCCTTCTCTGTTGCAGTGGCGTATAAGCAGAGGCAGTGCAGAAGAATCGGGGAGTTAATGCCTCTGATGGAAACCTGATGTGTCAATGCCTCCACCTCGTGTCTTTAGGCGGATGATTCTCTACGCGTCTTGGGAGGGCCTAGGGGAATCCAGCTGCCATTACTCACATCAGCAACCTCATTCACATGCTCTTATCATCCTTGTCTCAGGCTCTGCTTTGGGGAGAACCCACCCTAAGACCCCATTCACACGGATAATTTCACTTTGTCATTGCCTGTCCTTTGTCACAGCCTGCATAGACATTTACAGTATAAATTGGGAAACCTTTTATGAATGTCTTTATGAACGTTTGCCGCTTATGTGTTTTACGTCTTTCAGGGTGACAAGGGTCTCTTGGACTTCTGAGACCTGTTATTCCAAAGATCTAAAAACCTCGTCGTCTTTTTCTTATAGCTGTTCACTGAGCAATCCACCGGCCCCCAGCTCTCCTAGTTTCTTTCTTTCTTTTTTTTTTTTTTTGCGGTACGCGGGCCTCTCACTGTTGTGGCCTCTTCCGTTGCGGAGCACAGGCTCCGGACGCACAGGCTCAGCGGCCATGGCTCACGGGCCCAGCCACTCCGCGGCATGTGGGATCTTCCCGGACCGGGGCACGAACCCGTGTCCCCTGCATCGGCAGGCGGACTCTCAACCACTGCGCCACCAGGGAAGCCCTCTCCTAGTTTCTTGAAGGCACAGTCATGGGATCCAGCTTGCTGTTGCTTTCCCATGCCTATTTATAGCACTGGCTTTTAGATGGTGGGCCAACTTTCAGAGGTGCTTGCTTTGAAATAGACTTGCTGAAGGACCTCTGTGGAGATAATGAGGCCACTTCTACACTTGCAAGTTGGAATACATTACAGATAGTGGTTGCAAGAAGTACTTGAAATGATGGTGCTTGCTATACAGGGCAAATTGGTTTTTTTAAAAACCTTCTCCAAGTCATTCTGCAACTGTTATCTGGTACTTTTTTTTTTTTTTTTTTTTTTTAGCGGTACGCGGGCCTCTCACTGCTGTGGCCTCTCCCGTTGCGGAGCACAGGCTCCGGACGCGCAGGCTCAGCGGCCATGGCTCACGGGCCCAGCCGCTCCGCGGCATGTGGGATCTTCCCGGACCGGGGCATGAACCTGTGTCGCCTGCATCGGCAGGCGGACTCTCAAGCACTGCGCCACCAGGGAAGCCCTATCTGGTACTTTTGTGACTGATTTATGCCCTGCACAGAAGTCATTACATCATCCGTCAGTTTTCTTTCAAACTTCTGTGTCAGTACCGGCAGAATTGATGGGTGAAAGTTTCAGCTTATGTAGGGTGGGTGTTGGGGGAGAAGGGAGAAGGCAGCTGTGGTATTGCACATCGAAGATAGGGTTTTGCCATCTCCTAGGATGTAGATCCTTTAACCTCTTCTTTGCCATGGGTTCCCTGGGAGGCTCGGTGAAGCCAGTGGATCCTGTCTCAAAATAATGTTGTGAAACACATAAAACAAAGTTTGTAGGATTACAAAAGAAGCCAAGTCTACAGAAGTGTGGTCATCAAAACGTTAACATTGTTCGTGATACAGGACACGCATGCTTCTGCATGGATGCATTAAACAACACGACTTACAGGCAGATCCATTAACTCTCTAATTACGAGGTTGTGATGGGCACATGTTTTGAGGTATCTGCAACAGACTGTCACGTGACTTGAAAATACCTGTGGTTTCTGTTTGTGGTCAAGTCCTAGGAACTGCTAACTGCCCCTCTGGTTTGTTGCTGACATTTATAGTTGAAGGGAATGATGTTTCAAATAGGAGTTAGTGAAAATGAAGATGTCATTTTTTCCCCCTCATCCCAGTTCATGAACCCCCTGAATTCTATCCAAGGACGCCAAATTCAGAAGCCCTCTTCTCAGGATTGGCAGATGCTTTCAGGCTTGTGCCGAAGCTCTTGTTTGCTAGGTGAGTGGTGGCCTTTTGCTGCAGCATCTGCCTCACGAGAGATACTTGGCAAATGTTGGTTGAAGGAAAGCATCGCTGAGCACTGCATGCTGTTGTTACAGGTCAGGTGAACATTAATAATGAGAGTGATGATGCTGGCTTGTTATCTATCAGGATTCCTGTCTCTGCCTTTTTTTTTTTTTTTTTTGGTTCCTTTCATCTATAATGGAAATTGCCATTGATTGGGAGAACCAATGGTGTCTGAAATTACTTAGTAGATTGAAAATACTTTGGAGAGTGATTTTACTAACTTGGTTTGTCAGGTTTTCTCAGGCAGGATCTGTTTGCTGATTACTACTCTGCAGAATGTCGTAGAGTGAACAAGCCTGCTTTTGGTTTTGACATCAAGTGTTTTTGTGTCCTTAGTAAGCTTCTCATACCCATATACAAAATCTATATCTATGCATGAGGGAAAAATATTAGAAGAGACAAGATTATAACTGGAGTGCACATACACAAAGTGAACTATATAGGTATCAGCTGGAAAAAATGGTGGTGGGGTAAAAGGGAGGGAGGGGTGAATGCCCATTTTTAGATATTGGAAAGGCAGTGTACCCAGTAGTTGAGAAGGCAGCCTCTGGAACCTGGGCTCAGATCCCAGCTCTGCCACTTGGTACTTGGTAGCTGACCCTGGGTAAATCCCATCACTTCCATGCCTCCAAATTTCCTCCTCTGTGAATGGGGATAATGATAGCAAATACCTCCAAGCACGTAGAGAAGATGAAGAGAGTTAATGCCTAGAAAACTCTTAGAGCAGAGCCAGGCATTAATACGGGCTCTGGAAGTGGTCGTAAGGTGCTGCTTTATTCATTAGAACAACTCCTATTAGTACAGGTGCAGTCCACGGAGCCCTTCCCTGTACCATACCTCATTTGAATCCCACAGTAACCGTAGTAGCTATTTTAATATCCATATTCGAGATGAAGAACTTGAGGTACAGAGAGGTTCAATGATTTGTCCACTGAAAGGCTATGAAGCAGTGCAGACAACAGCCCACGCTTTGGGATGGTGAGACATATATCCAGGTTCCAGTGGGTCCCACTGCATTTGGCAGAGTGGCTGAAGTGAGCCTTTGCAGTTCGTTTCAGATTTTACAAACGAAGAGGTTTGTTCCTTCAGGGATCCAGCGCCACCTCATCAAACTTTCTGCAGTGGTGGAGATGTTCTGTAGCTGTGCTGTTCACGACAACAGAAGTGACCGCATGGAGACGCTGAGCACTTGAACTGGGACTAGGACCACCGATGAACTCAATTGTAAATTTGACTTTATTTAAGTTCATTTAAATTTCAATGACCACATGTAACTAGTAGCTACCAGTTGGACAGTGCAGACAAGAGTGGCTCTTGTGTTAGAAAGCTTGGGTGGAAAGCCCAGCTCTACAACTGATTAGCTTTGCCACCTGGGGAAGATAGTTCCTGAGGGCTCAGTTTCCCTATCTAGGAAATGGGACAATTAAAAATTCACTCTAGCGAGGCCAAACAAAAATGTTATTATTTTTTGAAAAGTTGTAGCCATTCTGTGGAATCCAAGGGAAGGAATAAAAGCGGGCCAAGGAAAGGCTAAAAATAGAACGATCTTCAGGATCATGATCACGCTTTTCTGGGTCGTTTCTGCTCTTGGCACATCTGTGCTGATCTTGTCTCTGTGAAGACAGGCTTTCTTTGTTCCCCCCGCATGTGATAAGAGAAGGATGGCCACCCCACAACCCCCAAATGTGTATCTCCCTCCTTCAGCAGCTTATTCCAGAATGATTTGCTGTCTCTCAGGCTCCATTCTAAATTCTAGAAGAGGAAACTTCACTTGGTTCATGTGAGAATTTTATTGTTTCTGCTCCCCTGGCCCCAGTTACCAAAAATACTTTGGCATTGACTATAATTGATGGGCTTTCAGGGGACTCTCATTTTAATTAAAAGGTGAAGGTCCTATAGGTCACAAAGATAAATCTGCATTTTGTACATTTTTATGTTACACAGCAGATTATGATAATCTTTGTTTTCACATGCATTTCTCCCTTCTGGGGATGAAGAGTGCATTTGTTACCTGGAAGGTATAAACTGGTCCCTGGAAAGAGAGGTCATTCTTGCTGGCCTCCTGTGTTTTTGTGCTTTAAAACTCTCCTAGGGGGCTTCCCTGATGGCACAGTGGTTGAGAGTCCACCTGCTGATGCAGGGGACACGGGTTCGTGCCCCGGTCCGGGAAGATCCCACATGCCGCGGAGCGGTTGGGCCCGTGAGCCATGGCCGCTGAGCCTGCGCGTCCGGAGCTTGTGCTCCACAACGGGAGAGGCCACAACAGTGAGAGGCGCGCATACCGCAAAAAAAAAAAAAAAAAAAAAAGTCTCCTAGGGCTTCCCTGGTGGAGCAGTGGTTAAGAATACGCCTACCAATGCAGGGGACACGGGTTCGAGCCCTGGTCCGGGAAGATCCCACATGCCACGGAGCAGCTAAGCCTGTGTGCCACAACTACTGAGCCCACATGCCACAACTTCTGAAGCCCGCACACCTAGAGCCGGTGCTCTGCCACAAGAGAAGCCACTGCAATGAGAAGCCCGTGCACCGCAACGAAGAGTAGACCCCGCTCGCTGCAACTAGAGAAAGCCTGCGCGCAGCAGCGAAGACCCAATGCAGGCAAAAATAAAATAAATAAATAAATAAAAATTAAAAAAAAAAACTTAAAAAAAAGAAACGAAAGCCTGAAGTGTGGTGCATCTCTTGTGTACTGGAATTATAGGATCATGACCTAATATTTCATTATATGGGTGTACTTGCTGCCAGAATGTTTCCCTGATGCCTGAATGAAGTGTGATTAGTGAACTCTTGTGTGGAACTGTGAACGAGACGTAGAAATTTCCTAGAACTCAGGTTCTGACTGTATTGCATTATAAATGTGAGCTGTGTCTTCTTTAGAGCCTGAATAAGAGGAGTGGCCTCATAGACCTTTATATGAGTCAGTGATGTCAAACCATGGGAGGAATTGAAGACAACTGCTGTGAAAGCCAAGAGATTTTCCCAAATGAAGAAACAAATAATCCAGAGTGTACTGTTGTCTATAGATAACAACTTGTGGTGATACCCGTAAGCCTGAGTTTTGTTTTAACTTTCATAATGTATTTTTTTAATCCGCTATATCTATAATACTGTCATTTCAACAAGTAATGACAGTATTAATTTTAAAACTTTAAATTATTGAAACTTTATAAAAACAATATTAAAACTTTATAAAAACTATATTAAAACTTTAATGAGGGAGTTCTCTTTTGGTTCTAAGTCTTTATGATCCTATGTGTTTTTTTAATACTTAGGGCGCATCTTAACTCAGATGGTAAATTTTCATTGGAAATGTTTGATAGGCATTTCATTTATTTTGTAATGTTTACATCAGAAAAAGTGGATATGTGACTGAAATTATGTGATGTATTCCTTCCTCAAATATGACCAGTTGTTTGGGGGACTCCATCTTTTTCAACAACTCCATTTTTGAACTGGGAGACGTTCTGAGTTGGATTTTCTCTACTGTGCACATTCCAGTCTTGAAACAGCCTCGGCTGACTACTTTACACCTCCAGCCCGCTCTCTGGTTTTCCCAGACTTTTTCCTTTTTTACCCTCCCTTTTCCTCCCAGCGTGGGGAATATCCCAGCCTAGTTTGCAATCCTGGGTCCACTAACTACTTACTTGTTTTGTGCTCCTGGGTACGTGGAATTACTTATATTCTCCCATGTTAGAGATTGAAAACAAAATAAAGTAAAACTGTCCTGTGGGTTGTTCTCATGAGATGAGAAGTGATGGTGTCTGATCTCATGCTTGGCTCAGAGTATCCAGCTGCTAGATTATTATCAAGATTCCTTGATTCTCTTCTCTAAACTAAGGTACAGAACAGTCAGATATGGCTTTCTAGTGTTTTCTGTGTCCCGTGAACACTTTTCTGGATTCTTAGATTATATATAATGTGATCTTAATATCAGAGGGAGTGATTGGTTATGAATCGCCGCTGGCCGGGACTGAGCTTTTTAAAATGTGTGTCCTCGGGTCCCTTTCCATCCCATCCTGTTTTCCCCTTGTCTTCCTCTGTGTCCCCTGACTGTGCTCACTTCCCTGTACTGCAGGCATTAGAGCTTGTTCCTCACATTCTTACTCACCTTAAACCAAACATTACCGAGTCCTTTGTGCCATTCATTCACATCCCGCAGTCTACCGAGAAATCCATCGATGAATCCCAAAGTGATTCATCGCTCGTTAGTTTCTGGGCTGTGTAGTCTAGATAATGTTTTTCATTTTATAATTTGGAAGTAATGCTTTTCCCTGAGGTAACCATGTCAAGGTGGGAGTTTCGAGTTTTGGTCTGGCAAGTAGAATGGGTAGAAAAAAGGGAAGAGGATGAAGAGACAGGACAAGTTGGGCCTTTTAAGGTATACGGTGTCTTGTTTACATATTCATGTGTGTGTACATGTTCCCATCAAAGCAGACTTGAGAAAACTTTTAAAAATATTTTATGAAATTGGAGATAAAGAGAAAATAAGGACAACTAAGCAAAAGGTTATTATATGATATCCTTGGCAAAAGGTCCCCTTCACTTATTGAAGGTGGACTCTAAGTTTGGCTCTGAGCTTCCTAGCTGCCAAAGTGAAGAGTAAAAAACAATTGAGTATAAGATTTACAGTTCCATAAGATAGAAACTAGTATTCTTGGTACCAGTACCTGACACTTGAACCTTGCAAGTTAGTTCAGTAATTTGACTCCAGGTGGAGGGTCTAGGATACCCAGTGGTGTACATTAAAAGATCTCTTGCTAAAGAGGCCTGACTTCCTTACTGCTGTGCTCTCCAGACATCTGGCCAGATTCATTCTCTCGTACTTCTGGGCTGAGACCTTAGTCTGACCCAAGCAAGCAGACGATAAAATGTTTTGCAGGTTTTTCTTTTCTTGAGGGCCTAGATAAGGCAGTAATTTTGTTGAACTTACATGTCAGACAGACTCCAGCCCTAGAGAGAATTAATGAGGGACAAATTGGAGATTGCAAAATGGGAGTTTGTTCCCTTGCTCATTTAAGCACTCACCCATTCATTCACAAATATTTATTAAAACCTGTTGTACGCTAGGCTCTGTTTTAGGCATAGGAACATCGATTTTTTTTTTTCGCTGCCCCACGCAGTTGCGGGATCTTAATTCCCCAACCAGGGATCAAACACAGGCCCTGGCAGTGAAAACGCTGAGTCCTAACCACTGGACAGCCAGGGAACTCCCCACATCAATTTTTCTTGGTTTCTTTTGTCGCCATCCTGCTTCAAGCCATCGCCATCCGTTGCTTGGACGACTGCAGTAGTCTCTCATTTTCTACTCTTTCTCCCCAGAGGGCCGTCTCCACCCAGCAGCTGGAGGGCTCTTGTGCAAACCTAAACCATCTCCTATTTCTCTCCTGCTTACAACTCTCACATCACATTTGGAACCAAATCCCAACACTGTGGTCTGCAAACTCCTGCGTGATCTGCTCTCAGAACCCCCCCGACATCACCCCCCTGCCTCTCTTGCATAACTCACTTTCCTCGAGCCCCTCTGACTGCCTCTCTGCACCTGACCACATCCAGCTTGTTTTGGCATTAGGCTCCTACAGGGCCACGCTGTTTCTCTATCTGGGACCCTATTCCCCCGGAAGTCACATCGTATTATCCGTCATTATGTCAAGAGTCACCTTCTCAGAGGTTCCTTCCCAGAACACCCCATCCGTGCAGCCTCTCTTCCTCCAAACCCAGACCGTTTCTGTCACACTGTTTTATTTTTATTTTTTTTTTATTGCGCACGGGCTTAGTTGCTCCGCAGAATGTGGGATCTTCCTGGACCAGGGATCAAACCCGTGTCCCCTGCGTTGGCAGGAAGGTTCTTTTTTTTAAAGCATCTTTATTAGAGTATAATTGCTTTACAATGGTGTGTCAGTTTCTGCTTTATAACAAAGTGAATCAGTTATACCTATGTTCCCATATCTCTTCCCTCTTGCGTCTCCCTCCCTCCCACCTTCCCTATCCCACCCCTCTAGGTGGTCACAAAGCACCGAGCTGATCTCTCTGTCTGTCACACTATTCACTTTTTCTTCTCTGTCACACTTATCTCAACCCACAGTTATCTTATTCACACCCATTTATTTGTTTGTCTGTCTTCCCATGGTGCAATGCAAGCTCTGGGGTACCCAGGACCTTACCACCACCTTCTGTGCCCAGCACCCACACAGGGCTTGGTGCAAAAGAGCTGATCAAAAAATACGTGTTGAAGGAATCATGCAGAGGTGACCCGTTGAGCGTGGGGTAGAATATGGAAGACTGCTCACCTGTTCTGTATGACTTCCACATATGGTCAGCGTGCCTTACCTACCTCCCCTCCCTTCCCCCTTTCTCTGTGTGGTTTCCTTTAGTGGCCCTTTCACCTTATCCACCAGGTCAAATCAGAACAAAGCAAAACAAACTCACACACATAGGCAGATCTTTTCTCCTCAACAAGAACCAACCAACCAACCAACCAAACAAAAAATTTAAAATTCCTGAACACCTCTTTACTCTCCTCTGTGTTGTTGCCTCCTCCAGGAAGTTTTCCTGGATTGCAGCAGTCCTCACCAATCTTACTCTTCTCAACATTGTTGAAGTCTTTATTTTTATTATTCCAAAAGACAATGGCAAATATTAATGACCTACTCTCTTCGTTGCCCCATGTATGTCTTTTCCAATTAGTTTGTCATTTTTAGATAGACAGGAATTAGTCTTATTCTTGATTTCTCTCAGCATGTCTTGGTATAAAGCCAGAACTCAGTATGCTTTTGTATGTATAGGCTGTGTTTAGAGCATCTTTAAGTATCTTGGGGAGCTTTCACAGATTGTATCATGGATTTGTGTTGTAGAAGTAACTGGGAGAACCAATAAATACTGAATCCCGTTATGCTTGTGCTTATTTTGTGTAGTTTTCCATATA
Organism: Delphinus delphis; assembly: GCF_949987515.2. Lineage (NCBI taxonomy): Eukaryota > Metazoa > Chordata > Mammalia > Artiodactyla > Delphinidae > Delphinus > Delphinus delphis. Next base: position 82,672,705 of record NC_082692.2, on the reverse strand, counting down.
AATAATTACCATTTCATTTAGAAGCTTTTTACTATATTTTGACTTAACTTTTTTTGTGATGCCATTTAGTGTGAAATTGTTATTTAAACTATAAGTATCTTATGCTTATTTAAGTATAGTTTTCATTCTGTTTATAAATGTGACTTTACTAACAAAATTAAAATATACTTATAATAAAAACATGTAAATCAGATTATGTTAGCACCGGCAGAAGACTTCCTTTTCTGGCCACAGGAGGGCACTGTTGTCAAACAAAAGATGACTACGTTTGGAAATTTAATAATGGTTTAGGTTAAGCTTTTAAGAAGCATTTATCCCACTAATGGATTAAAATGGCCAGTATTCCCTGCGATGGGCATTGTCTTGCTGTGTAATCCTGTTGCAGTTGAATTTACTGTGTATATATGTCCACGAGCTGTAAATTATCAATAGCTGCATCTTACTGTATTTTTCCTAAAATGTTCTGTGAGGCTTGTTACAGCTGGAAGGCACTTTGGTGATCATGTAGTTGAACTATATTAGTTTACAGGTGAGGAATTAGGGAAGCATAGAAGTGAAATGACCATTCGTTTGGGAGTTAAACTAGAGACTTACATTTATTCATTTATTCAACGAAATGTATTTAACACCCATGATGTGCAGGGCATCATGTTAGGGATTAGGGTAGAAGAGAAGTAAGACGTAAACCCTCCCCTCCAGAGCTTTACATTCTGTTTGTAAATGAACATACAACCTCCACCACAGCAAGGTAACTATTCATGTCATAGGAATTCTGTTACTGATACTTACGTACAACTTACTGTATTTTTATAAGACTACGTAGAAGCTAGTGAGATCCTATCACATAAAATTTTTTTAAATAAAAGTTCGAGTGCTTGGCTCCTTGCGGGTAGCCTTCGAAATATGATGTTGGTTATTTGTCATGCTAAATAAAATCCTGGGACACTGTTTTGATTCTTTGAAAGTTGAGAAAGGAGAGGAAAGTTTCCAATTAAAAGCTGGTCTAATTAAAAGAAAGAAACCCTTAGCCATAAGGATAATTGGGCCTTGAGAGATTTATGGCTAAATTGCCATTACCACTCACATTTGTTCAGCCCCAGACCTGGGCAGTTTCACTTGGACAACGAGCTATGGGATCATGCTGAGTGTCCCTGAATTTGTTGAGTGCATTTTATTTTATGTCACTCTCAGGTCTGTTTTCTCTGTTTTGTGACTGATAATGGCTGTCGCTGAACCATCATCACTTAGCGATGATTGCTTTCGTACATTTCATGGTCACTTGTAGGCTAGAATTTTTATTCATTAACAAAATGCATTTTTTGCCCACACTTCCATTGGAAAGGAACATGTCACTGCATGGAAATAAAGATACTGCGGGTTTGTAAGGAATTTTTCAGTTCTTAAAGTGACAGAATGTGAACCTTAGGAGATCACAGCGTGTCTATTTAATGTATTCGAATCATCTCTGACCAGAAGGGCCCTTTTGAAGACCTCTACCACCTAATTTAAATGCGATGGTATTGGCAACACTTGAAATTAAAGCGCCATTTATAAAATTTTGTAAAATTCTTTAACGTTTAACAGACACAGTTATTGTCTTCAATGGCTCACTTAGAACATGCTTTGGCATATTGTAAAGTGAAAGAGTAAATTCTTCATTGGTGTTTTTTAAGTTAGCATTAAAAAAGCAACTTATGACATGTATATACCACATTTTGGCAGCAAAACATGTCCACTTGAACGTAAGACACTGCACATGCTCTAAATTACAAAGTAATCCCACGCATCATGTGACAGTTATAAGTGATAGCTGAGGCATCAGCCATGTATCAGTGCTTGAAATACATTCACAAAAGCATTGATAACCTAGCAAGTACATGTGCTTTTCATCAGCACCCTCTTAGATATCAGCCGCTCATTAATACTTGTCTGGTTCCAGCATAAATTTGTCAAGAGAGAGGTTACACTTGCTTTGCATACTTTTGTGGAAAAGCTGTTTGAAAATTTCCAGAAGACAATGCAATGTGGTTGTGTTATTTAAGCAACTAGAAATGGAAGCATCTTTCCTCCTCTCTGTCTGGAGAAATGATGAATTATTTCAAGGAGGCAACTTCTGTTTCAAAATTTCCAATGGTTATCAGACAAGACCTCAGTTGGGGGACCATCCTTTTAACCCTTTTCCACTCATAAAACCCTGCTTTTACTCCCCAAGCCCAGGTTGCTAATTTATGAAACACTCCTCGCTTCTATCATCTTCCCTCTTGACCGATTTGAAATTGGTGTGGAAAAATGATTTACAGCGATGTCTAAACTCTTAAGGGTATCACCTCTTACATCATTAGCTGGAAGAATTATTCCTTACTTGAGCCCTGATACCTGAGGGGCTGAGAACCACAGTTACCAGATCATCCCAGTAGATCCCACTCCGGGAGGTCAGCTGAACTGATGGTGAGTCTGGAAATAGTTATTCAAACATTCCCCACTCCGCAGGTGACGCAAGACAGTGCTTGGAAACCTCCTAGGTGAGTGGGCAGGCAGGAAAGGGCAGTGCTGATTGGTAGCTGGAGGACTGTCTGTTTTGTTATTAAGCCAGAATCTGCCTTGCTATATTGTTGCAAAAATGCTTCTGAATTGGAGTTTATCAGGAAATGAGTCTGAGTGGATGGGCTGAGAAAAATCCATTTTGTTTTGTTTCGATGCTGAATTCCTATAGAAATCGACAGAAGTCATTTAGCTGTATGTTGTGGCTCTGCTATATTTTTGCTGAAGCGTCTTCGAGGAGTTCTGATCTGAGGTGCGGTTGTTTTCCATCTGTTTGAAAAATGGCAGCTTAAGTGCTCAAGGTCTTTAGGATTCTTGTATGTTTGGTCTTAATTTGGAAAATGACATAAGCCTTTAATAAATCTGCAGCAAATCAGAATCACTGTTGTTCACCAGCCTCTCAGAGATGAGGCCGAAATTATTTAGGGGTTAATATAAAATAGCTTATGCTCCAAGCCAGGGTCTGGTAGCTAATTCAGCCCACTTGTCTACACATGTGGGTCCACAGACAGAATTTTTATTTTTAGGTTGATGATCAATGTCTTGAATTCCTGAAGAAAGATAGATTTATTTTCAGTCTGTTTACTAAAGCATGAAAAAGGACAGATGCTTTTTGAAAACATTTTTACAAGCATTGAAACAGTAGGTACCTTGGTGCCTGATGGCTTGAATTTGCATCCTTGCTTAGCCACTTGCTAGCTGAGTGACCTCGGGCAAGTCCCTTGTCGTCTCTGTGCCTCACTCCCCTCATCTGCATAGCAAGATAGAAACAAATCCTACTTTTAAGTGAGTTATTATGTTAAGTGCCTGGCCCATAGTAGGCACTATGTAAGTGCTTTCTATTTATTTTTATTTATTTACTTATATATTTATTTTGGGTGAAGTAGAAAGTAATAACTTTATTGCTTTGCCAGGCAAAGGGGGCCACAGTGGGCTAATGCCCTCAAAACTGTGTGTCCCGACCTGGAGCGGGTAGCGAGGACTTTTATAGTAATGGTTCAAAGAGGGCGTGATCAGCTTGTGGACATTGTTCTGATTGGCTGGTGGGGAGGTGAGTGGGTGTCAGCCTCATCAACCTTCTGGTTCCAGCCGGTCTGGGGTCTCCGTGCTTGTGGGCAGCATGCAGTTAACTTCTCCCACTTGGTGGGGTTTCAGTGTTGTCATCCTAAAGCTGGTGGGGAGGTCAAGTCTAGTAGCTCGGATGTTGAAAGCAGTCCATCGCTGTGTGCTGTTTATCACTGCAAGTGTTGGAGGGTCTCCTGTAGAGGCGGGGGGCGGCTGTGTCTCGCCTTGAGAACAAGGACACTGGCAGCAGAAGTTCTGGGAAGTACTCCTTGGCGTGAGCTCTCTCAGAGTCTGCCATTAGCCCCACCCCAGAAGTGCTTTTTTTTTTTTTTGCGGTACGCGGGCCCCTCGCTGCCGTGGCCTCTCCCGCTGCGGAGTACGGGCTCCGGGCGCGCAGGCTCAGCGGCCATGGCTCACGGGCCCAGCCGCTCCGCGGCATGTGGGATCCTCCCGGACCGGGGCACGAAGTCGTGTCCCCTGCATCGGCAGGCGAACTCTCAACCACTGCGCCACCAGGGAAGCCCCAGAAGTGCTTTTTAAATAAAAACAAATAAACTTCCGCCGGGGCCTTGGGTGAATATTCAGAGAACTGAATTAGCCAGAAGATTTCAACTGTCAACTCTCCTTATTGTTTAAGATTGGTAATACGTTCTAAATCATTTTAGTATATGTGATAAACTGAAGTCTTTTAGTGAATATTTATTGTCTTATTCTGATATAATTTCTGACTTAATGAAAAGTCAAAAGAAGAGTACAAAGGACTCCCATATAACCCTTTACCCTGAGTCACCAATTGCTTGCATTTTGTTTTGTGTTCATTCACTCTTCCCTTCCTTCCTTCCTTTCCTCTTCCCTTTTTCATGTGTATTTTTTTCCTTCAGAATCATTTGAAAATAAGTTGGAGACATTTGCCCCATTATTCTTAAATATTTCAGGGTGTATTTTTAATAATAAGGACATTCCCTCTCCTTTATTTCTTTGTCTTTATTATTTTATTGAAATATAGTTGATTTACAATGTCTGTTAATTTCTGTACAGCTAAATGGTTCAGTTATACATATATACACATTCTTTTTTTAATATTCTTTTCCATTACGGTTTATCATAGGATATTGAATATAGTTCTCTGTGTTATACAGTAGGACCTTGTTGTTTATCCATTCTGTGTATAATAGTTTGCATCTGCTGATCCCAACCTCCCAATCCATCCTTTCCCTAACTTCCTCCTCTGTAGCAATCATAAGTCTGTTCTCTAAAGGACATTCTCTCTCTTAACTGTAATACAATGATCAAAATCAAGAAATTTAATGTTGATACAACACTGGAATTTAATCTATAGGCTATATTTAGAAATTTTTAATTGTCCCAGTAATGTCCTTTATAGCTATATGTGTGTAAACATATGTGTGTATGTGTGTGTGTATGTGTGTGTATGTGTGTGTACACGCAGTTCATTCTGAGAATGACTATGTGTATATATTTTTCCTGATCTAAGATCCAACATAGGGTCACAATTTCATTTAGTTGCCCTGTATCATGTCTTTAATTTTAACCATTCCTCAAAGTTTTTTTGTCTTTCGTATCCTGGAAACTTTTTAAGAATAGAGAGCAATTACATTCCAGAATGTCCCTCAAATCTGAGTTAGTCTCACGATTAGGTCCAGGTTTAAGGTCGTTGTGTCTTATGGTTTTAAAAGGAACGGTGATATTTCACCAGTGTAGATTTTTGGAATGAAAAGATGAGGAGAACGTCATGCTGCATAGATTGACATGCGTGGAGGGAGGTGGGTGTAGCGAAACTCGCATAAGAGGTATTCTGAGGATGCTTATTTGCAACAAGTAAATAACTATATTCTCCCAAAATAATCCTTTTAGGGAATTCACTCTACTAATAGTGAAGGCAGGTAGATCAAGAGTTAGAGCCTTGCTATTTCCTTGAAAAGAAATCAAGCGCAGGCAGAATTCTTTCTTGTGTACAACAGAAATAAACATCTGAAGAATGGTGTCCTCTGTCTGGGGAACTCAAAATTTCTTGGTACCAGGAAACATAAACAGGCATCCTGCTCTTTTGCTGTAAAAGAGTGACTGTCTCCACATAAGACCAACATGTAAGGTGAAAGATGAAAAATGTAACCTAGCATCTAAATGCTGAGTTCTTTTCATTCTGACAATGACCAGACACATTAAAATTTATTTGTAGTCTAGATATAGGCAATGCCTTTCGTCGTTATAAACACCTAGTCTCTTTAAAAATGAATTACTTTATTTTTTAGTTTGAATATTTTATTTTTTATCGAAGTATAGTTGATTTACAATGTTGTGTTAATTTCTGCTGTACAGCAAAGGGATTCAGTTATACATATATATATGTTTATGTATATATATGTATATATACATTCTTTTTATATTCTTTTCCATTATGGCTTATCACAGGATATTGAATATACTTCTCTATGCTATACAGTAGGACCTTGTTAGTTATCCGTTCAATATATAATAGATAAATGAATGACTTTTAAAGCAAATGATAGAAGGGACTGTGCTATTGATGTGAAACAACGGAGAGGGAAGTAGAGTGACCGGAAGTAAATGCTTTTGGCGTAATGCACAAAATAACTGTTGGTCTTGAACGTACTAAAGTTTGGAGGTGACAAGAAAGCGTTCATCCTTTTAAGCAAGTGCCTAGGGTACACTCTGGGAAAATCTGACTGAATGAGTTACTGCTCAGCCTAAAATTAAACTCGGCTTTTTGTCTGGCATACGAACTATTGGATCACATTTCTTTTCACAGATGGATACATTTTTTTTTTAATGAATTGAAAAAAGAATCCCCAGTGGTTCCCTTTGTGTGAAGAAAAAAAGATAAATATTAGCTAGGAAAGGTCATTTTGGTTTCCAGTGTGTGGGGAGTTCATTAGGATGGGTTCTGATAAATTATGCTGTGCACTTCATTCCGATAACAGAAGGTCACATTGTGCCCTTGGGTGGACATCAGGACAAACATACTTAATAAAGTTGGAGGATCTGGGAGATGACTGTTTTCCAGTGGTTTTTTTTTTTTTTTTTCCGAATACCTTATATTTATACAGTTATTCAAAGCCACTTCCCTCTCGTAGCGCTGATGACTCAAGGCCTCCCCTGTCTCTCCTGTAGCCCCGAATGGGTGGATCTCAAGTCTATCACCTGAAGTGGTCTCTAGACAAACATCTGTAAAGGGGCATCCAAAGAAGAGAAGAATCTCAGTTGTGCTTGGTGGTGGATTTGTAATGGGTTCCACACGATTCAATAGTAATTAGACTGTGTTGCAAAGATAATTTTTATGTCATATTTGCAACTTAAATATTTATTGTTGCCCATCATTATTTCTCTCTGATCTCCACCCCTGGGGGAGACGTATTTAATTTAGCAACATTAAAAATGGGTAGTTTCTTGGGGTTTTTTTGTTTGTTTTTTTTTTCCTTTTTCTTGTGATGTCTTTTGGTTTGGAGTCATCTGAGTCTTTCCGGAAAAATGTTTTCACTGAGTAGAAAAGTCCTTTTACGTCTGTGCATTAAAGGACGGTGTTGAGTGTCAATTATGGTATTAACAAGTTTTTCTGTATTTTGGTATGGTGTTTTATGTTGGAAAGATTTTTGCCTTCTGCCTCCCATCAACATTTTTCAAAAAGCATCCTTGCAAATTGTTTTTTTTAATTGAAGTATAGTTGATTTACAATATCATGTGAGTTTCAGGTATATAGCAAAGCGATTCAGTTATTTGTCTATATATATATATTTGTATATATATATTCTTTTTTAGATTCTTTTCCCTTACAGGTTATTACAGAATATTGAGTATAGTTCTCTGTGCTATACAGTAGGTCCTTGTTGGTTATTTTATGCATGGTAGTGTGTCTTGCAAATTGTTTAGCATCATCAGGTTTATATCACACAAACATAGGAACTCAGATCTTCATGCTGGCTTTTCCACTGCTCTATGAACTTGGGCAAGTTGTAGAACTCTTGGGATTGGATTACCTCCAATTTGATTTTCATCCCATGGTTAATGAAATGAGAGTGAAATTTTGCATGGTTTAGACCGTCTGTCAACTTGGGGATGCCTTTGCTCTGGAGGGAACTTCTACTTTAAAACTATATTATGTTAACTAATATGTGGCTAGTTAATAAGTGTAGAATTCTGTATCTTCCTCCCCTCCGCTCCGTCTGTTAGGACACTTTACGAATGTGGATGTGTTTGGCTGTCTACCGCTTGCCTGAAAATGCAGGCGGCATTGTAAAAAAGCCACTATTTTGCTACTGGACATCTGCATCATTTCAGCATTAAAATGCTAATGGATTCCTGTCTTTTTTGTTTTTTAAAATAGGTCTTCCAAGCTAAGATAATTTTTTGGAACTGCAGAAGTGGTCCTAGCTACCAATGGGAATTTGGAGTCACTCTGAAATACATCCTGGAATAATTGTGTTTGACTGGAACCTAATCTTATGAAGTCTCCAAGGTAAAATGGTTTTAACACATACCTAGAGATGGTATCTTTACGAAGCATAAAGAATTTAGCCACACTGAGTATCTTAGCGTTGATGATCCTTTATAAAAGCCTTCTTTTTATGTTGAATTTTTGGGAATTTGGGGAGGTTAAAAAATTTTAGCTCTCATCTTTGAAATTATTTCAGTTTGTAAAGCAGTGTTTCAGCCCTTCAGCAGGGTAAATGGTGAGATTTTTAAGGTAGACCAATTTTGTTTTACATTTGGGCAAAATTGTTCAATGTAGAAGAAATTGAGGTATCACGGTAGATGTAGTAGGTGAGAAATCCTTTTACTGGCGGAGGGGGTCCTAGATTATTGAGTGAAATAAAGAATCATTGCTCAACGGCTGCCCACTTATCTGTAGGCATTTCTCTGGGGAATCATAGCTACTGTTAAGTAAATACTTAACTTATAAATACTTTAGGCACTGGGAACTTGTAACTATTCACCCCGCACCGGTACGTAGAATTGTCCATGAAGAAGAAGTTAGATCAGGAATTATCACCCGAGATTTGGAACAGTGGCCCCTGAGACTTTTGATTTGGGGTTTGCTGTTGGGATCCAACCAGGACAACAGAAACCATCCTGATAATCTGGAACAGAGGGAAGTGAATTCAGGGAACTGGTTACACATGTGATGGGAGAGTCGTTAAGACGTTAAGCAGAAGATACAGAGGCGGCCCAGAGATCAGCAAGAGCAGGAAGCTTCTGCCATCCTGAGGCTGGTGGGACATAGGAGGGCGTACTGCCGAGCAGTGCTTAGGGGAAGGGACCTTCAGCGGGAGCTGGATGCATGGTGGGCCCTTCTCTTGGAAATGGACACTGTGGAGGAGAAATGGCCACTCCATAGCACCTACCAAGACAGAGAAGGTGGGGAGAAATACCCTGCCCTTTCCCTTCCACCCTCCACGCTCCAGCCAGGGTCTCCTATTGGTTAAGCCCAGCCAGGAGCCAGGTGATTCAGGAGGCTGGGAAATGCAGTGTCTGGGTGTTACCCAGGGGAAGGGGAAAGAATGGTTCTGAGGGCAAAACAGGCCCAGGCTGGCATAGAGTTTGTATTTGAAACCTCTTCCCATGACATTTTAGTGAGCGTGGCACAGGCTTTTCTACCTCAGAGGATGAGTCTTCTCTTGAGGCTGATTCTCACAGCCCCACCAAGTAAATTATGCACATGCCCTGGAATCTTCTGTCTAAAGATGGACAGTAGTGGTCTGTGATGCACTGCCAGAACCCCCTTCAGGAATGAAGGATTTATTCCCTCAACTGTTGGAAGTATTACAGAAGATGGCCTACAGCTCCTTTGAATTGTCCTTAATTCAAAGAGCCTCCTTCTTGCTGGGGGACTCGCCCAGTGATCCAGTGGTTAAGACTCCACACTTCCAATGCAGGGGGCGCAGGTTCGATCCCTGGTCAGGGAACTAAGATCCCACATGCCATGTGGTGTGGCCAAAAACAAACAAACAAACAAACAAAACAAAGAGCCTCCTTGCTGAAGATTTAAGATTTTCCCTTATGTCCAAGCATAAAGGCCTGGCCCCTCACTCCAACTTGGTACCGCGGAGAAGGGGCATCTCAGCTTTGGAACTCTCCATAGGGTTATCTGAGGCTGTTTCCTCCTTCTGTCCTGCCTTCTTCTCGCCCCTTCCGTTCCACAGGTGATTCTCCCTAGAGCATCCTTTAAATAACCCCCTGCTCATCACTTTCCATCTCACAGTTGGCCTCCCAGGGTAACCAACCTTTGAGACTCAGATCATCTCAGACGTACTCTCCAGATCTGGTAAACTCCGTTCAGACAGGTTTAGGTGATGCAGTGACTGATAAACACATGGAAACTGAATTTCTCTTATACTTTAGGTGGGAGGGATTATAGCTCACCTGAAAGACCTAGTCTGAATTTAGAGACTAAATTGGGTGGGGCACTGTGGTTAGAGGGAGGGCAGCCAACCCACCAAGCAGGAAAAAGTAGAGGATAGAAAAGTTAAGAAGCCAGTAGGAGACCCGTTGTTTTAAAGTGTTAAACTTGGCAGATTTGTTATACAGCAATAGAAAACTAGTACTCCATTCATCTGACTCTTTGAAAGTTTGCCTTTTGGGCCACTAATTGCTACAAACTAGAAACCGGGGTACCTGATCCAGCTTGCAAATGTGTTTTGTTCAGTCTGCACTGTGGTTTTTTTTTTTTTATCTATTTATTTATTTATTTTTATTTTTGGCTGTGTTGGGTCTTCATTGCTGCGTGTGGGCTTTCTCTAGTTGCGACGAGCGGGGGCTACTCTTCGTTGCGGTGTGCGGGCTTCTCATTGCGGTGGCTTCTCTTGTGGAGGAGCGCGGGCTCTAGGCGCACGGGCTTCAGTAGTTGTGGCTCGTGGGCTCTAGAGCACAGGCTCAGTAGTTGTGGCGCACGCACTTAGTTGCTCCATGGCATGTGGGATCTTCCTGGACCAGGGCTCGAACCCGTGTCCCCTGCATTGGCAGGCAGATTCTTAACCACTGCTCCACCAGGGAAGCTCTGCACTGTGTTTTTAAAACAAAGAAAATGGGGCTTACCTGGTGGCGCAGTGGTTGAGAGTCCGCCTGCTGATGCAGGGGACACGGGTTCGTGCCCCGTTCCGGGAAGATCCCACATGCCGCGGAGCGGCTGGGCCCGTGAGCCATGGCCGCTGAGCCTGTGCGTCCGGAGCCTGTGCTCTGCAACGGGAGAGGCCACAACAGTGAGAGGCCCACGTACCCGCCCCCCCAAAAAACAAAAAACAAAGAAAATGGAATAACTTGCCGACATATAAAGTGTGTAGAATGCGTATCAGAAAACGGCTTTTCTTTAAAAGTCGTTCCTGGCATCACTTGGAGCAGCTGCTCCTAGACAGATCTCTACACTACCTACTGTTCACCAGTGCTTTTACCCAGGCAGCCTACACATTTATTTGGAGGTATTTGAATTTTTGATCCTTGAGTAAGAGGGCTAAGCCTTTGTAACAATTAGATCAGTAACTGATATTGGGGTTAACAGATGAAATTTTAAAACATTATCGGTGAGATAGAGCACCTCATTCAAAAATTCAGCAACTATGGAATTCTGAACCTACATGCTTTCCCTGTTAGTAATAAATTAATAATCAATTTCCTGAAGTGAAAATATAATTAAACAATAGCACCTCAAGCTCACGTAGGCTTACGTGTATATTCTTTGCCACCTTTCAAACTGATCCTAGGGTTTCTACTTACCATATGTGTGTGCTGAGGTGGGGGAGACAGAAGACATGCTTTGTAAAATTAAGGCATGTGCAGGCCCTTCAAAGCAAAGAGACCCTATGTTTCCATGTCGGTTTAAAATTTTCAGGGTTTCCAAGGCAAGGGGCAAAAAGATGTCAAGCTTCGAGTCCCTTCTAACACCGTGCTCTTCAAAGATAATCTTAGAATCTTGTCTCACTGTGGTTGCTTCAAAGGCAGATTGAGTCTCAAATCAGGGAGCAGTACGAGATCTTTCAACAAGATCTATTTGACTAACTTGTGAGAGGCCACAGCCTACTTCCCAGAGTGTGATGTGGGCACCAGGTCCCCAAGGCTGTGCCTTCCCTTGAGCATGGAATCATGGTTCTGGTTGAGGCTCTGTGCGGCTGACAGCCATGGGGTGGCTAGACCCTTCCTTCCGGGATTTCCTCAGAAGCTTTGCCTCTAGTGTTACCCAAACAGGGATCCATCCCCATGGGCCATGTCTTTATTGTCTGCCCATGAGTGTTTATACATCTTGTGTCTATGAAAAGGGGGTTCCTTTGATCCTCTGTGGTGGATCTTTTATCCTAAATACCATGAGACATGTGCCAGGCAGAACCTAGTATCACTGGAGTTTCAAACGCCAAGAACTACGACTCTTGCTTGAAAAAGTTAATTAAAAAAAAATAGCAAACATAAAAGTTAATCAAGTGCTATCTAATTTCTCTATAATATCAAAAAGGGCAGTAAGTTAGGGAGGGGGCAGTAGAATGCATACTGGCTATTTTCTTTTTTTTTTTTTTTTTTGCGGTACGCGGGCCTCTCACTGTTGTGGCCTCTCCCATTGCGGAGCACAGGCTCCGGACGCGCAGGCTCAGCGGCCACGGCTCACGGGCCCAGCCGTTCCGCGGCATGTGGGATCTTCCCGGACCGGGGCACGAACCTGTGTCCCCTGCATCGGCAGCCGGACTCTCAACCACTGTGCCACCAGGGAAGCCCCTGGCTATTTTCTTTTTACTTACTCTTTTTTTGGGGGGAGGAGTTGTTTTAGAATAGACCACACAACCATATCTGTGACCTGAATTGTCTTTGAGCAACTGTCTGGGTATTGTCCATTCATATGAGGTGAAGTTTATTTTCCCAGGTTTATTGAGATGTAATTGACACATAACACTGTGTATGTTTAAGGTGTACACTGTGTTGATTTAATGTTTGTCAATTGCAAAATGATTCTCAGCATAGTATCAGCTACCACCTTCCTACTATCACATAGTTACCTTTTTTTAAAATTAATTTTTGGTGATGAGAACGTTTTTCTTAGCAACATTCAAGTATATGATACAGTATTATTAACTATAATCACCATGCTATACATTAGATCCCCAAACTTGTTAATCATGTAACTGAAATATTTGACCTTTGGCTAATATCTACCCATTTTCCTCACTCTCAACCCTTCGTAACCACCATGCTACTTAACCTGTTTCTCTGAGTCTGTCTTTTTTAGATTCCATATGTAAGTGAGATCATACAGTATCTATCTTTATCTGACTTATTTCACTTGGCAATAATGCCCTTAAGGTCCATCTAAAATTTTGTATATGGCAAGATTTCCTTTTTTCTCATTGCTGAATAATATTTCATCATATCTATCTCACATCTTCTTTATCCATTTATCTGTTGACATCTATATGAAGTTGTTTCTCTATTCACCTGTACTTGCTCATATTCCCATCAAACTTTGAGATTGGATTAATAAACTATTCAGCCAGTCTTCTAGGCAGAGGGCGTTAATAAACAGAGGAACCAGGGGAAATCTCTCGAGCCTGGTGTGAAAGTTTCTGTGGTTTCTTTCAAATGAGGAAACCACATATCTTCTATTTGAATCCAGCTCTAAGTATGTCGCTTTTTAAATTTCATGCTATAAAATAGTATATAACCCCCATGTTCTATCAGGGCCCCTCAGGCTACACTCTAGGGATTCATAAATAGACCTCTCACCGACGCATGTAGCTAACTTCGAAAACTTGTACACAGGGAGATCAGCTCAGTGCTTTGTGACCACCTAGAGGGGTGGGATAGGGAGGATGGTAGGGAGATGCAAGAGGGAGAGGGGATATGGGGATATACGTATGCATATAGCTAATTCACTTTGTTATACAGCAGAAACTAACACAACGCTGTAAAGCAATTATACTCCAATAAAGATGTTAAAAAAAAGGTATTTATTGAAAATTGAGTGAATGCACAGTGCAAATAAGGTTGGATTGGCCTTCAGTTTCCTTGTGGGGGAAGAAGTCCATAGTTGAGCATCTTCCACTGCTTTCCCTACCTTCTCAGGATGGTGTTTGCTGAAAAGCCTTGTGTCACTCAGCCCTCACTAACTGCGTCCTGCTTTCTTTCCAGGATGAGAGTCTGTGCTAGGTCAGTCTTGCTGTCTCACTGGCTCTTTCTGGCCTATGTGCTAATGGTGTGCTGTAAGCTGATGTCTGCCTCCAGCCAGCATCTCCGGGGACACGCAGGTAAGCCCTTTAAGCTCGTTGCGCGCCACTGAGATCAAGTAATAAAACCCTTTCAAACACCAAAGCCCACATTTTATTTTATTATTTAAAAATTTTTTAAATTTAATTTATTTATTTTTGGCTGTGTTGGGTCTTTGTTGCTGTGCGTGGGCTTTCTGTAGTTGCAGTGAGCAGGGAGCTACCCTTCATTGAGGTGCATGGGCTTCTCATTGTGGTGGCTTCTCTTGTTGTGCAGCACGGGCTCTAGGCGCGTGGGCCTCAGTAGTTGTGGCACGTGGGCTCAGTAGTTGTGGCTCGCAGGCTCTAGAGCACAGGCTCATTAGTTGTGGCACCCGGGCTTAGTTGCTCCGCGGCATGTGGGATCTTCCCCGACCAGGATTCGAACCCTTGTCCCTTCCGGGTTCGAATCCCACAGGGATTCTTAACTACTGTGCCACCAGGGAAGCCCCCTAAGCCCACATTTTAGACACAGGTAATTGACAAAAGCTTTTGATGGTGTGTAACTAACCAGAGGAAGCATGAAATACAACAGAGTAAAGCAGTTTAAGGGTTTGATGCTTAAATCGTGTTGTTCTGGACATCTATCTAAAATGTCCTCCAGGTTTTTCCTTTTTTAACTTCCTGAGTACACTTTCATTTTTTCAGTGATTTTTCTCAAAGAATCCTGGAAAACCAGCAGCACTTTGTGATTATATACTCCGGCTTCCTTTGAAGGCAGAACATCTTCATTAATAAACTTAAATGAACACTTCCAGGGCTACAGTGAAGGGAGCTTTCAGATAATTTTAAGACCGCTTTAAGAAAAGATGGTGAAAGATTGAAAAAGAAAGGAACAAAAGAAAAAAAAAGCGGTGGTAACTTTTACACAGGGCCTAAAATAGAATGTCTGAAGTTTTAGAGAATCATTCTGTTAATTTCTAGTGAGACCCATGGCTGTAGTTGCTTATTTCTAAAGAAAGATGAAAATAATCAGTAAAGTATCTGTGTGTATGTTCATGTGTGTTTCTTGTCCCCTTTCCTTGTTACATCTACATTTAAAGTGACACAGACTTGGAAACTCCCCGGAGAATTATGTTTTCCTAAATAATTCACATTTGTCAGTGGACTTGTTGTCAAGCAATTAATTTGCTGTCTCTGCTTCAGTAATTAGAGGTGTGGCAGTGCCAGGCATGCTTTGACTTTTTAGTGAAAGAGTGAAGCTTGAGCCCTAAACTATGTATGCATCAGGATTGTAAAGTCTCTCTCCAAGAAAGTATGTAGAGAAGTTTGTTAGTTATCCTTACCCTCAGATATATAGCATGTGAAGCTCTCTACTTAGTTATTCTGATAAGTTAAGGTTAAGATTTAATTTTAGGCTTAAGTTTCTTTTTAAAATAAAGTTATTTGTTTATTTTTGGCTGCATTGGTTGTTCGTTGCTGACGCAGGCTTTCTTTAGTTGCAGCAAGCGGGGGCTACTCTTCATTGCGGTGGCTTCTCTTGTGGCAGAGCACGGCCTCTAGGCGCACGGGCTTCAGTAGTTGTGGCCCGTGGGCTCAGTAGTTGTGGCTCGCAGCCTCTAGAGCGCAGGCTCAGTAGTTGTGGTGCACGGGCTCAGTTGCTCCATGGCATGTGGGATCTTCCTGGACCAGGGCTGGAACCTGTGTCCTCTGCATTGGCAGGGGGATTCTTAACCACTGCGCCACCAGGGAAGTCCTAGGCTTAAGTTTTTAAACTCTCTCATGACTCAGTTGTCCTTAAGTAATAGTTTCAAGAAGACAAGAAAATTAATGATTGAAATTTTAATGAGTCAGCATAAAATCAGTACCATTTGACTGCTGTGAAAGTGCCCAGGGCTGGTTGGTTATTGTGCTGTGTATATTTTGGTGAGCTTGCTCTCAAGGATAGAGAATTTGAAGTCATCAGTCTTATCTGTTTGATACACATCTCGTTTCTTGGGTGCAGGTAGAGAGTCAGGCTAGTAAAGAAGCAAAGCATTTCGGGGTGGGGAGTTATCACCCGCACATTTCCAGATGTCAGAGAGATTATGATGAAAAATGATTAAACTTGGAGGAAACAGGGGACATGACTGAATCTTCAATATTTCTTTATTTCAATATTCATTTATTAAAAGGCATTATACTTAGGTTTTTTTTCTTCCAGGTTAGATTACTTATTTTTATCACCCCTCCACACCCAACATATACACACTGGTAGTCTTTTTTTTTCTTCTTTTTAAAAATTTTTTTATTGGAATATAGTTTATTTACAATGTTGTGTTAGTTTCAGGTGTACAGCAAAGTGAATCTGTTATACATATACATATATCCATTCTTTTTAAAGATTCTTTTCCCATACATTCCATTACAGAATATTGGGTAGAGTTCCCTGTGCTATACAGCACGTTATTGTTAGTTACCTATTTTTTTAATTAGTTATCTGTTTTATACATATTAGTGTATATATGTCAATCCCAATCTCCCAATTTATCCCACCAGCCCCCAGCCCCCGACATTGGTAGTCTTTATGCGAACCTTCACTTTTAAATCTTCGTGGCAATCCTCATTTCATACCATAACCCTTTAAATTTGGAAAACGTGGAACTGTAGTGATAAATCTAAATTAAGATTAGAATTGTGTACACAAGAGATGCAGTGTCTTCCATATAAGCAAAGACCTTCCTGCAACCGGGAGGGTGAGAAGTCTGAGCAAAGCCTTGGCAAGTTTTGCGCAAGAAATGAAATTTTCATCTTAGAATTTCTAGATGATTTTATTTGGATTCTCAGCCCATTTTTGGTATTTTTTGTCTTTTGGGGGATTCTTCCTGCTTTCGTTTTTGGAACTTAAGTCCTTCTCACCTCTTATCTTAACAACCTTCCAAGCAATCAGGACTGGTTCCGGCCCACAAGGGGCTCTGTTCTCTCACTGGGGCTGCAGGCTGCATGAAGAACCATCTTTACAGAAGTACAGACGTGCCTCGTTTTATTGAAGTACAGGCATGCCTCATTTTATTGCACTTAGCTTCTTTCTTACACTTTGCAGATCTTGCATTTTTTACATATCCAGCGTCTTTTGGTGCCATTTTTCCAACAGCATTTGCTCAGTTCATGTCTCTGTGTCACGTTTTGGTGATCTTTGCAATATCTCAAACTTTTCCATTTTTACTCTGTTCGTTGTGGTGATCTGTGATCCGTGATCTTTGATGTGACCTTTGCGAAAAGATTATAGCTCGTTGAAGTTTCAGATGATGGGTAGCATTTACAGCTTTGAAGTATTTTAGAATGAAGGTATGTGAATTGTTTTTTCAGACATAATCCTATTACATACTTAATTGACTACAGTATAGTGTAAACATAACTTTTATATGCACTAGGAAACCAGAAATTTCATGTCTTGCTTTATTGCGATATTCACTTTATTGCGCGGGTCTGGAGTCAAATTGGCAAAATCCCTGAGGCCTGCCTGTACCCTTTGCATACCCGCAGATGAGGGCTCCTGAATCCTACTGTGAAGTCTTACTCCCTCGCGGGTTTCTTAAGCTGTGTCCTTGATGCCTGGAATATAATGGGTGCTAAATAAATATTTATTAATAGGCTGATTTTTGCCCATTTGTCACCCTGTGATCAATTACATAGTTTTCTCCTGGTGGTAAAAATTCCAGAAAATAATAGGCAGATGTGAAAAGATAGGCTTTTAACTTTTTGTTGACTATTAGGGTTCTCCAGAGAAACAGAACCAACACAACTAGTTTATTATTGATATAAGGTATTGGCTCACACAGCTATGGAGGTTGAGAAGTCTCATGACCTGCAGTCTGCAAGCTGGAGACCCAGGAAAACCAATGATGTGGTTCAAAGGCCTGAGAGCCAGAGAGGCAATGGTGTAGATTCCAGCCTGAGTCTGAAGGCCTGAGGTCCAGGAGCACAGAGGGCAGGAGATGGTCAATGTCCCAGCTCAACAATGAGGCAAAGAACAAATTCAACCTTCTTCTGCTTTTCTGTTCTATTCAAGTCCTCAAGGGATTGGATGAGGCTCACCCACAATGGGGAGGGCCGTTGGCTTCACTCAGCCCCCGGCTCAAATGCTAACCTCTTCCAGAAACACCTTCACAGACACATACAGAAATAATGTTTAAGCAGATATCTGGGGGTCCCCTGGCCCAGTCACGTTGTTAATTTCATATAGCCTTCTAGGTATTGTTTTACATAGTCATCTGTATTTTATATATTTTCTATACTGTTTTAGATTTTATGTATCCACACACCTATCCTTCTAGAAAAAGGCATGTATATACCAGTATGTGTGTATGCACAGATGTCTCTTTAGGCACCCTGTTTTGTACCTTGATTTTTTTCCCCATTTAACAATAAAGTTTAGAGGTCTTTTCATGTGAGTGCGTGCAGATCTGTATCACTCTCTGTAACACTGCATAGTCATCTGTTGTGTGGGTGTACCATAAGTTATTTGATCGCTCCCAATTTTGGTGGACATATAGCTTGTTACCATATTTGTACAAATATATGTGTCCTGACTTCAGATGAATTCCTGATAGTGAGATTGCTGAATTAAAGTGCATATAAATGTATGGGAGTAGGCTAATTTCTGTGACACACAGACCAAGTAAATATACATAATGGCTTAAATAAAAGAAATTGTATTTCTTGCTCATGAGGGCTGGGTGGGTAATATGTCAGCCGGATGTTCTCCTCTACTGTGGTCTTCTTGGAACCACAGTGGATGGAAGTTCTAGTGTTTTCAACCCGTGGCCTTAAAGGTTGTTCTAGAGTGGTCTTCATTCCAGCCAGCTGGAAGGGAAATGGGCATGGAGGATACACCTGGGAGGTGTTGATGAACGGGGTTAGACGCTGACTGCACCCCTTGAATTGTCCTGCCATTGGCTGCAGCTGAGGCCCATGGCCACACCTTACTGCCTGGGCTGCTGGGAAACATACTCTAGCTGTGGGCCCAGTTCAAAGAGGAGACAATGATTTTTAGTGAGTATCCTGCAGCCTTTGACACAACGCATTAAGGTTTTAATAGTGCAAAGTGCCCTCCAAAACTTCTGGACTTAGTTATACTTACACCAGCAGTAATAGTACGATAACTCCCGTTTCCCCAGACCCTCATCAACTCTGGGTGCTATCAGGTCTTACTGTTTTGCAAATATGGTAATGAAAACTGCTGTTGGATTGTCTTGCAACTCTTTTTTTTTTTTTTTGCGGAACGCGGGCCTCTCACTGTTGTGGCCTCTTCCGTTGCGGAGCACAGGCTCCGGACGCGCAGGCTCAGTGGCCACGGCTCACAGGCCTAGCTGCTCCGCAGCATGTGGAATCTTCGCGTTCCGGGGCACGAACCCGTGTCCCCTGCATCAGGAGGCAGACTCTCAACCACTGCGCCACCAGGGAAGCCCTTGCAACTCTTTCTGACTAAGTACTCAGTGTGCTGGGGGACTATTTGTATTTGTTCTTCTTTGCACTATCTTATCCTTTATCCGTTTTTGTCTTGGCTCTATTGATTGTTTACTTGTCGATTTGTGAAAGCTCTTTGAAAATTGAGGATACCCGAGTACTTTGATCCTCATTTCCTTGTTTCTTCCTGCTTTTCCTTTGCCCACTACTTCCGTTCTAGCAAGGCTGTGTATTCCAGCAGGCTGTGTGAGTGAGTGAGTGAGTGAGTGAGTGAGTGAGTGAGTGAGTGTGTGTGTGTGTGTGTGTGTGTGTGAGAGAGAGAGAGAGAGAGAGAGAGAGAGAGAGATGGACAAAGATGGACAAAGAGGGAACTGACGGTGGCAGGGAGGTGTTGTACATTTCTCTGATGACCTTGCAGTGGCCACGTGGAGTTTCTTCCCAGAATTGCGCTCAGCTGGTGACAAGGTCAAGGGTCAGACCTGAGAAACTCTGCTCAGATTTTTGGGTGTATCTGAAACAGCCTGAGAGCGGGAGCAAGTTGCAGAGAGTTAACTGAAGAAGCCTCTGTGCGGTGTCCAGAAGCACCCCTGACACTGTCCCAAGAGTTTGTGGTTCATGCTGGCCAATTAAGGAACTGTGTCCCTAGGAAGCCCTAGTTGGAAGTTTTTTGGATGCTTCTAATGGCTCAGATTAGGAGAGTGGCTTGTTGATGGCTGTGTATGAACAAGGAGATACTATACAATCCCATTTCCACCCATACCTCTAAGACAGAGAGGGAGGGAAAGAATGTGGGACACCGCCCCTAATTTGGGCAGATCGGATGGGGTATTGTTAGGTGTGGACCGAAGTTTCATTTTAGTTCAAGTGTAAGAAACAAAAACACACCTAATTTTCACAGGATTAGTGGTAGGAATCTTTCTTTAAGGCACATGGCATTGATAATCTTTCACAAGAGTCCAGAGGTAGTATCTTTAAGGAATTAGAAAACACAAAAGGCCACTTTGTTGCTTTTAAAATTCTACCTGACATAATAATTGAGTAGGAGACATGGGCTTCTGTAGCCCTGATCTGTAGGAAAGGTGTGAGAGCCATTTGGTAGGTTAGTTTCTTTTAAAAGGAAGCCAGAGTTAACTCTATTATTTCTTCAACTAGCACTTTGTCCTTTTGTTCCCTGTCTTGCCCCTCCCCAGCCCCATATGTAACATCATTTCCCCACGAGAAGGCAGCAGATGTAATGCAGTGGAAAGATGCTGATAGGTTCAGAAACTTGAGAGTCATTTGAAATTAACTGGCTGGTTACATGATGAGTTTGGGACACAAAACACCCTACATTCTGGAGATTTATCCCTGGGAATATTTGGACACTTCAAAAATTAAAATTTTCCCCTTTGAAAACAGAAGCATAGCTACTTTTCCGTTATAGCTGAGAGAGTTGGGAACTGGGGCGCTGCTGGTTTACAAGTTCATTTTAATAGTTCCATTTCTCCAGAGAGCTTTAAGTATGACTGGTTTGGGGTGTTTTCATTCCAGCAGATGCCATGGTGCCTAGCTGCTATTTAATATACTCCGTTTTGGTGTAAAATCTCTTATTTAATATATTCTGTCCAAAGTATTAAGGGCCCAAGAAACTGGAGCACAACTGAGAATGAGGCAGCAAAGCATAGGGGGCCTGGAGTCAAACATAACCCTGGTTATGCCACATCCCAGCTGTGTGACCTTATCCAGGTCACTTAACCTCTCTGAATTTGCTTCATTATCTGTAAAAATAAAATGATGTACATGCCTACCTTATGGGGTTATTGGAATGATTAGCTAAGAAAGTAGGTGAAGGGATTAGTACATAGCAAACACTCAATAAATGGTAGCTATTTTCATATTTAGAAGCATCCAAAATGAAAAGAAGTCTGGAAATTTTCAAGGAGTGATTGACGGCTTTGTATGTGTAGGGAGATGTGATCAGTGGCTTAAGATTTGAAGCTTTATCGTGTACAAGAGAAAAAGACTTGTTTTTCATTGTCCTAGAAGCTAACTGTAATGAAGAGAATTTCTTTATGAAGACTGGGTTTCAGCCCAACCTTAAGAAAAAAGAAATTTCTAACAAACAAGGCTTCAGAAGCTGAAAACAGAGTGACCCAAGGATGCTGAGAGCCCTCTTACCTGCTGACCTTCAGCCAGATCTTCTGTAGAAGGGGCACCTCACTACTGGGGGCTGGTGTCAAAAATTGTGACAGGTCTGAGATTTCTTGCAGGCTAACAGGATAGCATGTCAGTTTCCTGGATGCTTGCAGAAGACATGAGATCCCTGGGTCAGAGAAGAAGGGTTTATTCTCACTGCACACTGAGCAGCAGGCATCCAGGTTAGCTTACATTCTCCTTTCATACTTGGGCTGGTTACAAAACCTCTTTGGGGCTCAGCCCCTTCTTCTGTAAAGTGGGGATAATAAACAATAAAAGTCATCCTTAAAGAGTTGTAATGAGGAGTCACTTAATACTGGGAAAGTGCTCAGAATTGTGTTTGCACAGTAAGTGTTTAATAAATGTTAGTCATCTTTATTGAGAACTGCCTTCTCCTTTTGAGTGAATCCCGGTTTATAGAGATTCTGTAATGTTTAAATTTATGGAAATTTAGGTTTTCTGTTTTCTCTGTTATAAATGATACATGCAGAACATGAATGTTGTTGGGCTTGTGTGCTTTGCTGCCTTGTGTTGTTTTTAACTTTGGTTAAATTGTATGAAGAGTGCACCTAAGTTTGGGCTCATATTTCTGTCCCCTATAAAGGCTGAATTTTTATAGGAACCCTGCTGATGATTTTGATTGGAACGACTATTTTAGCCCTAATCTTCCTAATAGAAGAAACTTCTATTTCTTTCCAAGCAATACAGATGGTTTTGAAAAATATTTTGTCTGCATTGCCAGAGTTCTGACACTAGGGGGCAGGCAAGGCTTAGAAGAGCTAAATAGCGAGAGGCAGGACTCTAGCCTGATGCAGCCATTGTCTGACAGAAATGGGGGAGCCACATATGTAATTTTAAATGTTTTATAACCACATTTAAAAAGTAAAAAGAAACACGTAGGTTAATTTTAATAATATATTTTATTTAATCTAATACACCCAAATATGATCATTTCAACCTGTGGCCCAAGCCACATTCTAAGCACTCAATAGCTACATGCAGCCAGAGGCCAGTGTAATCTGTTTAGTACAGGGTAATGAATTGGGTCTTAGCATTACTTTCTGAAAGATTAGAATTATGACTTATTTATATTTTCATGGGTCAATCCTAGGGCACAATGTATTATCTCCCTTTATTTCACTTAATTTCATGTTTTTGGTTTTAGTTCTTTTTATTTTTTTCCTAAATGATTGCATGTAAATTCAGGAAAAGCGCCAGGTAAGTGGGGTTTGTAGCCCTCATAAAGGGTGGGGAAAATGGTTCCATTTCCTAATGAACTGCCCATATGATCATTCTTTGCAAGAGCATATTTTTTAGGGAGAGAGAAGTAGCAGGATAGCAGGATAATTTGAAAGTGTATGTGTGTGCGTTGGTGTGAGTGATGGCTTCAGCCATGAAGACATTTTAAAATAAATTTATTTATTTTTGGCTGCATTGGGTCTTTGCTGTGTGCGGGCTTTCTCTAGTTGCAGTGCGCGGGCTTCTCATTGCAGTGGCTTCTCTTGTTGAGCAGCACGGGCTCTAGTCCTGTGCGCTTCAGTAGTTGTGGCATGCAGGCTCAGTAGTTGTGGCTCGCGGGCTCTAGAGTGCAGGCTCAGTACTTGTGGTGCACGGGCTTAGTTGCTCCGTGGCATATGGGATCTTCCCGGACCAGGGCTTGAACCTGTGTCCCTTGCATTGGCAGGTAGATTCTTAACCACTGCGCCACCAGGGAAGTCCAGCCATTAAGTCATAAAGTTATTCCCTGGAAGCTTACTTTGACCCATAATCAGTGTTTATCCACTGGAGTGAAATCCAGTGATACAGTTTTTTTTTTTTGCTTTTGCGGTACGCGGGCCTCTCACTGTTGTGGCCTCTCCCATTGCGGAGCACAGGCTCCGGACGCGCAGGCTCAGTGGCCATGGCTCACGGGCCCAGCCACTCCGCGGCATGTGGGATCTTCCCGGACCGGGGCACGAACCCGTGTCCCCTGCGTCGGCAGGCGGACTCTCAACCAGTGCGCCACCAGGGAAGCCCAGATACAGTTTTAATACGGTTTCTTCCATAACTCTTTCCATCTTCCTGCCCTGCCCCCAATGAATGGTTACTTCTGACTGTATGTAAAGCGAGAAAGCAACAATCAACAATGTTTTTCTAGTTAATGGACATCTAGAAACTTGAAACATTCACACTCAGCATTTTGGTTGCCAGGTGTGTGTGTGTGTGCGTGTGTGTGTGTGTGCTCCAGAAGAAAAATTACGGAGTTCGATCTCTCCAGGTGGGACCAAAAAGATTATTAGCCTGTCTCTTCTGCTGTATGTTGTGCTGATCTTGAGTTTGTTTTCCAATGTGCTGACTTGGGGACTCTTGGGTGTGTGACACGTCGGAACCTGGATTGTTTCTCTAAGTCACTGAAACCTTAAGTTGAACCCTATTAATTTTAGAATTTGTGATGATCCTGAAATGATAGGGTTGACATTTACCCATGTGCCGTCTACGAAAGGAGATTTGCTAAGCAAATAAATAGTGTAAATATGTTTGCCTGGGAGCTGTTGAAGTTATCTTAAAAAATTGTCAAGTGCTTTGGAAGCATTTATTTAACATGACATAGAAATGCTTGTGCCTTGGCTCTGTGAGGTCCTAGCTATGTGAGTTATTGAATAACAGTTATTCAATCTCTCTGAGACTTTTGCTCAGTTTGCTTTTCCTGGAAATGGGTATAACAGCACCTTCTATCTCAAAGTGTTTTCGTGAGGTTTAAATAAAATAGTTCAGAGGAAAAGTTGGGGATACCATTGGGAACTTAATGCATTATTTTGATTTTGTTTTTTTTTTTAAACAGCTTTATTGAGGTGTAATTGACATACAATAAACTTTTCATATTTGTAAGTGTACAATCTGGTAAGTTTTAACATATATAATATATATGTGTGTGTGTATATTTTATATATATATATATATATATATATACACACACACACACACACCCATGAAAACCATCTCCATGATCAAAATAATGAATATACCCATTACCCCTGAAAGTTCTCTTGTGCCCCTTTGTAATCAGTCCCTCTTGCCCCTACCTCCACCGTTGCCAGGCAACTACTGATCTTTTTGCCATTATAGATGAGTTTGCATTTCCTGGAATCGTGTTTAAGTAAAATCATACAAGATGTGTTCTTTTTTGTTTGATTTCTTTCTGCATAGTTGCTTTATGGTTTATCCATGGTGTCCTGTGCATCAGTAGCTCATTTCTTTTAACTGCTGAATAGTAGCCCATCCTGTGTCACACACTGTGTATCCATTCACCTGTTGATGGACGTTTGGGGGTGTTCCCAGTTTTGACTATTACAAGTAGAGGTGTTATGAACATTTCTTACAAGTGCTTATATGAACATATGCTTTCATTTCTCTTAAGGAAGTACCTAGGAAACAGAATGCCTGGCTCATATGGTAGATGTATGATTGACTTTTCAAGAAACTGTCAAACGGTTTTCCAATGTGGTTGTACCAGCTCACACTCCCCCCAACAGAGTAGGAGAGTCTTAGTTCCTTCACATTCCTGTCAGCACTTGGTATGATCTGTATTTTTAATTTTAGCCCTTTCACTAGGTGAGTAGTGATATCAGTGGTGGTTTTAATTTACATTTCCCTACTGACTAATGATGTTGTACATCTTACCATTTGCTTATCTGTATATCTGTGAAGTGTCTATTCACATCATTTGCCCATTTTTTAAAAAGTTGGATTGTTTTCTTAATATTGAATTTTGAGAGTTCTTTATATATTCTCAGTATAATTTCTTCATCAGAGAAAGGAATTGCAAATATTTTCTCCCAGTCTTTTCATTCTCATAACAGTGTCTTTTGAAAAGCAGATTTTTTTTTGATGAAGTCCCACTTGCCAGTTTGTTCTTTTATGTACCATACTTTTGGTGTCTTTTTGCCTCTAATCTAAGGTCACAAAGCTTGTTTTCTGTGAAATGTTTTAATTTTAGTCTTTACATTTAGGTCTGTGATTCATTTTGAGTTAATTTGTGTATATGTTGTACTTTATTTATTTATATATATTTATTTTTAAAATTTATTTTTTATATTGTACAGCTGCATCTGGCGGCAGGCTTTTTTTTTTTTTTTAAAGAAACCAAAAGGCAAGTAGTTAGTATAATAAACATATATGTCATTATGTATAAGCTTGGGTATAGTGGTAGCATAGTCAGATTACAAATAGAATCACTGTGAACTCATTAGTTATAAATAGAGAACAATAAAAATATGTTGGTTTAGGACTTAAAATGCCACTGTGATGCAACTTTCAAAAACATTTAACTCTCTATTTACATCATGGCTGTATTCCTGGAAAATTCAATGTATATTAAAAACATGACAAAGGAAAAAAAAACACAAAAAACTGTGGATGAATTTATATGTAAAATGTAGCCAAGCTCTGGACCCGTGATAATAAAGATTCTTCACCAACATGAATGCCCACCAAAACATTTGTAGATTGTATGGGACACAGGACAGTTGTTCATTCGGTGAGACTGCCCTATGCACTGTAACATGTCTAATGTCCAAGCCCCTTATTCCACCCTCCCAATCATTGTGGCAGCAGAATACCCTTTCTCCTACAAATTTCCAAAGCACCTGTGGGGCAGTACTGGTCTACCATCTTTGAGCTGGCCCAGCGCTGTTGGAGAGATGGGGCCAGACTGAGTACTCACTTCACTCTAGCTCTGCATTTATATGGATTGATCATGTCCATTTAAAAGGCTTAGTATACAGTTGGCATTTTTCTTCAACGTTTGAAATACACAAAACTTTCACTCCAAAATTCCATTCCTAGGACTTTGTCTTTTCATTCACTCAAGCAATTCTATATACAAGCCATGGATAGAAGGATATATATCACCCTTAACATCAAATGCCTTTGAGTGTAGAGTTGGGAGATTGGGGTATGAAGTGGGGACTTTGTACTTTCTTTTTTTTTTTAAAATTTTTATTTATATTTTTATACAGCAGGTTCTTATTAGTCATCCATTTTATACACATCAGTGTATACATGTCAACCCCAATCTCCCAATTCATCACACCCCCACCCCACCCCCTGCCGTTTTCCCCCCTTGGTGTCCATACGTTTGTTCTTTATATCTGGGTCTCAACTTCTGCCCTATAAACCAGCTCATCTGTACCATATTTCTAGGTTCCACATATATGCGTTAATATGCGATATTTGTTTTTCTCTTTCTGACTTCACTCTGTAGGACAGTCTCTAGATCTATCCACGTCTCAACAAATGACCCAATTTCGTTCCTTTTTATGGCTGAGTAATAGTCCATTGTATATATGTACCACATCTTCTTTATCCATTCGTCTGTCGATGGGCATTTAGGTTGCTTCCATGATCTGGCTATTGTAAATAGAGCTGCAACGAACATTGGGTGCATGTGTCTTTTTGAATTATGGTTTCCTCTGCGTATATGCCCAGTAGTGGGACTGCTGGATCATATGGTAATTCTATTTTTAGTTTTTAAGGAACCTCCTTACTGTCCTGCATAGTGGCTGTATCAATTTACATTCCCACCAACAGTGCAAGACAGTTCCCTTTTCTCCACACCCTGTCCAGCATTTGTTGTTTGTAGATTTTCTGATGATGCCCATTCTAACTGGTGTGAGGTGATACCTAATTGTAGTTTTGATTTGCATTTCTCTAATAATTAGTGATGTTGAGCAGCTTTTCATGTGCTTCTTGGCCATCTGTATGTCTTCTTTGGAGAGATGTCTATTTAGGTCTTCTGCCCATTTTTGGATTGGGTTGTTTATTATAATACTGAGCTGCATGAGCTGTTTATATATTTTGGAGATTTGTCCATTGAATCGTTTGCAAATATTTTCTCCCATTCTGAGGGTTGTCTTTTCGTCTTGTTTATGGTGTCCTTTGCTGTGCAAAATCTTTGAAGTTTCATTAGGTCCCATTTGTTTATTTTTGTTTTCATTTCCATTATTCTAGAAGGTGGATCAAAAAAGATCTTGCTGTGATTTATGTCAAAGAGTGTTCTTCCTATGTTTTCCTCTAAGAGTTTTATAGTGTCCGGTCTTATATTTAGGTCTCTATTCCATTTTGAGTTTATTTTTGTGTATGGTGTTGGGGAGTGTTCTAATTTCATTCTTTTACATGTAGCTGTCCAGTTTTCCCAGCACCACTTATTGAAGAGACTGTCTTTTCTCCATTGTATATCCTTGCCTACTTTGTCATAGATTAGTTGACCATAGGTGCGTGGGTTTATCTCTGGGCTTTCTATCTTGTTCCATTGATCTATGTTTCTGTTTTTGTGCCAGTACCATATTGATTACTGTAGCTTTGTAGTATAGTCTGATGTCAGGGAGTCTGATTCCTCCAGCTCCGTTTTTTCCCTCAAGACTGCTTTGGCTATTTGGAGTCTTTTGTGTCTCCATACAAATTTTAAGGTTTTTTGTTCTAGTTCTGTAAAAACTGCCATTGGGAATTTGAGAGAGATTGCATTGAATCTTTAGATTGCTTTGGGTAGTATAGTCATTTTCAAAATATTGATTCTTCCAATCCAAGAACATGGTATATCTCTCCATCT
The DNA here is from genome assembly GCF_949987515.2 of Delphinus delphis. Taxonomy (NCBI): domain Eukaryota; kingdom Metazoa; phylum Chordata; class Mammalia; order Artiodactyla; family Delphinidae; genus Delphinus; species Delphinus delphis. The sequence continues at coordinate 82,644,697 of NC_082692.2, read as the reverse complement.
GTTTGTATCATCTTTAATTTCTTTCATCAGTGTTTTCTGCATACAGGTCTTTTGTCTCCCTAAGTAGGTTTATTCCTAGGTATTTTATTCTTTTGTTGCAGTGGTAAGTAGGAGTATTTCCTTAATTCCTCTTTCACATTTTTCATCATTAGTGTATAGGAATGCAAGAGATTTCTGTGCATTAATTTTGTATCTTGCAACTTTACCAAATTCATTGATTAGCTCTAGTAGTTTTCTAGTGACATCTTTAGGATTCTCTATGTGTAGTATCATGTTATCTGCAAACGATGACAGTTTTACTTCTTCGTTTCCAATTTGTATTCCTTTTATTTCTTTTTCTTCTCTGATTGCTTTGGTTAGGACTTCCAAAACTGTGTTGAATAATAGTGGTGAGAGTGGACATCCTTGTCTTGTTCCTGATCTTAGAGGAGATGCTTTCAGTTTTTCACCATTGAGAATGATGTTTGCTGTGGGTTTGTCATATATGGCCTTTATTATGTTGAGGTAGTTTCCCTCTATGCCCACTTTCTGGAGAGTTTGTTTTATCATAAATGGGTGTTGGATTTTGTCAAAAGCTTTTTCTGCATCTATTGAGATGATTTTATGGGTTTTCTTCTTCAATTTGTTAATATGATGGATCACATTGATTGATTTGCATATATTGAAGAGTCCTTGCATCCCTGGGATAAATCCCACTTGATCATGGTGTATGATCCTTTTAATGTGTTGTTGGATTCTGTTTGCTAGTATTTTTTTGAGGATTTTTACCTCTATATTCATCAGTGATATTGGTCTGTAATTTTGTTTTTTTGTAGTATCTTTGTCTGGTTTTGGTATCAGGGTGATGATGGCCTCTTAGAATGAGTTTGGGAGTGTTCCTTCCTCTGCTATTTTTTGGAAGAGTTTGAGAAGGATGGGTGTTAGCTCTTCTCTAAATGTTTGATAGAATTCACCCGTGAAGCATCTGGTCCTGGACTTTTGTTTGTTGGAAGATTTTTAACCACAGTTTCAATTTCATTACTTGTGATTGGTCTGTTCATATTTTCTGTTTCTTCCTGGTTCAGTCTTGGAAGGTTATACCTTTCTAAGAATTTGTCCATTTCTTCTGGGTTGTCCATTTTATTGGCATAGAGTTGTTTGTTGTAGTCTCTTAGGATGCTTTGTATTTCTGTGGTGTCTGTTGTAACTTCTCCTTTAAACTTCTAATTTTATTGATTTGAGTCCTCTCCCTCTTTTTCTTGATGAGACTGGCTAATGGTTTATCAATTTTGTTTATCTTCTCAAAGAACCAGCTTTTAGTTTTATTAATCTGTGCTATTGTTTTCTTTGTTTCTATTTCATTTATTTCTGCTCTGATCATTATGATTTCTTTCCTTCTGCTAACTTTGGGTTTTATTTGTTCTACTTTCTCTAGTTCCTTTAGGTGTAAGGTTAGATTGTTTATTTGAGATTTTTCTTGTTTCTTGAGGTGGGCTGGTGTAGCTATAAACTTCCCTCTTAGAACTGCTTTTGCTGCATCCCATAGGTTTTGGATCATCGTGTTTTCATCGTCATTTGTCTCTAGGTATTTTTTAATTTCCTCTTTGATTTCTTCATTGATCTCTTGGTTATTTAGTAACTTATTGTTTAGCCTCCACGTGTTTGTGTTTTTTATGTTTTCTTTTTTCCCTGTAATTCATTTCTAATCTCATAGCATTGTGGTCAGAAAAGATGCTTGATATGATTTCAATTTTCTTAAATTTACTGAGGCTTGATTTGTGACCCAAGATGTGATCTATCCTGGAGAATATTCCGTGTGCACTTGAGAAGAAAGTGTAATCTGCTGTTTTTGGATGGAATGTCCTATAAATATCAATTAAATCTATCTGGTCTATTGTGTCATTTAAAGCTTCTGTTTCCTTATTTATTTTCATTTTGGATGATCTGTCCATTGGTGTAAGTGAGGTGTTAAAGTCCCCCACTATTATTGTGTTACTGTCGATTTCCTCTTTTATACCTGCTAGCAGTTGCCTTATGTATTGAGGTGCTCCTATGTCGGGTGCAAATATATTTATAATTGTTATATCTTCTTCTTGGATTGATCCCTTGATCATTATGTAGTGTCCTTCCTTGTCTCTTGTAGCATTCTTTATTTTAAAGTCTATTTTATCTGATATGAGTATTGCTACTCCAGCTTTCTTTTGATTTCCATTTGCATGGAATATCTTTTTCTATCCCCTCACTTTCAGTCTGTATGTGTCCTTAGGTCTGAAGTGGGTCTCTTGTAGACAGCATATAGATGGGTCTTCTTTTTGTATCCATTCATCAATCCTGTGTCTTTTGGTTGGAGCATGTAATCCATTCATGTTTAAGGTAATTATCGATATGTATGTTCCTATGACCATTTTCTTAATTGTTTTGGGTTTGTTTTTGTAGGTCCTTTTCTTCTCTTGTGTTTCCCACTTAGAGAGGTTCCTTTAGCATTTGTTGTAGAGCTGGTTTGGTGGTGCTGAATTCTCTTAGCTTTTGCTTGTCTGTAAAGCTTTTGATTTTTCCATCGAATCTGAATGAGATCCTTGCCGGGTAGAGTAATCTTGGTTGTAGGTTCTTCCCTTTCATCACCTTAAGTATATCATGCCACTCCCTTCTGGCTTGTAGAGTTTCTGCTGAGAAATCAGTTGTTAACCTTATGGGAGTTCCCTTGTATGTTATTTGTCGCTTTTCCCTTGCTGCTTTCAATAATTTTTCTTTGTCTTTAATTTTTGCCAATTTGACTACTGTGTTTCTCAGTGTGTTTCTCCTTGGGTTTATCCTGTATGGGACTCTTTGCGCTTCCTGGACTTGGGTGGCTATTTCCTTTCCCATGTTAGAGAAATTTTCGACTGTAATCTCTTCAAATATTTTCTCAGGTCCTTTCTTTCTCTCTTCTCCTTCTGGAACCCCTATACTGCAAATGTTGTTGTGTTTAATATTGTCCCAGAGGTCTCTCAGGCTGTCTTCATTTCTTTTCATTCTTTTTTCTTTATTCTGTTCTGTGGCAGTGAATTCCACCATTCTGTATTCCAGGTCACTTATCTGTTCTTCTGCCTCAGTTATTCTGCTGTTGATTCCTTCTAGTGTAGTTTTCATTGTATTGTTCGTCTCTGTTTGTTTGTTCTTTAATTCTTGTAGGTCTTTGTTAAACATTTCTTGCATCTTCTCAATCTTTGCCTCCATTCCTTTTCCGAGGTCCTGGATCATCTTCACTATCATTATTCTGAATTCTTTTTTCTGGAAGGTTGCCTATCTCCACTTCATTTAGTTGTTTTTCTGGGGTTTTATCTTGTTCCTTCATCTGGTACATAGCCTTCTGCCTTTTCCTCTTGTCTATCTTCCTGTGAATGTCGTTTTTTTTCCACAGGCTGCAGGATTGTAGTTCTTCTTGCTTCTGCTGTCTGCCCTCTCAATATGATGTACTTTAATGCAGTTCGTGTAGGTGAGAAAATGCTGCTCATTATAAATTCTCCCCGTTACCTAGGTGAAGTTGCTGAGAGTACTCAAAAATAATAAAATCATAGATTTATTTTTCAATAACTTAGGTATTTTAATGAGCCAGACTCTTAGTCCCACACTAACTAGTGTGAATTGGTGAGTTAAAACAAAGGTGTGCAATAATTTAAGCAATACAGCACTTCAGATAAGAATATTTGAAACAGCGCGTTTCTGAAACTCTGGACAGTGAGAGGACCATCAACGTGGAAGCCAGGAGACCAGCTCTTCCTTCAGACTTGGGCAATAACCAGTTGTATAGACCATGACAAGTTGTTTAATCTCTTGGCGTCAGTTTCTACAGGTGTCATACACAGAAGTTAGATGAGTTTTTACGTTCACAGTGTGCAGCTCTGCCCACTAGGGGTGGGCAGATTCTTACCAGTCTTTATATTCGTCTTGGCACCAATAATTGACTAGGTTGGTTAGATGTCCCTCAGCTGTGGGTAGTTCATTTTTCAAGCATGTGTTGATGGAATTTGATGAAGAAAATAGAAATTGACTTAAAATTGACTTAAAAGGGCTTTGACTTCCTATTAATGTCAGGTCTACATTTTCGTAATCAAGGAGTACAGCAGTGCAACCACTGTCTGATTGGAAACACAAACTTTATTCTTACTAGTAAAATGTAGTCTTACTCATTTTAGATGGGAAAGCATGTATCTCAGTGATCTTCCACTAAGAGTCTTTCGTGCTTCGAGATGTAATGAGGCTGTGAGGTCCTAGTTGATCAGCATTTGCGGCTGGTGGGTATTAGCATCGCTGAGATGCCAGTTTGTTCTGATGGTTCCAGTCCCAGGTTAGTAAATGTCTCGACTCTCCTCACTGGCCCCTGACAGTGTTCCTAGCTCTGCTCCATTCACACTGCTGATGGCTCAGAAGGTGGCATGGGTGGTAAGTATGGTGATGTATATCACTATTAGAGTATATCCATAGCTCGGGCTGAAGGGTAGAGTTAGAACCTCTCTCTGTGAATATCCTATAACATGTGCTAGCTTGGAAACCCTCAGGAACATGTTTAAAAAACAGGTTAAGTAGAGTGAAATGACACATCCCTGTGGGGACTGTCATGTGATCTATATGTTGCTCTCTGCTTATTTTTACTAACAGTTACGTGTCTTTACACACACGCACAGACACATCATACGTGGTATTTACAAATTGCTTACAATATTTTAACTGATTTCCTTTGCCATCCTATGAGTTTTATTTTATGCATTTACAGTATTTGTTCTGAGAGGAAGTTTGTAGACTCACCATGGCACAAAAACGATGAGGAATTGCTGTGAGCGTTTCCAGCTGCATCTTAGCCTACCTGCCCTTCACAAGTCCCCTAAGTTGGTAAGCGTTGCTGGTAGCAGAGGCATCTCACGGCTTCATCAGAGAACTCTTTCCCTACAGGCAAGTGATTTGGTGGTCACGTGGGAAGCTGCTCTATCATGACGTCAGGTATCCACAAAGATGAGTTTCCCCTTAGGCCAGTGGGGAAAGGGAATAGGAGGCAGAAGTGGAATAAATTGCATCATATTGTGATGTTGGGACGTGGAGCTTATATGTGACTGATTCGGGGGCCATCAGTAAAGTTGTCATTGTAGGACTTCTACCCCATCAGGTGTCCAGTATTGAATCTCCATTCCTGACGCTTGTTGTCTCAATCTGCATTTCCAGCAGGTGGGAATCAGATGACAGGTCACAGATGGCTTGGTTTTCTGGTGAGTCTTGTGCCCTTTTCTCTTCGTGGAGAGAGGAGTAAGTGCGTGCTTGAACATCTCCAGGACTGTGGGATTTTCTCAGAGGCTGTGGAGCTGGGCTCCAGGGAGGTGGGCGCGCTCTCCTCCATGGCAAGTTCCAGCAGCGTGTCCTGCTCTCCGCAGGCAACCTGCCGGACAGCCAGCACCTTCAGCGCTTTCCCTACATAGGTATACACATCTTTTGTGGCCTTTATCGTTGGGTGTGAACATGATTTGTGTCAGTCTCCCTTTCGAGGCAAGAGTTCCTACAGGGTAGGCAGAGGTATCTTACTTTTGTTTCTGAAGGTACCTGGCACAATATAATTAAAAAAAATTAACAGAGTGAGTGAATATTGAGTATCATAGGATATTTTCTCTCCTAAGGTAAAATTTCCCAGGGCCTATCATCTCAGCTTTTCAGGATACAAGTGGGAGAGATTTTTGCGAGTTAGTTCCTGAGAGTGAATGAAGAACAAACCAAGATTCCAGTTGCTGTGGAATATTCCATTGTGAATGTCCATCACAGATGAATTTCTTCATTCTCTTCGTAACGGACGGTTAGATTGCTCCCGCTCTCCACTATCCCCAAACAAAAACAAAACAAACAACAAGAAAAGTGCACTCGTGATACCCCATGTAAATGGACCTGTATGGACCTGTTCAGGAATTTTGGGGATATACGAATAGGTGGGAGGGATTATTGGGTTACCAGGGAAGGGAGTGCACACCTAACATTACAAAATAGTAACAGATGGCCGGCCACAGTGGCCACTCTCCTTCACAGTCCTAGAAGCTGTGTATGAGATGTCCTCTTTGAAAGGAAAGAATTTGAAGGCAAAGATTTTAGAAAATAATATCCATGCTTCGCTTGATCAGTTTCATAGGGGTCATAGCCCACTGATTAGCATTCTGGGTTAGGAACCTAAGTGCTACATAAGTGCTTGTGGACTTAAACTATTCTTTACAACCATAGGATTCAAGCATTCTGCATACATAATAGACATTCAATTTTAAATTCATAGTATTGTAAGAAAATTTGGTGCTAGGAATACTTAAAAAGTGGGTATTGGCCCCTTGAGAATGAAATATTAGATTCTCCTTTTGTCAGAGTTACAAGTGTTCGCGCTGGTTGGTGAGCTCTTGGAGAAGCTGTGTGATGGGCCATCTTGGTGCAGCTGTCTCTGCTCGGATGCAATGCAGTTCGAGGTTGATGCATGGTTTGGAAGTTCTCTGCCTAAATTATTTCCATGATTTCCCAAGTCTCAGTCCATTAACCAGCTTGGTCAAAAGGCCAAGAAGAGAAATGGCATTCTCGAAATATTATTGGCAGTTTGCGGTGAATGCTAATTACTGTACATTTATAGCCGATTAAGTTTTGCTCTCTCTATTTTATTATGGATGATGACAGGGATTTTGAGACTGAGTTCTGTGAAGTAATAAATAGAACCAGCAAGGTAATTTTCTACCTGACCAAAGGTAAACTTGGCAGCAGGAAGACGTGAATGAAGAAACAGGTTGAGTTAAACATCTCGGGGGGGAGGGAGGGATTCAAGATATTTAGAAATAAAGAGAATCAAACAGATACCAGTTATTTATTGCCAGTGATTTGATATATTTTTTCCCACCAAAAATTTGATTAAGTTATGGTCTGAAGCAGAGGTCTCAACGTGGCGGCCCACAGGTAAATTAGGCCCACAGATGTGTTTTATTTGGCTCAGATTATGTCTAAAAAGTGTTTTAAAAATTGGTTGCACTGTTTGAAAATCATAGGATTTCACATATAAATCCAGATTTGGGACAACACTGGGTTTTTCTTTCTGCTTTGTAACAGATTGCTGTAGGTGACTGCTGGCCGCTCCCAGCAGATGGGGCATTTTTCATCTTTGTCACCTGTTTCCCTCATTTATGTTGACCCCCTTGAGCCTGAAATATAAGCAGTTGAGTTTGAGAGCCTTGATTCACATGTTTCAAGATGAAGATAAAAATAACTAGAAGATTTTATTTCAGGTTTCATGCATCTTTGCACAGTGGTTAAGAGGTTGGGCTCTGGAATCAAAATTGCATGGAAACAAGTGCTGGTTTCTTCCAGTTTAGCTGTGTGACCTTAAAAAGTCTACTTAACCTCTCTGAACACTAGTTTTCTCATTTAGTTTTCTCATTTATATTGGACAGAAGTCGTATCTGCCTCCTAAGGTTGCTGTGAGGATTCCATCGGCATCTGTGTGGGCGCGTATCCATTAAATACTAACACACACATATACACACAAATACCACTTAGAATAGTGCCTTGTTCATGCTAACTCATCACATATTTAGAATCAATATTTAAAAAGACAGTTTGGCTGAAAAAGAAAATTTAATTGGTAAATAAAAGAATAATTCCTCTTCATTTCTCATCAGCTGAAAAAGGCAAAAAGTAATATTTTTTGGCTTCATGTGATGTTCCTTAAAATTTGCAGGTATGCTAGGTTGATACTGTTTTTAACTCCATTCTAACTTAACTACAAAAAGAAATCGTCAAAGCTGATGGACATTATTCCTGCTCTTGATGTCCTCCCAAGCAGTGAGACTTCAGGGGCTGGTACGTGTGGCAAGGATGCGAAAGCTTTTTCACAAAGCATTTTGCTCGTAAGCGCGAGCCTTGTTCCTTACACGTGAGTCAGATGGCTTTAAGTGACGGCTTCCACGCTCCACCTGAGGAGGTGGAACTAATGCCAGGCTGATGGGTAAAGTAGCAAGATCTGACAGTCCACAGGGGAAGGAAAGCAGAATCACTCTCAGAGATAGCATCTCATGGTGGTGTTTGGTGTTTGATAAGCAATGGAGAATCAGAAATCAGATTTAAATTACTGAATGATGCAATGAGATGGAGATCAGTTAGCCTGCTTTAATCATTATGTCCTCTCTTGACTAGAATCAGAGCTTAATACATTGTATTTCTTCAGCTAATATGGCTTTTCCCCACCCCCTCCTTATTTTAAAAGATGATGTTGGCTTCCAGAGCTATTTAGCGCTAAAACTAAGTGCATTTCTGAGTGGTTTTTTCCCTCTGGAGCTCTGAAACTCAAGGAAAGTTCATAACATTTAACTATAGTATGTGTATATGTGTGTATATATATACACTACATATATGTATATGAATTTACATTTCTCTTCTACATAATGTATTTTTTAGGTAATGATAAATTGGTAAAGCAATCATAGTCTGTAAAAGCCATTTTTAATTTCAATGATTTGAAATTGTTTTAATGGCAGTTAAGAGCATTATATAATGATGAATGGTATCGTGATGAAAGGTTTACATCCATGGGTTCTAATTAGCTAACATCTACCATTATTTCCTGTTTATCCTCTTTTCAAATAAGTTCCATACCTTAGGGTACAGGCATTGTGTTTCCGTCCTTCCAACACTCTGTGTATGCATAAGGTGCTCAGCGAATCAACAGGCCATGATGTTCCTTTATTAAGAGGGACTTTGTCCTTCAGCTGTGCTGTGGTAATTACCAGTCGTGCCACCAATATATCTTTGAGTTTTCAGAAATGGCTATGTGGCTACATTTTGACAGTTTGCACCAAGTGGGAGCATCATCGAACGCCATGGGGAAAGGGAATCTGATTGCCACACTTTGAGCATATAACAGGTGCGTGGAAGCTGATAATAAGGATACTCAGCAATTTAAGTTTAATTCAGGAAGAATGTTATTTACATGCTGATGAGTTTAATTAATGCTAATACCTATTATGATATTATTAACAGCCGCTGGGCCAAATCCTCTACCCTATATGCATCCCATTTGACTTACTCGAGGTCCTGGAGGTCTGCGTTGTTACCCTTTCATATTTGCACTGAGGCTCAGACTCGTTCAGTGACTGGCCCAACATCACACAGCCAGCAGTGGTGGGGCTGCGGCTGGAATGGCACCAGTTCCCCTCCAGAGCCCATATCCTTCCCCTCCGCACCCCAGTGCTTCACCAGCGACACATTCTTATTTCTGTGTTGTGTTCTCATCTGCACCTCCCTGAGGATGGGTGAGTGGAGTTCTCGTTTATTCCATCCATAGGAATGCTGACAGCTCCACTTGGGTTGAGTGACTTTCCCAGTACCGATGCGTGCTACAGGTAAGAGTGGAACTGGGTCTGTTTTCTAGCGTAAGCTTCCTGCCTGAGTACCACTCCTACGAGTTAGTTTGAAAATCACGTGAAGTTTACTGCTCCATAGCTTGTGATGTTTCTTACCCCAAAAGGCTGCCTAATGGGTTGAAAACACAGGTCAAGAGAAGTTTCCATAAGACTCTGGAAGAATGTTCTAAGGGGGATTAGTCAGACAAGTTAGGTGTGTTTGAGACCATCTCAGTCTTTGGAGAGCGATGCTGTGTAGGGCAACCGTAGTGGCTGTCTTACTCATTTGTGCCATATTATTCATGGACTCTCAGAATGATCTTCTATTCTATTATTATTTTTATTGAAGTATAATAGACTTTATAGTATTATATTAGTTTCAGGTGCACAACACAGTGCTTCGATATTTTTATACGTTGTGAAATGATCACCATGATAAGTATAGTCACCATCAGTCGTCTTTTTTTTTTTTTTTTTTTTTTTTTTGCGGTACGCGGGCCTCTCAGTGCTGTGGCCTCTCCCGTTGCAGACCACAGCCTCCGGACGCGCAGGCTCAGCGGCCATGGCTCACGGGCCCAGCCGCTCCGCGGCATGTGGGATCTTCCCGGCCCGGGGCACGAACCCGTGTCCCCTGCATCGGCAGGCGGACTCTCAACCACTGCGCCATCAGGGAAGCCCAGTCATCTATTTTTTAATTAAATATGACATAAATAATACAGTACGGTTATTTTAAAACATTTAAACAAGTAAAGCGGTCTTAGAGCTTCCAATCCTCTTCTCCCACTGTGCCCCTAACCCAGTTTTCTTCATTAGTTTGGTGTATGTATCAGTTAGGATTGTTTTCCTCTGCATGTAATCAACTAAACAAATCAGTTTATTTTTGCCTCCTAACAAGGGATCTAAGGGTGTGTACTCCAGGGTGGTATAACTGTTCAGACATCGACGACTCCTCTCTTTCTGCCTCACCATCCTTAGTTGTGACTTTTGTCCTCCTGGTGGCAAGGAGGCTGCTCTAGTTCTGGATAGCCTTTGTGCATTTTGAGCAGGAAAAACAGGAAAGGGCAAACAGAAATAGGTGCATGGCAACTGCTTCTGGTCCTTTCTGTTAGGAAAACAGTAGCTTTTCTGGAGACCGTGCCCAGTGAAATCTGTTTACATTCATTGGGCAGAATGTTGTCACATGACCACTTGGGAAAAAAATCATGCTTCTCATAGTAAGGAATATGGGACAAAGGGATGTTGGGTTGGTTTTACCAGTGTCTCTTATCCATTCATTCTTTTTCAATGAATTTATGTACCTGTATAAGTATGCATAAAATCTCTTTCTCTCTCACACACACATACACGATGTATATTCTAGATATTGTTCTGCAACTTATTTTCCCTACTTGTCAGTTTGTTATGTGAGTAATTTATTGGGCTTCATTATAGCAATCAAATTTTCTTCCCATTACATCTAGAGTACAAGAGTAAGTCAAGCCGTTCCTGTCACATACCCAAACTTTGCTGATTTTAACCATTTTGCGTAGAAATCCATCTAGGAGATATTTTACTGTTTCCTTTTTTTTTTCTTTTTCTTCTGTAAATGAAAAGATACAGAACATAATTGAATGCTTTGGTGTCAGCAACTTTAGAAACAACTGGTTTTGAGTTTTTTGGGAGCACCCAGCATAGTTCTGTTATAATTTAGATTTTCTTTCTTACTTAGCTTTCATAGAGTTATCTTTTACTTATCATTGTCAGTTTTCTGGCGCCTAAGAACTCCACTATCCCCTGTTAAGGTTTTTATTCTGTTGGGGGTTTGGGACCAGAGGTGTTAGAATTGTATGTTAACTAAGAGTGAATGGGAGTGTATCCAGATGACTACAGGTAAAATACAGAGATTGTGTGTTAGGAAGTTATGATTGATTCTTGGAGAGCTTAGTGGAATGTTTCTTGTTTTGTTTTTCAAGACTGTTCTAGAAGATTGAGGTTTTTGGAAAATGGACTTCTGTGAAGGCAAAATTGTTGTTCACCTTTTTTTGAAAGTTGGTTAGGAACAGAGGCAAACATAGCAAACCATACAAAGAAACAGAACAGAGAGACAAACATATTAGAAAATACTTGATTTTTTTTTTAAAAACTGCATCAAACGAGAGGCGAAGATTATTTTTCCAGTCAGTAAGGTTTTTATCATGTGTCTGTTCCTCGCTCCATGTGAACTGTATGAGAGTCCCAGAATCTTAAGACTTGGTACCTGCCTGTAAGTAGCTCAGAGAGCTCACAAGAGCAACTAGTGAACATACAGCATTTTGACAATTAGTGAAAATGTACGTATGTGATTCTAGTATATTCTCCATATGGCAGATGATGTCACTCCCCTGCATGTAACCGTCTAGCAGCTTCCTATGATCCTTAGGATAAAGCTGTAGTCCTTCCTGTGACCTCCGAGGCCCTGTTTGGTCTGGGCCCTGGCTACATCCCTGGCATCATCTCCTGCCTTTCTCTTTCTTACTCACTTTTTCCGGCCACACTGGCCTCGTTGCCCTTCCTCACATAACATTCTCATCTTGGGCTTGTGTTCCCTCTGCCCTGAAACCCTTCTTGCATGTTCACTGTCCCATTTCATTGAGGACTTCGCTTAAATGTCATCTCTTCTGGTGTCCCCTTTCCTGCTACATCTCTCTCTCCCCTTACTCTGCTTTATAATTCTTTATGGAACTCATCATGATCTGACATCCTATTGTATCTTCAATTATTTTTCTACCAGTTATTGTTTTTCTCTCTCACTGAGACAGAGAATTTTCACAGTCACATCCCCTGAATAGTGTCTGGCACATAGTAGGTGCTCAGTAAATCTTTGCTAAATTAGTGAATGAGCTCTAAAATATGAAAAGGCACCATGCCCTGTTTATTTCTGTACTCCCTGAGTCCAGGAATATGATTAGCAGTAGTGATAACAGTAACAGCTAATGTTTACCGAAGCTTGCTACACTCCAAGCCCTGCTCCAAGTGCTTTGCAAGTATTAATTTGTTTAAAGAACCTTTGGGGTAGGTCAGACTCTTAGCTCTCTTTGTACAAAGAAGGAAGCTGAGGCACAGAGGTTGACCAGCTAGCCCAAAGTCAGGCAGGTAGTAAGTGGAGGATCCTTGTACTTGGGCATTCTGTGATCCCTTAACCACTTCACTGCAATGTTTTTGCCTACAGTAGGCATTCAGTAAATATTTATTGCATTGGAATGAATAATAAAGGGCCATATTATGGAAAATGGATGGTAAGAGACTAAAGAAGCATGCAGAGGGGTGATAATTGTGCTGCATAAGTTAGAAGTAGGGTAGGAATTAGCCAAGGTATGATCTGGGGAAAGGAAGCGTCATGACTCAACACCTCCCTCACCGCAACCCCACCTCTAAGTGGGGGAGAAGGGGCTTACCTGGATTTTAAGAGAGGGGGAAATGTGGGCCTTCCAGAGGAAATTAATAAAAACGATAAATCATGCAGTTAAAACATTACTTAAAATAGACGTAAAGGTAATAGAAGGAAGATGGGTGTTACGGAGTCACACTCTCCTGTCTTAAAAACACAACGAGGTCATATCTATTAACACCTGAAGGTTTATTTTTAGAACACTGGCAAGGGAGAAAAATTTTTTTCCCTTTAACTCTGTAGTAGATAATGATAATAATTAAGGCTAATAGATATAGAAACATTGTGACACTCCAACTTTATATCTATTTGACATTTTAAATTAAAGTATAATTTACTTATGCAGAAATCACATTGCTTCGTACGTTCTTACAATGTACTTGCAAAAGGCTCAGGGGAATCACACCTGAACCTTTGCATTTCTGTGGAATCTAAAAAGTACAAGAAACTAGTGAATATAACAAAGAAGAAGCAGACTCACAGATACAGAGAATGAACTAGTGGTTACCAGCTGGGGGGGCAATATAGGGGTGGGAGAGTGAGAGGTAGAAACCGCTGGGTGTCAGGTAGGCTCAAGGATGTATTGTACAACACTGGGAAGAAAGCCAATATTTTCTAATAACTGTAAATGGATTGTAAACTTTAAAACTGTATATAAAGTTAAAAATTAGATAAAAAGAAGCAAACAAATAAACTCATAGAAAAAGGGGGAAAAAAGAATCGTCAGTTTTCCTTTGAAGGGAGAAGAGTTCATTAAGGAGGAAGTATTTCAGAACACTGTTGGGAAACATGTAGAGTTTTTAGATTCAAAGGGATTATGTAGTCCGATCTTGAATATGAGCTGAGGGAGTTGTTCTTTTGTTTTTTGTTTTGTTTTCTCCACCTCCCCAACCCCGCACCCCCGGCTCTATATGTGTTAGCATACGGTATTTGTTTTTCTCTTTCCGAGTTACTTCACTCTGTATGACAGACTCTAGGTCCATCCACAGACCTACTAGAAAATGGACTTGAGGATATGGGGAGGGGAAAGGGTAAACTGGGACGAAGTGAGAGAGTGGCATGGACATATATACACTACCTAACGTAAGGTAGATACCTAGTGGGAAGCAGCTGCATAGCACAGGGAGATCAGCTCGGTGCTTTGTGACCACCTAGAGGGGTGGGATAGGGAGGGTGGGAGGGAGACACAAGAGGGAGGAGAAATGGGTATATATGTATATATATAGATGATTCACTTCTATATATATACAGAATATACAGAAACTACCATACCATTGTAAAGCAATTATACTCCAAAAAATAAAAAATAAAAATAAAAGAACCAAGGAGCTCAGTCTTGCTAGTTTGCTTTCGTTTTAGTCGACGACAAGGCTAAGTTGAAGGTGGACTAATAGTGTTTGGGGACTTGGTTAATGAATTTCAATAACTAAGGATACAGGCTTAGTAAATCTGAAAGGAAATTGATGACCAGTGTATATTGACTTATACGCAGAAGCTGAAGCTTGGTCAGTTCAACTCAAAACTTTTAAAGTTTTAGGAGGCCTGGGAACTTGCACCCCCTGGGTGGTTACTGGTTGAACTGGTTGAGAGAGAGCTATGGAGTCAGGCAAGTGGAGATGAGCGCGTCGCCATGGGCAGTGTTCAAGCTGGCTGGAGAATGTGCCTTCACGTCTATAGCCAGAGGAGCTTGCTAATGCTTCTGCCTGGAATTAGGACTTCTCTACCCTGTTGCTGGCAGCATTGGACAGCCATAAGGCCATGGCACAGTGAGTGAGCTGTTCAGTAGCGGATCCCTTTGGAGAAGGAAGCGAGTTAGGCAACATGAATGAAAGTTGGGGTTTTGTGGAAGGACTGGTGTTCCAGTTATTTAATGCAATATGAGATAAGACTCCAAAACTTGTGACTTAAAGCAATGTTTTGTCATATGTCATGATGGCAGATCAGGAATTCTGGACACTTGGTTAGGGGTGGTCTCCACATGGACTGGGTTGCTTGGTGATATTCAGATGACGTCTGGCTAGTTTGAAGGATTCACGTGCCTTCACTCATGTTAATGCCACATTGGTGGACAGCTGGGAGGCGGCGGTCAGCTGGGTCCCTTTGCATGAGTCTCAGGGTCTCTCCACGTGGTCTTCCTGGTGCGGGGGGCGGGGAGGTTATAGTACTTCTCAATAGTGGCTCAGAGCTCAAGAACAAAGTTTCCAAATGCCAAGGAGTGGGAGCTGCCAGTCTTTTAAGGCCTGGGCCCAGAAGCCGGCACAGTGTCATTTCTGCCATATTCTGTTATTCAGAGTGGCCACAGAGCACATCATCTTCAAAGGAGGGGACATAGATCCCTACTTCTCCCTCAGAGGGGCGTCAGAGCATTGGCGGCAGGCTTTCATCTGCCACAATGACTTACCTCCACTTTTTTTTTTTTTTTGGTGGTACGCGGGCCTCTCACTGCTGTGGCCTCTCCTGTTGTGGAGCACAGGCTCAGCGGCCATGGCTCACGGGCCCAGCTGCTCCGCGGCATGTGGGACCGGGGCACAAACCTGTGTTCCCTGCATCGGCAGGCAGACTCTCAACCACTGCGCCACCAGGGAAGCCCTACCTCCACTTTTTGATGCATCTGTTGGCCAAAAGGAATTGAAGAGATCTGAGAAGAAGGAAATAGGGGTTTGAAAGCAAGAATCATACATAACCAGGGAAAGATACTTAATAGAAAAATGATATATGCGTTATATTCATCAGCTGTAGTTTTCATTGCTCCATTTCTCTGGAAGGATAACTTGTGCTAAAGGTGGGAAATCTATTGCAGAGAGAACTTTTAGAGGAGTGTTTTTATTTTCCTTTCTACGTATTTTTCTTTGTAAGTTGGCATTCTCCCTGGAAAACCATTCCAGTGAATCAACTTGATTTTTATATGGTGAACTAATGAGGTGGAAAGGAGACAGTCTGCCATGTTCCATGTACTATGAACTATGTTCCCATCCTGAAACAGTCATGCCTGAGAAAGTGGCAGAGGAGCTAGGGACCTTGGTGTTGGGGAAGAGAGTGGTGTAGTGCAGGTTTCGTTTCCTCTGGAGGTGCCAATAGAAATGATTGTCTGAGCCACGGGCACTGGGTGTGGGAGATGTTCGAAGGGCATGGGGGAAGTGATGTAATTAAATATGCATGTCCATTTTTACCTTTCATCTAAGTTCATGGTACCATTGCCAGCAAGTCATTGACCACCCATGGTCCGTGGAAAGGCTGAAGAGTAGGATGAAAAGGCTGTTAAACGTCTCTACCTTATTGATTTAGGCTACCTGCTTTGTAGGGGAAAGGCATATAGGTGATAGGAAACGCCAGTTAGATCATGTGCTTAAAAAACCCAAAAATATGAGTGGAGACCATTATTTTTATTTGCTGATACATGGCTGGGCGTAGAGAGAGGATACTGTCCTATTCCTTGTCTCTTGTCCCATGTCTAGAAATGGAGTCATGTAGAGGGTAGAGCCTCAGAAAATGCTGGACAGTTTAATTTTGTGTGAATTCCACTTAACTGCGGAGAAGACACATTTCCACAGATGTCACAAGGTGGCGTAGCGGAGCAGTTAATGGCACACATCCTGAAGCCAGACTTCTTGTGTTCAGGTCTTGGTTCTACCATTTAATAGCTGTACACACTAAGATTAATTACTTCATCTTTCTTTGCCTTAGTTTCCTCACCTATAAAATGAGGCTAACAATAGCATTTACCTTTTGGTAGAGGTGTGAAGATTAACTACATGGTTGCATGTAAAGTGGACAGAATGCCATAAAAGCGGTAGCTGTTAGCAGTAGTGGTGTTTATCTTTTCCAGAGTAATTCCTAGCATTAATTCTTGGCACAAAGTAGGGACTTGAGAATGTTAGATGAGTGAATTCTGCATGTGTTTCGCTTACACTTTGGAGGACAAGGCAAAGCAGGAAGTACAGGCAAAGGTAGTAAATGTTTCCAAAAGATGCTGTACACCTGGGAAATTAATGTGAATTTTATGACCAAGTGATTTTATACCTTACTGTGCTCTAATCTACTAAGTTGGAACTTGTGACCTTTGAGAAGCTCAGTTCCTCTCAAAGCCCTCTAGTCAATCAGTTGAAGGTGACATTGCGTGAATTGTGTAGGGTGATAGTCGCGCCTTGTGATTTAGCTCAGGGGCTGGTGACCTTGTGCTGTCAGGGAAGAAAGGCGAGAACAGTGCCAGACAGTTGTGGAACCACAGAGACTCAATGAAAATTAAAAGGTTTCTTTTTTGTTTGGTTTGGTTTTTTGGCGCACGCACGCACCTGTGCGTGTGTGTGCGTGTGTGTGTGTTTTTAAGATCACCTTCAATTTATTTTATTTTTTTAAACACCTTTATTAGAGTATAATTGCTTTACAATGGTGTGTTAGTTTCTGCTTTATAACAAAGTGAATCAGCTGTACATATATCCCCATATCCCCTCCTTCTTTTTTTTCTTGAATTTTATTTTATTTTATTTTTATACAGCAGGTTCTTATTAGTTATCTATTTTATACATATTAGTGTATACATGTCAATCCCCATCTCCCAGTTCATCCCACCACCAGCATCCCCACCACCACTTTCCCCCCTTGGAAGATCACCTTCTATTTAGGCTTGTCAAGAAAGGATGAAAGCCTTTGAGTGTTGATAGGTTTTTGCACCGATTACAGTGTTATTGTCTTGACAGCTGAGGTAGGGAATGTGAGACAGGGCAAGTCCAGCGTTAGAAAGAAACTACTTAGTTCAGTATTTCAGGAAGTAACAGTGACTGAAGCAAGAGTCATTCTAGCTATAGTAGGGGCAACGCGCCCAGCGTGGTATTTGGCAGGCATGGCAGCACCTACGGACGAACTATGAAAGGCTCGTCACCCAGGCAGAGTGGCTGTTGCTAAAACAACTGTGGAACTATAATTTTTCCCCATGGGGAAGGGCTAGGCCTCTATTTTCCCTTCTCCATCACCATATTGGATACACATAAATGTCACCTGCCAGCTTCTCAGCTTTTGTCTTTGGGTATTTAAGGAAACAGAACTTTAGACTTTGAATTTAATTTTTAAAAGTCATGTGTGTTGTATCTCTCCAGCGTTTCTTGGGGAGACGGCTGACCTAGAGGTACAAATAGTATTTCTTTTTTTTTTTGGCAGTTTATTTATTTATTTTTATTTTATATTGGAGTTGATTAACAATGATGTGTTAGTCAGTTATACCCATACAAGTATGCATTCTTTTTCAAATTCTTTTCCCATTTAGGTTATTACAGAATATTGAGCCTAGTTCCCTGTGCCGTACAGTAGATCCTTGCTGGTTATCTATTTTAAATATAGTAGTGTGTACGTGGCAATTCCGAACTCCCAATCTATCTCCCCCCCACTCTTTCCCCCTGGTAACCATAAGTTCGTTCTCTAAGTCTGTGAATGTTTCTGTTTTTTAAATAAGTTCATTTGTACCAACAGATGGTACTTCTAAAACCACTAAGTGGCAAGACCGTGATTTCTAGCCAGGGAAGGTTTACTGATGCAGCCCACATTTTCCATGCGGTCCTCTGTCTCACAATCTCCATCTTTTCTTGAGACTTTAGCCTAAGGGAACAAAAGCTTCTTTGAGGAGGAAAGACAGTGTCATATCAGAGCTTCCACCTGGAAGCCAAGGAAGGTGAAGAGAGTCTAAGAAGCTTTCTAACTGTGTTTTAAATCTGTGGCCAGTGCTACATTTTCATGGTGGACCCATCAAAAGTCTCTCCCATTTTCCTCCCATCCCAGCCCAGCGCCTCTGTGACTAGAGCTGATGGTCTATCTGACCTATGAAACTTCCAGCTAGCTTAAGGAGTTGCTGTCTTTAGATTTTTCCCCTTAACTGTAACTTCCAAGACTCAGCAGCTCCTTTGCAACAAAATTCTGTGGTGAGGATCCACTGATCTCAAAGTTAACGCTTCTCATGGATTAACAAGAGGTTGGAAAGCAGAGGAACAGGCCATTTGTCAGGGAAAGGAGGGATTAGAATGGTTTTTTTTTTTTTTTTTACATCTTTATTGGGGTATAATTGCTTCACAATGGTGTGTCAGTTTCTGCCCTACAACAAAGTGAATCAGTTATATATATGTTCCCATATCTCTTGCCTCTTGCGTCTCCCTCCCTCCCACCCTCCCTATCCCACCCCTCCAGGCGGTCACAAAGCACCGAGCCGATATCCCTGTGCCATGCGGCTGCTTCCCACTAAGTATCTACCTTACGTTTGGTAGTGTATATATGTCCATGCCTCTCTCTCGCCCTGTCACAGCTCACCCTTCCCCCTCCCCATATCCTCAAGTCCATTCTCTAGTAGGTCTGTGTCTTTATTCCTGTCTTACCCCTAGGTTCTTCATGACATTTTTTCCCTTAGATTCCATATATATGTGTTAGCATACGGTATTTGTCTTTCTCTTTCTGACTTACTTCACTCTGTATGACAGACTCTGGGTCCATCCACCTCATTACAAATAGCTCGATTTCGTTTCTTTTTATGGCTGAGTAATATTCCATTGTATCTATGTGCCACATCTTCTTTATCCATTCATCCGATGATGGACACTTAGGTTGCTTCCATCTCCGGGCTATTGTAAATAGAGCTGCAATGAACATTTTGGTACATGACTAGAATGTCTTTTTAAGAGGCAGGGGAACATTTCTCACATGAAAAGGTTGTGAATTGCATCTGGCTGTTAATGAATCTTGGTTGGTGCAGACTTTTCCAGACCCTGTTTGAAGTATTTCACTTCCACCTTGACTGTTCATGTTTGTGGCCTGAAGCCCATTTCATGATGAATGACTTCTGTTTGTTTTGGACATTGTTTGCACTGCTCCCAAGTGGTGTTAGCATTATTCCCCATGATGGTAATTTAACGTGAGCAGGTCTTGCCATATCTGGAAGAGGAGTACGCATTTCCCCACTTCATTCAGATCTCTGCTTAAATGTCACCTTCCTTGGCTACCCTCTTCTGCTGTCACTCTTTAATTCCTTTAACATTTTTCTTCATAGAACTTAATTGCTGCCGTCATTTTACTGTATTTGTTGGTTTATTATATATGTCCTTACGCTAGATTGTAATCTCCTTGAGGGCAGGCACTTTTATTCACTCCTGTATTCCTATCACCTGGACTAGGGATCGATAAACGACAACCCACAGACCACATCTGGCCCTTTGTCTTTGTGTACTGCCTAAGAACCAAGAATGATTTTTGCTTTTTTATAGGGTTATAAAAGGGGTAAAAAAACAAACAAACAAAAAAACAACCAGGAGGAATAGTCTGTGGCTCACAAAGCCTAAAATATTGACCATCTACCCTTTAGAGAAAACATGTGCTGACCCCTGACCTAGAACAGAGCCTGGCTGTTGAGCCAACCCTCAACAAATATTTGTGCAATGAAGGAGTGTCACTTGGGTCCCTCAATTTTTGACTCTCCATCTACCTAGAATGTCGTCTCACGAACATCTGGTGTTGAGTAAGGTGTCTTGAACAAGGCTGTGAAGACATAAAGCTGGATTCCTGTCACTGAAAACAGTAGCTGTGGTAAAATATTTATTGTGGCTCAGAGTACGGCACTTGACCCCTTGGTAGGCACGGAGACCCCATGAGTCATTACTTTACAATAAACTGTAGCTGACAGATCTCCTGGTGGTATTTTAAGTATACAAAAGAAAAACATTAATAGTGGTGGACACAAATGATGCTTCTTGATTTTGGCCCCAACTCTACAGGCTATAAAAGTCTACTCTTTTCAAGCAGTGTTTCCAGAGTGATGTCCCAGGGTCACTTGTGTCTGAATCTCCTCAGGGGGTACTTGTTTAAAAATATTTTGAGTCTTTGACTCCACCTCAGACACACTGAATCAGAATCACTGGAGGGATGTCCCAGGACTTTATATTTCTAACAAGCTCCATATGTGATTCTGATATTTACTAAGGTGGAAAATCATTGTTCCGAATTCAAATATTGGGAGGAAGGGGAAGGGTGAAATTCACCGTATCATTGTAGGGCAAGGATGCTGTCATCATGGCAGACTTCATGTCAGTGTTTCCCAGGCTTCCATGTCATACAAATCACAGGTGGGGACCTTGTTATAATGTAATAGATTCTGATGCAGGTCTGGAGTGGGGCTTCAGATTCTGCATTTCAAATAAGCTGCCAGATGACGGTACCTGCATCTGTTTTTGAACCTCATTTAGCATAATAGGGGATTCGAGGAGGAGCTGTCAAATTTTTTCCCTAAAGGGTGAGAGAGTAAAAGTATTAGGCTTTGCAGGTCATAAAGCTTCTGTCTCAACTACTCAACTCTGCCATTGTAGCGCCAAGGCAGCCATAGACTATACATAAATTATAAATGGGCTATGTCCCAATAAAACTTTATTTACAAAAACAGGTGGCCAGTCAGATTTGGCCCTGAGGGCCATGATTTGCCAAATCATACCAATTATTATTACTGTTCTTCAGAATTACTGAGCACCTTTCATGTGACAGGTCATTTGGAAGGTGGTTTCATTCATTTGTATCCTGGTAGTATATGCAAAACTACTGTTTCTTTTTAATTTTTAAAATTTTATTTATGTGGGCCCATTTTTGGGTCCTCTATTTTGTTTCATTGATCTATGTGTTTATTACTAAAGTAGTCTATTTTTGTGATATAATTTAGGGATGAGTGCATGCACTTTAAATGAATTCACAATGCCTTATTATTATTATTTTTTGTGGTACGCGGGCCTCTCCCTGTTGTGGCCTCTCCCGTTGCGGAGCACAGGCTCCGGACGCGCAGGCCCAGCGGCCATGGCTCACGGGCCCAGCCGCTCCGCGGCATGTGGGATCCTCCTGGACCGGGGCACGAACCCGTGTCCCCTGCATCGGGAGGCGGACTCTCAACCACTGCGCCACCAGGGAAGCCCCCACAATGCCTTATTTTTAAGATCAATAGTTTATGGTCATTCCAGGTTTTTCATGTTTTTAAAAACTAAACTGATGAATCCAAAAGCTGAGAAAATGAAAATAGCTAAAATTCACTGGGAGTGTATTAATTGCCTGGAACTACTCTAAGTAATTTTTTTCCCCTCAAAACGACTTCTGAAACGTTAATTAAGGAACATTCTCAAGGATGCACAGCTACCAGGTGGCAGAGCTGAGATTTGAGCCCTGACCTCTGGACTACAATCTGAATGTTTTTTCTGTTATACACTGTGGGTTCCACATTAGCAATAAATCTTGCTTTGGAAATAAGTTTTCTTTTGAAGGACTGGAGGAATGTACACTTCATGAGGGCAAGAATTTATATCTTTGGTTCTCTCAGTATCCTCACTGCCTAGAAGAGGGCTTGGAACACAGTAGGTGCTCAATAAACAGTTATTGAATGAACTGCTATTTCATGATTTCCCACTTCTAATAATAGTGTTTTATGGGAAGGGATTTTTGAGGTAAAGCAATGCAACCCATAATACAGTTAGTGAACCTCATTGCAAGTCCTAGGAAGCAGATTTTTCTACGCTCAGTCTCCTTCATGCTCGGCGGTGCACTTAAGTTTGATAAATGTAATTTGCAAGGACCTAAGTCATTGCCGTGTAGCTTCAAACAGATACTACCCCCTCTTAATTTTAAGCCTTCACTCCCTTCTCAGCATTGGGGATAAAATTGTTTTCTGGCAAACCTCCTGGTGAATGGAGGAATGAATCAAGGACTATTCCTGGGGCAAGAGATCCCAGACAAAACTCCTATCATCTTCTCATGGGGAGTTCCTCCAAAACAAAATCAATAGTCAATTGTTACGTCACCAATCAGAAGAAATAAGGGGCCGGACAAGGGTGATACACCGTTTTCTTCTTTGTTCTCTGGAGTTTCTCATTTTAGGACACTTAATAAGATTTTAAAAATGAAATCCACAGACCTTGCTGGAATGGGTTTCTTGGTAACCGTATTGTGTATTGCTAGAAAACACACTATAATTTGTACAAGGTTCTTCTGACACAAAGGGAAGGGCAGTTTGGCAGGTGTGTTTAAAGCATCACATATAATTTTTGAAGAAGGGTATGTGAAGAAGACAGAAAGGCTGCTTAAAGTGGAATTTACTGAAGTAGAGATGCTGCTGGAAGGCTGGGAGTTGGGCTTTCGATCCTGAGGAGGCAAGAGGGAAGGCGCAGCTGCTAAAGCTACAAGGACACTAACTTGTATCAATTTCTTTAGCATTTCTAAGCCTTCTTGCCTCAGGTGACCTAGTGATCTCACCTGCAAGCCAACTTTGTGCCCATGCAAGACTGCCACGGACGTCTGGGCTTTGTAGTGAAATTTCTTACGAGAGTGTTCTCTCTCTCTCTCTCTCTCTTTTTTTTTTTGGCTGTGTTGGGTCTTTGTTGCTGCACGTGGGCGTTCTCTAGTTGCAGTGAGCAGGGGCTGCTCTTTGTTGCGGTGCGTGGGCTTCTCATTGGGTGGCTTCTCTTGTTGCGGAGCACAGGTCTTAGAGCGCGTGGGCTTCAGTAGTTGTGGCACGCAGGCTCAGTAGTTGTGGCACGTGGGCTCAGTAGTTGTGGCTCACGGGCTCTAGAGCGCAGGCTTCAGTAGTTGTGGTGCGCACGGGCTTAGTTGGTCCATGGCATGTGGGATCTTCCTGGACCAGGGCTCAAACCTGTATCCCCTGCACTGGCAGGCGGATTTTTTTTTTTTTTTTTTTTTTTTTTTGCAGTACGCAGGCCTCTCACTGCTGTGGCCTCTCCCGTTGCGGAGCACAGGCTCCGGACGTGCAGGTTCAGTGGCCGTGGCTCACGGGCCCAACCGCTCCACTTCACGCGGGATCTTCCGGGACCAGGGCACGAACCCATGTCCCCTGCATCAGCAGGTGAACTCTCAACCACTGCGCCACCAGGGAAGTCCAAGAGTGTTCTCTTTGTACTGTACTTGAGCAGCTAACTTGACTAGACTACCTTCGATAGAAAAATTGAGACATTACAATCTGGGGGTTTATTTATTCATGATATTTATTATTATCAGACCTTGCAGAAGCCAGCTAGCAAGGAAGAAATATTAACGTTTGTTTCTATCATGTACGTTGACCTCATTCATTCATTCTTTGATTCATTCGTTCCACAAATATTTGCATGCTGACTGTGTATCAGGTAGTGTTCTCATTCTGGGGAAACAAAGTCTTTGCCTTCAAGGAGTTTTTGATGGTAGTGAGTGGAGATAGGTAATCAACAAACAGAAAAAAGTGAACATCAGATGGTTACGAGTTCTAAGGAGAAAAATTACACAGGTTCAAGGGATTGGGGGGAGCAGGTTGGATGTGGGAGGTGGTAGCCATTTCACATAGGGCCATCAGGGAAGGTTTTGCTGGGGTACCATTTAGATGAAGTCCTGAGGATGAGTGGGAGTGAGTGTTCCAGGTGGGGTGCATGACACATTGAAGGCTGTGAGGGAGGAGGGAAAGGCACAAGAGAGTTCAATGGAGTGAATACTGCCCTTCCTGCCCCTGCATGGGAACATAGATAGTATTGGGCCTCATAGGCCATTGTGAAGATGTTGGCTTCTACCCTGAATGAGATGTAAGACTTTGGAGGGTTTTGAGCAGGGGGGACCGTATCTGACTTACACTTTAAAAGCATCACTCTGGTGGTGTGTTGAGAAGTATAAGGGTGGGAGCTGGAGCAGGGAGACCAGTTAGGAGGCTGTTGAAATAATTCCTAGCAAGAAACATGGGTGGCTTGGATGAAGGTAGTACCACTAGAGATGGCAAGGACTGAGTAGACTCTGAAAATGTTGTGAAATGGAGCCAACACGATTGCTGACAGATGGAATATAGATGGTGAGAGAAAGAGAGGGATCAAGGATGAGGCAAATATTTTGGGCTTGAGCAACCAGAAGGGAGGTGATGCTATTTCTGAGATGAGGGAGTGTACGGGAGGAACAAGAGTGGGGGGTGGCCATGGACATCAGGAGTCTGATCTGGGGCATGTTGAGCTGAAATGCTGATGAGCTACTCAAATGAAGAGGTCAGGAAGGCACGTGGTTGTGTGGTGGTGGAGATCATAAGGAGGATTCGGAAGATGATGGTAGTGAGAGCTGTTAAGATTGAGTGCCTGTTACTTGAGTGTATGAACACAACAAAGAACATTCTGTTTCATGTGTCTGCATTCAGAACCAAGTGATACGTTGAAACAAAAGCTGTACAGTTAGAGAATTGAAATGTCAACTTTATTGCTGATAACCACAGGATTAGAGAACGTGTCTGTGGCAAAGTGGACTTGCCCATACTTTACTCTTGAGTCAGGTAGGCTTTTCTACCAGGCATGGTCGAGGTGGACAGTTTCAGGGGTGGGTCTCTTACTGCATGGAGGTACCGAGCAGATCAGAATGTTAGTGTCTGCTCAGGTAAGCAGATCTTGAATGAACTCTTATCACACACAGACCTTGAAAGTCGCTTCCTTCTCCTTAAACTTGCCAAGCAGTCAATGCATAACTCATAACCCTCTAGAGAGAGGCTCCTGAGGTTTGGGGAGAGAAGCCAGGGTGAGCACTAACTCTAGCTAATGGAGCCTCAGGCATTTGGAATACTTATCTCCCTGGTACCCATCTGATTGAATGTTAGATTCTTTACACTAATTGTTTCAAGTAATCTCCACATTTTTATCACCATTTTACACATGAGGCAACTCACACTTAAAGATGCTACTTTACCTAAGATCGTATAGTTTGCAATGGGAAGATCTCTGTGTGATTTGACACTTGTCTTTAGTTCCTCTGCTATTTTTTTTTTTGATTTCTGCTAGAAATTAAATGTCTCGGCATTAATTATATTAAAACATCTGCTGTTCTTAGACCTAGAAACACATATGAGATATTAAAACTATCAAGTGTATTCCTGAATAAGTTGAAACACTTCAAAACTAGTAGGCGAAAATATGAAAGACCGAATTTTTATGTTTGGTTCAAACTGAAATGGCTTTTCTCCCCCCACTGATTAACTTTTTTTTTTTTTTTAACATCTTTATTGGGGTATAATTGCTTTACAGTGGTGTGTTACTTTCTGCTTTATAACAAAGTGAATCAGTTATACATATACATATGTTCTCATATCTCTTCCCTCTTGCGTCTCCCTCCCTCCCACCCTCCCTATCCCACCCCTCCAGGCGGTCACAAAACACCGAGCTGATCTCCCTGTGCTATTTGGCTGCTTCCCACTAGCTATCTACCTTACATTTGGTAGTGTATATATGTCCATGCCTAGCGAAGGGGTGATCATTTTATTATTATTATTTTTTCTTATATAGGAAAATGTATATTTGTACCCTGTAAGGCAGTACAGCATTTATAACAAAACTATTAATTACATTCCAAATACAATCAGTGGAACAAAAGTATCACATACAGATGTTTTAAAAAACATGCAGCACGTTAGCAGAGGGGCTGTGTGGTAATATACAACTTTTTGTTACCACAGTAATAGTTTAATGATTAGAATGAAGAAGTAGTGATTTAAGAATTTTATATCTCAATATGATAGTTACATATAAGCATTTTACTGTTTGGTTTTATTTTAGTAATTTGGTTGGGGACTTTGGGTGACATATCAATCATTATAATGCTTTCCTATTTAAATTATGAATTATGGGAAACTGGCTCTAGGCTAAGGTTTCATCAGGAACTGATTCATAACTTTGAGGAAGATTCCTGGAATATGTGTATGTGTGTGTACATTCTTTTTTAAGTAGTCACTTATTGGTTTCCTATCCTGCATCCAGTCTCCCCTTTTCCTTCCCCTTCCTAACACTATTCCTAACATTGAGTATCACCCCTTAGCCCATGCAACCCATGTGGTTTTGAGGAAACACGATCACACCCATGGAGGCAGGCTATGGTTGGCAGGAATGGCATATCCCACTGTTCCTAGAAAGGAATTCATCAGCACAGCATTCTTGGTTCAACAGTAAATGAGCATGGTATTTGGATATAAACTACTATTAGAAATAGAGCATTATCCCCTAGATGTAAACCTTTTGTTTACACCAACCCAAGCTGTAATTCTCTAAGCTGTAATACAGATAAAATTGTTCTTTCTGTACTAAAACAGAAGCAAGAACGTGCACAGTTCTAGGATAGTATGCTCTGGTTCTATATCCATTCATCTATTAATGTTCCTTTTTTATTTCTGCCTTGGAAAAATTAATCATGTTCAAAAAGTCAAAAATTATATTTCTAAAATATTATTCAATGACTTCACTATCCTTTATGAGCAAACATACCACTAATTCTCTAAAACTTAAAATTGAACCTGTCTATAACTACATATCTTGCCTGGATAGTCACAGATATTTCATTCTGTAATAGAAGGAAGTGATTTTTCCAATGAGGAGTCAAGAGGTCTATATTCTAGTTCAAACTCTTTAAAATTAACATATATAACATACTGCAACATAACACAAGATTTGTGGGAAGGATGAGCGAGATAGTGGTTCAGTTTCCTTTTTGTAAATCAAATGAGCAGGTCTGTTTAATTGACAGTCCCTATTGTACCTGATATTTGAAAATTCTAATTTAGGGCTCAGACTGTGGCCTTGTCATCCAAAAGAGCAACCAAATTAAAAGACACAACAATTCTTCTGTTTTAGCTCATTATATATTAAAAAACTCAAAAAACCAAATATGCTATAATACATGTTACAAATGAACAAAAATCTACAAAGTTTATGGCAATGTATCATATAGAATTACCTCGCAATATTTTTATGTTTAAAGTGGACCTTTTTAAATACAGTACTTATATATTTCTCTTTCATATATTCATACTTGCCTTGGCAATTTGACATCTATATAAATCTTATGATCATTCTTTAATAAATACAAAAGAATAAAAACACCTATGAAATTTGGACAAACACATTACCACTATACTTTGTTATATTTAACCCATCCAGATTCTTAGTTTAACTCATTCAATTACTGCAAAGATCTTTATAGAGCTGAATCTGATACTGTAGGACAGTATCTGTAGGACAATCTCCAGGCCCATCCACGTCTCTATAAATGATCCAATTCCATTCCTTTTTATGGCTGAGTA